>NW_020799091.1:23012492-23016651 GCF_003259725.1 Athene cunicularia | reverse complement strand
GGGGGAGGGATTGGGCTACTAAAGTTGTTGACTTCAGTGTTAAAATAGGATACAAAGAAGTTCTTATTGAAATAGTGGAATATGAGAGTCAATGAAGGAGGGTGAAGACAATTCAAGAATCTGCAGTTTTAAATGGATATAAAGATGCAAAGGTTACTGCAATTATCCCTATGGGAAAAAAAAAATAAATATGTGGCAGCAGTTAAGACTAGATCTCTTTAATAACAGCTTCAGCTGTAGAAGTAGTTTTTATTGGAGTAAAAATGGTAATTGTTCACCATCTGTAAGAACAGGAATTCAAGACTGAAAAAGGTTTACTTTTAAGATACAGACAGCAAGCAGTAAATTGACCCCTACTTCTTTTTGAGATGTGAATGGAAGGATAAAACCATTAAAAAAACCAACTCATCCAACAAATACAGTGTGTCTGCCTAGAAACATTAGTGATAAAATAATAGGCATGAACAAGCCACCATGATAATAATTTTCGCAATAACAGGTCAAAGGTTCCACAAACCTAAAATCTGTCCTTGATAATAAAAATACATGCACATTTAAAAAGTGGTCCACTGCACATCAGCCCTCAAGTTTAGTAACAGATCACTTCCAAACTTAGTAATACAAAATTAATCAAAATTCCCCACTTCCACAGAAACTCTCTGGAATGACAAATAGAATAAAAATAGTGCAGAATAAAGGGAGTATCAGCTGTTATACTGAATTTCTCCAAGTGATCGAGATCACTCCAAAATAGTAAGAAGTATTTAAAGAAAAAAAAAAAAAAGATAGATAGCACTAGCTACCCTTTGACACAGGAAATGAGCCTGAAAAAAAAACAGGAAAGTCATTGCAGCACTGACTACAAAACACAGTTATGGAGTGCAGGGCTTTCTTTCCACCTTGTCACTTTCCACTTTCTGTTTGGACAAAATTGTCAGTACAACAGTTTCTATTAACAGGGAGCCCAATTTCTCCTTGCCAACAATCACTATTCTGAACACATGTAGTTCTCTGTACAGCTAGCAGTACAAATTACTTTCAATGTACAAAAGCTGTTCACAATATATACTACAGTAAACCAAGGAACAAAACCAGTCAGATTCTCGTCATCAAAAAAAAAAAAAAAAATCAAGTTAATGCTTAAATGATACAAGCCAAGAAAAAATACTAAACCACCAACCCACTTCCACCAACCAAAACACAAACATATGCATACATGCACTGTAGTTTAATATATCTTAAGTTAAATTATTCTTTCCAAGGACTTAGAAGTCTTCCATTAAACAACGCAGACAAGATATGTTCTACATATAAGTATTAGTTTTATATGACAAATAATTTTATGAGTAAAAAAAAAATCATTATTAGTCAAGCATACATTTCAAATATATAGAAAGGATAAGTAGTGTTTACCTTAAGTTTAAATTCAAGCTGTGGTAGAACAGAAAGCAAGAGGTGACTGTCAATATTGTACAACTCCAGAATCAAGTCAAACACATGCTCTGACAGGTCACTAATTGATGTTTTACCAAGCATAAGGACCTGATTGAAGAACTGGAAAATAAAACAGAGCATACATCAATAGCAAGAGCACGTAACTTTCAAAACAAAGAAACCAGACAGTATAATATTTCTGATTTGTAGGAAACCAGTAACAGAAGACTGCATGTACATATTTTCCGTAAGAGGAAGATCCTTATTGTACAGACTTCCTTAAAACCCACAAAATGACACCCAGTTCATAAACTAACCTTACAGATAAACAACATTAGGATATGTTCCCAAACAGCAGGTTTGACTAACAGATTTGAAGAGTTTTCACTGAAGGTTTTTTAAAATCTTAGAAGGTACCCACTTTTCAAGTACCACAAGTGTTACAAGTCTGAAAGTAACAAAAAGCATTGAACATCTATCGTTTTCAAGCTCCTGAGGTTTTGCATAGCTGCCATGAGACCTGCTAAATCCTTAACTAAAAAAAATTGTAATTTTTTTTTCTGTTACGCAACTTCAGTTAGAGCATACTCCTATATGATCTTTACTTCCTCTCATCCCTCTTCTCTCACCATGTCTGTGATGTCTACACGGTTTTCTTCCTTACTATCTATTCTATGATCTGCTTCCTCTTCTTTTCCTGTGACAATGGTATTAAAATTCTGCTCTATCTTCACTTTGCTTAGCTTCTAAATAGTCTCATCTCTTCTCTAGAAAAAAGAATTTTGCCACAGGAACAATGTATTTATATTTTTTTATAAGAACAATACATATAAGCACATTTGATCTTCCAGTCACATTAAGGATTGAACTGCAAGGTCTCCCTAAACAGCAGAAAGTAGACTATTGCATTTCAGAAATCAGTATTGTTCTGGTAAAGAATTAGACTCAAAGAGACAGATTACACAGTGCTTCATTAATATAACAACTCTCTCAAATGGCAATTGAGAGTTTGCATAAAGTTATTTTACAGCCCTATTTGATTATATGCAGTTCATTCTTTTTAAATACAGCGCAGTTAAAAATATCTTCATTTCCATATTTGTTTGCAGTCTTCACTTACATTAGTGATGTACGGTTCAATTGCTTGTGCTGTCCTCTTTAGTAAAGCCTTTGCCAAATCATAGGCTTGCTTGTTTAAATTCTGAGGGGAAAGAAAACCAGGAAAGTTTTAAGCACATACATTAATCTTAAAAATAAATATAAGAATTTAAAGCTACCATCTATTGGTAAAAAGATTTTAAAAAATTTTCTCCTCCTCTTATCTCTTCAGTAATAAAGCTAATATAGTAAAAACAAACCTTGTCCAAACAAAGCTTTGTAGTCTCCACTGATATTACTGAGAAAACTCTTTCTTGGCAAATTGGGGCTTATTTTTCAGTTGCTCATCTAAGCCTGACAGTCAGTTCCTGCATTTTACTGCTCCTTCTTATCAGCCTCCCCAAAACCAGGTAAGTGATATAAAGCAATAGAGGCATTTACAGTCACCACAGAAGCAAGACTCTGAATAGGATTGTGGCAGAAATTATGATTCTGTCCTTGCATTGAGCAGCCACCTATGAACCACCACCACAGCGTTGTATCCTGCAAAGATACTCAGTCTGTTTGACTTAGGAAGCAAAGAAAAAAACACCCTAGAATTTTAGTTCATGAGCAAGAAAGGGTCAAGAATACAAATTAATGAAACTCTAATATTAAAAAAAACAAAACAAAACAAAAAAACAACCCCACAACATTCCTATCCCTCTATTTGTCTAATTGGACTATTACTTCATCATTGTTTCCTTCCTTTCCCAGCACATTCTCCACTATCTAGTTGCTGCATTCGTTCTCCAATTTCTGTATCACAATTATTTTTTGAAAATTTTCAGAAGAAAATGCAACTCCACTCTTGAGACACTCACTGCAGACTTAATATGTAGAAGAATGAAGGAAGAGCCTCCCATAAGAAAAAAAATAATCATTTTTAATAGCTAAAAGTCTCTAAAAATATAGCTCCCCCAATTTTGATTATTTTTTGCAATTTAAAAAAAGGCATATTCCATTTACAAGACAACAGTAAAAAAGAGGCTGTTTGTGTTTTTTTTAAATACATCATCTCATCTATTGAAGAAGAAAATTCCCTTTTAGAATAATGAAAAGCAAACACAAGATTCATTGTCACATCCAGGGTATTTCTTTGCCTGCATACACTTGGTTCTTTGTAGCTATCTGAATGAAGAGATGATTTTCAAAGAGATGGAGAGTATTGTCTGTACTTTCAAAAATTTAAAGAACTACAGACTTCTAGAGAGCAGTGCAAACAGATATACATTTTCTGTTAATAAAAACCAAAAGTTTCTGACTTGCCTACTGATAGAAGTCAGTTAAGTGGATGAAGTCAAAAGACTATGAAGATTCATGCCTGAAGTACCAGTTTTACTCAAGAGCTGCTACAGAAGGTGAATAAAAAAGCCAATTCTGGAAAGATACTCTAATGCTTACATAAGATGTTAACATCCTTGTAATTTCCTCTTCCCTTGTCTAATCAAGATACAAGGGTCAACACTGACAGTCTTTTTACAAAAAAAATAATTGTACAGCTGTTCCATGTCCCAAAAAAAGAGAAGGTTCTGCATGCTAAACTGCTCTTTATGGTTTAATAAAAAAAAAAAAAAAAAAAAAAAAA
>NW_020799091.1:22978880-23012442 GCF_003259725.1 Athene cunicularia | reverse complement strand
AAAAAAAAAAAAAAAAAAGAAAAAGCACTTCCACCCATACACCTGTAGCATTTGTTTTCTGTTATTTAGCTAGAGTTGTGACTGTTCAGGAAATAAAAAGCACAAATAAATGTAGTAAGGAATGTATGCCACTTGCAATTCTTGCTCTGATTCTTCTTGACTTCCACAGTTCACCTCCACCAATACAAAGAAAATTACTTTCACCTGGGTAAGGGTGAACTCTAGATCACAAGCAAGATCTGATTTATATATAAAGCAAGTCCGACAGCAGACCTAGCATAGCAGAGTTCCAACAGGCAGATCTGTTTTGATTCACATTAATTATAGTATCAGCTTCTATCTTTCACACAGTTAATTTTAAAACCTTAATTTTTACCGAGATAAATGCTAGAAGTAACTATTTGCAACCCTGAGTCACATATTCACAATACATTTCATTCTATCTAAAAAAGCTGCAAAGAGAAAAAGCGGTCTGCATCACAACTGGCTAAGGAAAATTAGTTAGGTTTTTTTTATGTCTCATGTACTTGATTTAATTGTGCCGATAGCCAGGTCCCTCAAATATGCAGAGGCTGAACTTCCTGAAAATAACCAAGCCAGAGAAGTCTTAAGGGCACATGAGAATGTTTTCTTCTCCCTTTTGGAGCTTCAAGATAAAAGCAGAAACAAGAAAAAGCATCACTGCCTTAGTTGAAATGAAAACAGGAGCAACACAGACCATTACCAAATAGGTTCAAAGATCTCTTACAAAATATCAAACCTATCTTTCTGAATAATTTAATAGCCACAAAGATAGTTTAAACTTTACCTGAAGGAGAAATCTTATAATGGTAAGACCTAATGTAACAAATTTCTTCACTGCATTTCTCTAAACTCTTCTGTCATTATCCTCTCTTCAATCTTTCTATACATTTAGGGGAGGGGAAAAATAAAACCACAAAAAAACCCCACACATGTATTTTAAGATCTTTTAATGATTTAAGAAAGCCCAGAAAGCCCTCATGATGAGGACGATAACCTTAACCAGGATGCCTCTAAGAGCATGTAAGCACCCAGTGGGGATAGGCTTTTCAGAGTTGTGAACTGGGTAGAAACTAAGCTAGCAGCTGGCAACGCTGTTTAAAGTAATCATTAGTAACTATTACATTTTGAAGGAAAAAGCAGGAATAAGTATTGCTTGATAAGGACAAGCTAAAGAACCACTCATGAAAAAGCAGAACACAGATCTTCTGCAAGAAAATTAATGTTACATTTAACATCTAAAACAGGATGCTGCAGAGACAGACCTTTCCCCCCCTCTAAAACCTGAAGTTTTCTTTCAGAAAAGAATGTTAACAAACAGAGGATAATGCAGGTAACAAACAGATAAAAATGCTTAGAGGGCCTCCAGCAATAGTATGTGAAGACAGACCACCTTTGTCAACCTTAAGTTCTCTTTTTTCTCTCAAATCCTACCATAATTTTTGTGTATATATTGCTAGCACTTCAAGCTTTTTACTCTTCTGGAAGACTAAGAATTTTGCCAACTCATTTTTCATACCTGTTCTTTTCTAGAATCTTTGATCAACTTCTACTGCAGACACAAGAAGGAGCGGTAACGTCTCTGACACATGACATGTCCATGGCACAGACATTTTTGTGTATATATAGACAATGGTCTCCAGGACAGTTTGCCACAGAGCCAAAAATCACTTGTACTGCTACAATGGGGTTGGCAGTGATGGAAATGCATACCCCATTCTTTTTTTTCCCGTTACTTCTTCCAGTTGCCTCTCAATGTCCAATTTAACATAGCTCAAAGAGATTAAGAGTGAAATAATTTATACTCATCCTTTGGAAAAAAAAAAAAAAGAAAAAAAAACCAAAACCCACCACAAAACCAAAATGCATGTCCTTTACATTTTATTACATTAACACAGGTGACACTAGTTGACATCCATCCAGTCCTTAATCATACAATATTTTATTTTATTCCTTAAGTTAAGCCTGTGTCTAGAGCAAATAGTCTTAGAAAACATACATTTTAACATATTTTCTTGGCATTTAAAAAGAGACTTCTAGTTTATTCTTATTATCAATTGCACAACAACAGAGTTCACATCCAAAAGCACTTGACAAAACAGTTCTAACAGATTCTCTAGTTCTGCTGGGGGAGAGAAACAGGTTTTTAAGGATGTCTGACAAAGAAAAAGCTCAGCTGAAGTGTTGCCAAGATAGATAATTATTAAGCAAGTTCCTAGTAGAGACAGTTAGGAACTTAACTGTCAATATCACTTTTCCCAAAAAGATAAGCATGTAAAACATGTAGGATGTGCAATGTGGGATACCCTGTAGTACTCCTGAGGCTGAAAAGGGAACACTTTGGCAAACACTCAAGAAAATAAGGTACAATTTGCCTTCTAACACACTGGACAAACACAGAAGTGTTTACAGGTGCTGCCATAAAGGCTTTATAGCGTAACAAGACAGCTAAAAGGGAAAGGAAAACTATTTATTTTTCTTGCCTTTTCATATTGACTATCTTTTCCTTGCTTCTGGTCTCTTCTGGGTTTAGTTCACTATTTATTTATTTCATTCCCTCTTAATATAATCCTATCAAAAGAATTTTAGTAGAGTTCTTAGAAAATAAGACAAAAGGAAAAAAATAATTAAACATCATAGAAATTACGGAGTTGAGCACAGTCAGACAAGTTAAATTTATTGTCTTATTGACTTATCTGATACCTGCTGTACTACTCAGGCAAGCCTGTGCATACTCTAACGTACCTGTTCTGTGATATTAGCATCAGTCACTTTCATTCAAGTTTACATCAACATGGCTTTTATTCTGGACAGGTGAGATGGATGACAAACTCAAGTGAGCCAGAGCAGCTTAGACTACTTCTGTGACTACTAATTATGGCAGACAGATATTTGATAGTACATCATGTCCCCAATATATGTTCCTTATGCCTGAGTTTTTGCAGCCATCCTGCTAGCACCACCACTTATTAGACTTACTACTCAGGACTATGGACACTATCTGTCATTCCTCTTTGGGAAAAACATTGACCATGGTTTTAAGAGGTAACAGCACTGAAATAACCTTTGGTAAATTGTTCAATTACTTATTACAACACTTAAAAATATTCATATAATTTTGCATCAATCTGTTTAATGTTGAATTTCAGTCACTGGACCTCAGAATCCAGCATGCGAAACTAACAGCTGTTTGAACCTTCTGTTCCCAAAACACACTTACAGGCTGCTCCTTCAATAAATTATACAGATTAAACTCCTTAAGTCTTCAGCCTAGTGTTACTCAATACAACTCTTTATACACCAAAAGTCATATTAGCTCTGCTGCTATTTTCTAGAATACAGTCATTCAGTGCACAAGGGCACTCCACATTCTCTCACAGGTGCAACCTTCCTTCTGGCTGTATTAAAAATATACCGCTTGCCTGTGTCACTTGATACAAACACAGATGTTGTATCTACAACAGTCTCTCAAATCTGATCATTTTCAAACCTGAACTAGTAACAAATCTATGCTCCTTCCACCCCAGCAAAAATATTCTTTTGGTCCCCAGGGAATCTGGCTAGATACGGGTTCCCTACTAACCATTACACCAACACTTGCCATTACACCATCTTTGGCGGCCAGTCTGATTTTTCAGTTTCCCCTTCCCACAACTTATAGAGCACAGTGACTAAGTCAGCTAAGGCACAGTTCTTCTTTATGGTGGACCTTATTCTTAACCCCTTTGTTCAATGGACATGAGCAGAAAAAGTCTCACTCTGAACTCATTACACTTTTCCAACATGACACTGGTAGACACAGAAAGCAGTTAGATGACTACGTAAGCTCCAGAAATGTAAACAAACACTACATGAAGATATTGATATTAAGTACAGAAGTATTTAAAGTATTAGAAGCTTCCTTCCATAAGTATGGAAAACGTTTAAGTAAAACAAAGGTAAAAGTACTCAGAATATGGTCTAAAGTAATGGAACTATTTTAGTTAGAAAGCAAGCTGTGAACTAGTAGCCTATCCAAAGAGCCAGTTTGATTATAACAGAAGTAGAAGAAAATGCAAAACCCCAAATACCTTATTCTATCAAAATGTTCAGTCAATAGCTTTAAAACCAGTATAACTAAGAACTGTTTTAATGCTATAGCCAATCTAACAGGATACAAATTCTTCAACTCAAAGTCAATTCACTAAACATGAATCATAAAAACATTCCAGTCAAATCATGTTTAACACAGGTGACACAAAGAAAAAACAAATGCTTAACAACTGAGAAAATACAAACTAAACTATTTTGCATAGTCTTGCTTTTGTTTCTTGTAGTCCCAGGCTTACTTTGTAAATCTGAATTTTAGCCACACAAATTTCAGTCTGGTCCTGGAATAAAAATACCAGATTCCTTGAAGAACAGAGCTAAAACATTTCCAATGAAGACAGAAACAAAAAACCAAAACCCACACACAAAAAAACAATCTACACTAAGCATTTTGTCTTATTTTTGTCTTAGTAATTTATGTGCTGTTTATTTGCTGAAATTGATGGCTTATGGTAAGGCACACTATGTTGTGCTATGTGTTATATCCTTCAGAGCACCTTAGGAAAAGTCTACTCACTTTCTTCAGATACATCACTGTTTTAAGAAAAACAAAAAGCATTCTGAAGCTGCAAAAATCTCTCAGCAAGTACCTACTTATCTTTCAGAAACTAAAGTAAGGTTATGTTAGCCCTTTCCTGAATACACTTCAAAAAAATCAAAAACAAAAACCAACCCACAATTGTCAGATGACAGCCAAAACTGTCCAAAATCTAGCCACTTACATGTTTTCTAGATAATTTCCCAGAATCCTTTTTGTCATACCCAACTTCCAAACCATCTTCTACAGTGGACATAGCCCAAGAGATTCCAGTAGGGCCCAGCTAGTTTCCTGAACAAAGTCAGACTTCCTTGCTTTTTAAACATTTAAGTGTCACAATACACACACACAGTTTGAAGGTTTTCCTCAGTTCACCTGTCAAACTTTTTTTTTTTTTTTTGGACAAAACATTATTCAGTTTGACATCAAGGGCTACTCTTCAGGAACCACCATTTCTGAACATAGTTAGTTCTATGGTTGCATCAAAAACATACTAATATGCTTTCAATAACACCAAGTCAACATTCCTGAAATACAACAGAAACAATTACAAACCAGCAGTCACAACTTCTTTCTTCTCTCACTCAGGGCACTACATTAGTTTGAGCTACTGATACAGTATTACACTAATTAAAAACCTTCCAAAGGATTTATGTGTCTTTTATATTCTACTGGTATTGACCGTATCTAAATAAACCTGTGTATAAATGTATATGACATTAAAGCTTTTAGATTACTTTGACCACTGATACTTTGATTTACAGCAAGTGAATAAAAGCAATGAAACTCTACTGAATGCTCTGGCTATTAAAAATTTTTCATTTACTGAAAAAGATTCCAGTAATAGGAACACATTTGCTTCAGCTATTCTCTCAGTGAAATCTAAATATCTGAATACGTACATCCAATAAATCATGATTACAAAAATAATTAAGCCACTATTAAGTCTTACCTTATGTGCTGGCACTAGATTAACTAACACTGTATCCAAAAGTTCCTGTGACACAGTATCTCCCTCACAAATGATAGAGCTCATTAGATCAACCATGTGCATGTGTACTTTTTGGTTATGACCATTGCTGAAATTGAAAAACAAGAATTCTTTCTTAGCGTACTATTCATATAAAGTGCAACTTCCATTCAGAGTCCCTGTAGTGATGCCAAACAACAAGGAATACAATAAATCACAAGTTCTCTGACAAGTCAAAATAGTTAAGTTTCTTTCTTGGCTGCATAAACCACTTACCAAAATGTTCTTGAGTCTCATGCTCTCTTCATTTTCTACTGTAGTAAAAGAATAAGAGGATGGTATCTATCCCAACCATTAAAAGCATACCAGAACATCCCTCTCCTCAACACTGGCAAGACATCCTGGAGTCAGTCCAGGAGAGGGCCTTAAAGATGATAAAGGGACTGGAGCAAGTCTTGTAGAGGTTGAGACAGCTGACATTTTTTTTTTAGCCATAGGAAGAGATGACTTAGGGAGGAACTTTCTATGTTTAAATACCTGATATCTGGAGTAAACAAAATAGGGCAAGACTCTTCTCAGTGGTGTCCAGTAACAGGACAAGAGGTGACAGGCATAAAGTGAAACATAGGACATACCGTTTCAACATAAGAAAGATAAACTTTTAAATCTAAGGGTGATTGAGCAGTAGAAGGTTGCCCAGAGAGGCCATGGAGTCTTCATCCTTGGAGAAGCTCAAAAGCCAACTGGCTACAGTGCTGGGCAGTCTGCTCTAGCTGACCCAATTTGAGCAAGGGAGCAGACTAGATCATGTCTAGCAATACTTTCCAGTGTCCACTCTTTTCTGACTCACATTTTTAGAGCAATAATACTCCAAATTCCTTAGAATTACATATTGCACCATTTAATTTCAAGAACAGAATAAAATACAGTAAAAGACAGTCAAAGTTTCTTAGAAAAAAAAGGATGATTTGCAGTTTGTCTTGTTTAATTAAAACAGGCAAAACTGACAGCTTGTTATATTTATACTGCTACCTTCTTTAAGCAGAATTATAAAACTAAGTTCATTAACACCAAAAGTCACACAATAGACTGAACACCTAAGTTAGAAATATCTGACCTCAACCATGCAATAATACATTATAATGGGGGTGACAATACTTACTTTATTACTGAAAACAGCGTTCTGTACAACTGCGTAAAAATCTCATTGCTGTCTTCTAATTCAAAGCATATGTTATAAGACTTAACCCAAGCAATATTCTGCGTTGAACAGGAAAAAATAAAAGGATTAGTTAATATAAGATGAAATTGAAAAATGACCTTTAACATTTATTATGAAGTTACGAAGCTTACCTCAAGCAAATAAAAATATCGATTAAACTGGGGGCTTTTTGTATCTTCTAAACCTTTAAGTTGCCTTGTTATGAACATAAATATATCCTGAAAAGAAACAAGTGATAGTTATTTAATCAACTGCAATGACACTTTAAAAAGTAAAATAATTACCTTTTTTAGTTACTAGTATTATATATTATATAATATATATAACCATGACAAACACAAAAGATGATCTACATACACATCACTGAGTACGTCAAGGAGTAATTTTAAAATGCTTCATGTTGCTTTAAAGGGTTGAGAAAGTAACTTTTTTGTAAGGAAGCAAAAGCTTTTCTTTAAAGAAAAACACTCAACCAGAGCTGCAACAGGCTGCCATGCTGCAGAAGTCAAAAAGTCAGAAGGACAACGAATTTTACAACTTTGCTTTATACTGCACTAGGTTTCAACAGAAGGGAAAAAAAGCAGTAGGCAACTGCATCTTTCCTAGGAGTATTATATGTTTATACTCTATTGTCTGTGCATTTCTCAGTCATCATGCTACTGACACAGATCACATCTCTTGGAAAACCAATAAACAATGTTTCTCCTGCTTCTTAACAACTTCCAACACAGAAGACTTCTTCAGAAAAAGTCTCGCACAGAATAAATTCCAGCAGGTTACAGGGAGCAGCCAGCCAATTATGGACAGAATGGAAACACACAGGAAGGTGTCATATTTTAAAATGCTTTTTACATTCAGATAATTAACAGGTAGAAATTCATAACTACTATGTTAAATCAAAAGATTCAAAACTATCTATCACCAGAAAGAGTAATCACCTCAACTGTATCTATAATTTTTCATCTGACAATCTAGGTATCAAAGAAATTCCAAATGTTTTTATTATGGCAATTTTATACAAGAAAGCCTTACAGTCAACCCCGAAAAAAACTATCCCAGAAATAATCCAGAAAGCTTTTCAATAACATTTTCAAAGCATCATATCCCCCTCACCCCACCAAGAAAAATGAGATGGATAAAAGATGGGAAGAGGGTTCCTTTTTTTGAACACTACAACAATCCAGCCTTAGTCATTAAGCTGAGTATTTACTGTCATTCTATGTAAAAATAAGAATTAAGTTACATGTGACATCATCATCTCTTGGCAAAAATACACAGCATGCACATTGTTCAGAGACACAGCTACAGTAATATTTGAATTTGGATCAAGATTGTGCGCTTTTGAAGTGTTAGTTAAGGATGATCAGAAGAATCATTGGTTCACACTTCAGATCAGATACAGAGCACATGAACTAGACTCTTCAGCTGAAATTAAACCAAAAGACACACCTAATGGACTCCAACCATTAAAAAGCATTCAGTTCACAGTCAAAAGCCTATCTGATGGCTTTTGAAACTAGTGCCTGAACCACTAGCAGGCCATCTTAGTTCCACCATCTGAAAATTGGTACACCAGAAGGTGCTGTGAAGTTCAGAAGACATACAAACTGAGCTTCAATGAAGACTAAAATTCAATTAAAGAAGAAATAGAGCATCCAAGAGAATGACCAATGCCAAATAGAAAAGCTATTTCAATCTTAGAACTCATGCCCTAGGTATACTTATTCTGTTCAACTTTACTTGTACAGATGAATCTCAACCAGTTCATTTAATAAAGTATCTCCATCTTTTATCCCGGAGCTCAGTATGAAACACTTATTTACTTAATGTGATTCAAAGATCCTATTGTAACCAAAACCAATTTTCCTATTTTTAATAAAGTACTCATCACTGTATTGTATATGAATAAACATATTAATAGCATAGCATACGTGTACAATACATCTAGCATCTGAATACTTCACAAATAATAATGGCATCATTCTAAAAGTTTAATTATTTACTCCTAATTTTATTTATTTTCTCCTATTCCTGTTTCAAAGGAAGAAAAACAGACTAAGCTCAAAACTACTCACTAATTTTTAGTATCTACTGTAATATGAACCAAAGACTTTCCCTTTTCTGGCGATATGGAATATACTATTTGAACATGCATTTATAAATGCAAAATACAGGAGAAAATAAACTTTGGCTGAAGAAACTGCAACACTTTCACAAACTGGACAATACAATTTCACATCAGACTCCATAAAGCAAGTCTACATTAAAACCCAGACTCTAAAAACTGAAGTGTTTATACTTCAACTTGAGGAATAACATTGAATATTTTCTGAACTGTTGTCTTGATACCAATTATAACCACATAACGTATGCTTCATTAGTATCACAGCCATGGCTATTACCACAGAACACATTCAGATATTTGAAGTTCTGCTACCACATACACCCTTAAACACCTCAATTTCAGCCAAGTCAGGCAGACAGTCCATCGGTCCAAGTGATTTTCTTTGACACATACCAGTAATTAGAACATCTTCCCCCAGAAAACTAGATATGAGTCTGGGCTTTCTCCAGACTGAGGAGGACTTAAAGATAGAAGCTTCCAGATCCCAGAAGAGCAATCCTACTCCAGTTCTGCTTCTAGACTACTCATGGCATTTCACATCCCTGTTGTCTAAGCTCTTTCAACACTCAGAGAGGAATGTAAGATTTATACTGAGGATACATATAAAAAAGAGAAACTTGCACAATATGTGCAATACAAAGAGAACCAGAGAGTCTGAAGCAAGGGCAAAACCATAAGATTTAAGTTTTTCCCTCAAGAAATTATCCTTTTTCAGCACTTCCCTTTGTCATCTTCAACTCTGGTGGTAAACACACTAAAAAAGATTCAAAGCTGTGGTATGGATATAATATTAAATATAGTGCCAAGATATGACCAAAGAGGAAGCATCCTTCCTCTTACCTCTTTGTCATAAAGCAGAGGGAATTCTTTGACATTTGTATCAGTTTGTCCTCAGAGGGAATTCTTTGACATTTGTATCAGAGTTTGTCCTGCAACCACAAAAGCTGCATTCAGCAGAAACAGGTTTGCAAAAACCTACCTCAATAGCCCTAGGCAAAGGCCTCTATTGTTTGTCCCTTCTTTATTTCTCAAGATGTGTTTAGAAATCTGCATCAAGAAACTGAATTCTGAAATCTGCACAGCTTATGGAACTGAAAGCTGACAGTAGAAGTTCCTAGTCTGCTCAGAGCTCCATCCAAATACTAGTATGTTTGCAGTCCAAGTATGAGACCAGTAATGTAAACCTTCCAATATTACATACTATAAATTTTGAATTTAGCAGCATTTGATAGATCCAATCCTATAAGGAGGAATATTCCTATTTGTTAGTTCAACTCAAAAAGAGAGGAAAAAACCCTCTAAACCTAACAAGCAAAGGAAAATATATACTCAAAACTGAAGTAGAAATCAGGATGCCTGAAAACCAGACTTAAATACAGCACAGCAGAGAAAGCTAATGTCTCCAGTTGAATAGTGTGTAATCAGAGGTGCAACAATTCAGAATTAAGAAAATACAGCTAAACAGAATTCCCTAGGTATCCCTCCAGTATGTCTTGTAACAAAAGATGTACTACAGTTTAAGCTGTAGTTTGTCCTACTTATGAAGAACTTCTGGTGCAACCACTATATCGGAAATTGTTTTCTTCTTGAGTGATATTAGATATACATTCCACCACAACCACTTCTTTATCCTACTGTGGAAAAAAACAAAAACAAAACAAAAAGCCCACACACACTCTTAAATCAGGGAGACAGAAAAAGCACACATTTTTCACTGTTATTTCCCCTGATAGATTTTCTGTAAGATTTGGTTCATCACTCGAGATTCAGACTGTGTAAGGGAAGTAGGTTGATTTTGTGAGTCGGAAAAAAAAATTAGATTTCTATTAACAAAAAAGTAAAAAAGAAAAACACAACACAACCTAAAACTTTTTTTTTCTGAAACAAATGGAACAGATCTGTACTGCCTTTTCAAACCTGGAATTTTTCTATCAACCATCTCCATCTAGTGGGATCAGTGATGTTTGTAATTGCAGAATTTTCCAATTCGCATCAGAAATCATTATTGAAACAAAGAAAAAGTATTTTTGTACAGAGGATAGAGCCTTTATCTACAAAAATACAGTAATAATCTCTTGGTCATTTAATTAGAATAGCAGGGGTATTTTTCCAATTGAAAAAATTTGCTATCTTTCAAGAGATAAAAGCTACAGACATATCAATATTTCTAAACAGACTATTTACAGACCACCATCTGTAAATCCCAATGACAGTTCAGTAACATATTTATTTTCAATATAAATCCAAAACTCTCCAAGTTACTGAACGATGAATTATATATCACTATCTGATAAACATTTGACCTGATAAAAACACCCCTAATCCCAGAATCAAGTGAAAACCTTCGACTGCTTAAGGCTGAATCAGAAACGGGGGGTGAGTTGGGGGTGTAAGTTATAATCAGTTATATCAATTATTCAGTTTAAAAAACAGATACAGTAAAAGAGGTCAATTCAATTTACCTTTAGTTTATCCGGTGAAGTGTATGGAGCTTCAGGGGCATAAATTCTGAAGATATCAGCAAGACAACATGCTACCAACAAACGTACATCCTTATCTGGATGTTTGAGGAAAAAATCTGAAGCAAGATGTAAAGCAAGATTTAGGTAGAGCTCCTTTTCTTCTTCTGAGTCCTGGTCCATATCCATGAATGTTTTCACAACCATCTAAATAGAGACACAGACATCAGTACATGAAATTATGAACTCTGTGTAACAGGGTCCCTTACTGAAAGTTCCTTCTCTGGTTTTGTGCAACTTCTATCAGAAGCATCATTAGCAATGCAGCAGCACTTACTTGAATAATCAGTGTCTTATTTTTCAGGGTACAAGAAGGACCTAGTTAAGTCCTCTATCAACAGTCTTAACACACAGTCTCAGAAGAGCTACTGAAAGTCTAGCTGTAGTACTTCACGTATCTTTTTGAGAAACCACATAATCAAGTTGGCCAATTCAAAAACCACAACAGCAATCATTGTTACAGCTATCCACTGAATAATTTAGAAAACAGCAAATCTTTATTCAAAATATTTATTTCTTCCTAAAGTATTAAGGGTTACAATGTATTTTCCCTCTATTCTCTTTCCATTTCAGGTTTTTCTCCAATATTGCTTTGAAGACAAGTTTATCCCCTGTGCTGCCCAGAAGCAGAACACACACTTTCAGCAAAAGCATATATAAATCCAGTGCAGCCCAACAGCCTGCACGTTGTCCAAGAGGACCAAAATGCCCATTAGTATTATTAGGATCCAGTATACAAAAGTTATGGAAGAAAAAGAAAGAAAATACACCAAGTATTTAACACCTAAATAGAACAAAAGCAAGAAAAGCCATAATTGGTAGTTGCTAGTTGGTGAGAGTTCTTATATTTAAGAAACTGTTTGGAGAAAAACCTATTTAGAAAACAAAGTAATTACGCTTTTCTCCTATTTCACATTTGAATCACAAAGGCAGAGTTATTTTAAGGAGTTCAATTCTTGTTAAAATTAACAAAATGGTAATAAAGACTGAATTACGCAATCCTGAGAACTAAAGTCAAAACAAAAGGGACTGGACATTCAATGCAAAAAATTAAATTAAACTATAGGAAAAAAAGTGTCAGTAAGGACTGTATGCATTTTCACAAGTTGAAAAAAAAAAATGTAAGTGTTTAACAAATAATTTCTTCTGTTAGCAGTGACTCATACATGAAGTTAAATGTTGTCTTCTATTCAACATCATAGACTTCAGTTAGTATACTGCACTCTATCAGCCCAACTCCCAAAGCAGGTTACTGTGGGGAAGCAAGAAGGAATCCTTGGGGTTTTATTGGGTTTTATTCATTTAACAGTAGTTCCAACTGACTTAAAACTACTTCTTAAGAAAACCAACTCCAAATTAAGCCTTTCCAGCTGTTAGAATACTGAAGGTTCCTGTTCCTTCTGTTTCACAGGCAAGCCCAAGCTGCAGGCATTCCTTCTGCACAATACTAACAGGACTGCCTTTTTGTGAAGGTACATGGGTAGATAAAGAACTGTAGTTATATAATTATCCCCCAAATAACAACCTTATTGTAGAATTAAGCCAAATAAAGTGGTCAAGAAATTCAGGAGACAGAAACACATAGTATAATGAAAGACTACCTTCATTACAACACAGGCTAAAATAACAAGAATAAAGGGGTTTATAATCAACCCAAAGAGCACGTGTAAAAGGAATGTATCCTGAGGCATCCATATTATTCCCAAAATTATTTCACTCTTTTCATGTTTTCCAGTATTTTCTTCTTCAAGAGTACCAACTTACTGCAGGATCCAAAATAAAATTTTAGTACTATTTTAAATTAATATAGCTTATTTCCATTTGTGATTTTTAAACTCATTTAAACATTTTTGGACAAGTCAACATGGTAGAACAGAAGGCACAATAGCCCGTAAGTTCCTCCTTTTGAGCACAGAAAAGGTAAATCCCAAAGGAAGAAAAATAATTCTTTCAGACAGAAAATATAGGAATAGGATCAGATCATTGAATGCTGTATACAGGAAACTTCAATCTGCAGTTACTTGCTTACTAACCTTTAGCCTTCTCACCATTTCTTCTTTAGATATTTTATCAGAGATTTCTTTGACTCCTGGAGGATATGTAATTTTTCCATCATTGGCTCTCGTCTTTGAATGAGCCATGATTTCACAATTTTAACACTGTGGAAAGAAATTAAGAGGTCAGTGTTGATTATCTAGTTTACCTTATCCATCCCACTTCTACAAACAAAATCCAACTAGAAATATACCAACAAACCCCATACAAACAAAACAAAAAAAGAAAGAAAAAAGACATTATTGTTTTCAGCAATCTATATGGTGGCAGACAGCAACAGTTTTGATATTCAGGTAGTTTGTCCTATACTACAAAAAAACTTTAAAGAAGTATTACAACAGAAAAAAGGTAAAACTCCTCATTATATTTGATCTTCACACAGAGATGCAACAAAGAATCTTATTGTATGAACCATTTCTATTACTTCACAATAATAAATCCTAGCCAGCTTGGATTTTGGAGACTCTCTGAGAACATATGTGAAGTGGACTTCATGTTTTCCAAACAATTAGATAGAGCACAAATTTCCCCAAAAGTCTAAACAGCAGTGCTGTTGAAGTGTTACACATCACTAATTTTAAATTGCCAATACTGCCAGACAAGCAACTTATACAGAACAAAGAAGGGACAGGAACAGAACAGACCTCTATGCCATAAAGCCAAGTTTTAAGCCAGAGACTGCAGATAAGCAATGATACCTTCTTCCTAGATTCCAGCTATGAAAACAACCCAGTTACATGGTTTTCCGGTACCTTTAAACTGATGCAAATGCAGACTGCCACCTAATCCACCCAAAACTATGCAAAGTTCCACTGCTGAAGAGCAGGAAGCTGAATTAGAAGCTTTACTTGTTTAAAAGCAATTAATACAAAAGACAGTGGAAAAAAATAGATGGCATGTGTTGGGATAATTACTATGTCAGAAAAAGACTGTATCAAGGTTGTTACAAGTCAGGAATGCAACAAAGGAAACAAAGTTTCTTTGCCACTGCCTTGATATTTTTATTTATTTATTTAAAAGCTTGATTCCTCACAGTCACCACTTTCTCCAATTATGAACTCCAAGTCATGCTTTTTCTTTACTAACCTCCTAAACAAGGAGGATCTATGTGCACTTTGAACTTCTCAGAACTATAACATCAGAAATAAAAATCAATCAGAATCCACTAGAAGAGATGGGCTAGAAGCATGTTTCACAACAGGAGGGTGCAACCCACCATAATTGAGACTCATTGGCCCAAGTCACTGTCATTCTACACTGAATGAGCACAGGAACATGAAATATACTCAAATCCACCCCCAAAAAACAATCCAACATGTTTTGTATTCTTCAATCCACACTTCACAGCAACAATGTAAATTACAGATTTTGTTTCATCTACTAATCTTTTACAAAAGAAAAAGTTAATGTTGACATTTAAATAATTTTAAAGAATACATACTTTTTTTTTTTAAGGAAATGGGGAAATGAATAGAATTAACATAATAGACATAATTCAACAGGCATTATATGCAATGCACTTCAATAACTACACAAAAACCAACTCTGTTTCTGTCATCATCTCTGTACCCAAATATACATGGTAGTTGAACTGAGTGCTACATACTTGCACTTAAAGTAAAAACATAGTGAGAAAGCTGAGACGAAAAAAAAAAAAAATCACCGAAGTAACTTTTTCTAACACTCTCAGGAAAATAATGATGCCACCTTTATCCCTGTTATATTTTTTAATGCACTGTGATGCCAGTAAATCTAAAACTCCTCAAAACCACAAAGATGTAACCAAATTAACTCATCTTGCTGTTTGACATAAATATTCCATTCTAGCTTTCAGATGAGCTGATGTCGTATGTCACAGCTAAATTAATTTTAGCAGCTCATCACAGCAGAAGGGAGTCTTGCTCCCCTCAATCCAAGAATGTATAGAAGCGCATCAACCAAACTCACCAACTCAGAAAAACAAGCCTAATTGTTTTTGAAAAGCATGTGACAAGCATCAAAGCTAACTCAAGGGAAGGAACAGGAACTAAGTGAACTGGGGAACAAAACTCCCCTTTCCAGTGGTGGACAGCTGTCAGATCAGATCAACCGCAGTGGAAACCTGATTATAACATGGTACTATAGTCCCATTTGGAGCACATTTTGAAATAATTCAAAGACTAAAACTCATATATTATGGTCAAGTTGAACTGTCCAGATGATATGTTCAACTGACATGCAACCAAGCTTTTAAGCTTGAGTGGCATCCAAGTCTGGGTTTGAAATTGAACATCTGTATTGTGTTTTTGTGGCAAAGTTTTGGTAGCAGGGGAGGCTGCAGGGATGGCCTCTGTGGGAAGAGACCAGGGGCTGCCTCCATGGTGAACAGAGCCAGTTAGAGCCAGCTCCAAAGCAGACTCACCCCTGGCCAAAGTCAAGCCCATCAGTCATACTGGTAGTGTCTCTGTGATAATATATTTAAGAAATGGTAAAAAATTCTGCACAGTAGCTATGAGAGTGAAGTGAGAAAAATGTGAGCTAAACAACCCTGCAGACAACTGACAAGGTCAGTGAAGGAGAGGGAGGAGGTATTCCAGGCACTGGAGCAGACTGCCCTGCAGTTCACACAAAAAACCAAGGTGACACAGGTCATTTGGCAGTCCATCCAGCACCATGTCAGAGCAGATATCCACACCGCAGCCTGTGGAGAGGAGCCCACAGTGGAGCAAGCTCCTCACAAGAACTGTGACTCCGCATGGGACCCACGCTAGAAAAATCTGCTCCAGAAGGACTACCTCACAAGAAGGGCCCACACTGGAGCAGTTCTTGAAGAACTACAGCTCACAGAAAGGACCCACATTGGAGACATTTGTGAAGGACTGCACCCCTTGGTCAGGACCCATGTTGCAGCAGGGGAAAAAGTATGAGGAAAGAGTGGGAGAGATTAAGGGTTATAAACTGCTCACAACCCCCTTCTTTATCTCCCCTGCACTGTTCAACAGGGAAGGGGAAAGGTAGAAAAGTCAGAAATTAAGGAGTTAAGTTGGGCCTGGAAAGAAGGGTGGGTTGGGGAGAAGGTGTCTCTAGTTTTCTCTTTGTTTCTCGCCATCCTGCTCTACTTTTAATTGGCTTTATTTTTTTCTACTTTTTTTAATGCTCTACTTTTAATTAAATTAGTCTTCCCCAAGTCAAGTCTGTTTTGCCCGTGATGGTTATTGGTAAGGGATCTCCCTGTATTTATATTGAACCATGAGCTTTTTCATCTTATTTTCTGCTCTGTTCTGTTGAGCTGAGGGAGCAAGAGAGCAGCTGGGTTGGCACCTAGCAGCCTGCCAAGGTTACATAATAGGGAACATAACCTATCCCTCTCGAAAGTATAGAAAACACTAAATAGGAATTAATACAGCTAATCTTATAGGACCAAAAATTAATTCCAAAAAGTTTCAATGAAACAGATTATTACTTGGACCATAAGGGACAAAGAATAATAAGCCTTTTAAACTTCCTGTGTAATACAAAATTGCAGATCACTCCTCAAAGTACTTTAGAATTAATAATAAGCTTTACTAGTGCAAAAAGAAGTATATAAAAGAAATGGTAAAAAACAAAAGTTATCATTCATTAAGAGCAAATTCAGTGCTAAACTGCCCCCTTGTACAACAATTAAAACTTCAATCATTACTTAAAACTGAATTAGCTTGTTACATCCCACTGCTAGAAGTTTCTGCTCTTCTGTACTTCCAGTATAGGTGTGCATACCTAGTTCTGTCAAAATAAACTGTGTTGAACACTCAGTAGGATCTAGAACTGGGGGGGGAACAGGGACACGGGACGGGACACACACGACGGACACACATAACACGGACGACAACGACAGAGATACGACTGTTCTTAACCTGATTCTAGCCAAATAAAAAGTCTCTGATTTCACGTAACAGTTACACCAGCTGTTTCAGTTAACTTCTGTCAGGCAAAAGGAAGACAGTGACAGCTAAGAACAGTAGCCTGAAGTCAAACTGCATCTAGAATATAAGCATGAATATCCATAAGCCAGAAAGGTGATATCCAATGACTGAATTTCAAAAAGCTTTCGTTTTGCATGTGCAAACCTCATAAAGCTCAACAAGGCCAAATGCAAGGTCCTGTATGTAGGTTGGGGCAATCCCAAGCACAAATACAGGCTGGGCAATGAATGGATTGAGAGCAGCCCTGCAGAGAAAGACTTGGGCTATTAGTGGATAGAAAACTGACTATGAGCTACCAATGTGCATCTGCAGCCCAGAAAATCAACCATATCCAGGGATAGGACAAGGTATAACGGTTTTAAAATAAAAGAGGGCAGATTTAGATTTGATACAAGGACAAAATTATTTACTGTGAGGGTGGTGAGACACTGGAACAGGTTGCCCAGAGAAGCTGTGGCTGCCCCCTCCCTGGCAGTGTTCAAGGCCAGGTTGGACGGGGCTTTGAGCAACCTGGGAGAGTGGAAGGTGTCCCTGCCCATGGCAGGGGGGTTGGAACTAGATGATCTTGAAGGTCCCTTCCAACCCAAACCATTCTATGATTGTGTGCATCAACAGCACCTTCCAGAGATCCATACACACATTTAAATCTTAATCCTTCAGGTATTTTTTTGTAGAAATCTTTTCCAAGAGATGAAGCAAGCTTTAGCAAATCAATCCCTATACTCCTTGCAAGTTGTTCTCCTGCCTTACTGTTGCCTACTTTTTAAAATTCAGAATCCAGACATTAGGAATAGAAAGTGCTCAACTTCACAAACTTCCTCATGCTCATTTTTCAGAACTTTCAATGAACTACATGTAATTATTTATGTAGTTACATCTTGAGATCAGTATTTTTAAATTACATATACAAAATTTAAGAAAGCTTACATACATTTGACCTATACAAGTACTTAGAATTTTAAATCTATTTTTTGCAAGATATTTTACAATGAGCCACTGGAAATAACACTTTCTTCAAAAAGCTATTAGAAACCTAAGTAAATTTAATAAATTGTTGGCATGGAAGAAAGTTGCAATCTGTAGGGATTTTAATATATGTATTTACACAGTTCGTATCACTCCAACAATAAGAAAGTGTAGCCAAGAAAAAGAATTTGCAAATATTCATCAACCTATTTCTCCACAACCAAGCAGTGTGACCAGCGGCCTCTCATTGTCATAGGCCACTACATCAAGAATACAAACACAGTTTAGAAGAGCCAAGAATATTTTCCATAAATTGTCTCAGGGAATATTTGGAGAAAGTCAAATCCTTTTCTACTTGTAAACTACAATAGAGTTCACTGCAAAGCTCTGTTCCTCTGTCAACATGCTGTTTGTTATTTCTTTTTATGATTTATATCCATCTTTTTATTTTTGCACCCTCAGTAGGTAACGTCTTTGTATGAATAAATATAAACCATGATAAATCCTTTGACAGCACTAACTTTGCTCCAACAATACAGCATGTATGAAGAAATTGGTCAAGCTGTAATTTCCACGAAAGACACAACAAGGTATTCTGAAGAAATTACTCAGCAACTTACAGAAATGGAAGAGCTAGGCATCTTTCTACTTCAGCAGGATTATTAATAAAACACAAATAATTTAATGATTTAATTCACTTACAGAAAATTTTTACATCCTGGTAAATTTCTGCTGTGTATAGCTGATTGACAACAATTGATCAAAGTGAGAAGTGACTTAGGTGTTAAAGACTTTCAGCATGTAAGTGCCACTAAATTAAATCTATTTTCATAATAAATCTACTGCTAAGGAGTTATAACTCAGCTATAAAAAGCCACTCCAATATGAAATTTGGCAGTTAATTTTCTGCTGTTGAGTATAACAGAAAACTTCAGAATGTTGGACCAAGTACGCTCATGTAAAACCAAGACATTTTTCATACTGATTCAGATACGATGTCTAGATGAATACTTTCCATTCACTTTTAGAAATGTTCTATTATACTGTTTACTTAACTATCATTAAATCAAGATACTAGTATTATTCATAGTATCAAGAAAATGTTAGCTTCCTATTTCTGTAAGGCAACACTATACATAATAAGGTCTGATATAGGAAGAATTTACAGAAATTACTAATTAAAGGTCTTCTGGAAAGAAGAACATAAGCCAAAAGTAACACACTCTGCCCAGCAAATGACATGAAAAGTGCCGGGTTTCACTACAGAAGTCTCATTAATAGCAATCCTTTGAGAGTCAATATGTAAGTAATAACACCTGCTTAAATTAGGAAATGCTATTTCTCAACCTTCCATTAGAAAATATGGCAAAGTGCATTAAGTTTCTTTATTAATATATTAAGTACACACTTTGTGGAAAATGAAAAGAAGTGCAGGTAGTTACTGCACAAGAGGAGATATTTTCATAATGTGCAGAGGATTTAGTGGACTCAGAAAAATAACATGCAAGAATACAGAACAAAACATCAAAACAAGCCATGATACCAAAGTCAGTATATGACTGCTAAAAACCCTCAAGCAGCCTTACACAGAATATAGTAGTCCCCCTTGCAATCAGCTAGGAAATGATCCCAGACAAATCCTTACTTCTGCTGATAAGATTTTTTTCAAACTTCATTAGAGAAAGCCTCCCAAAGATTAAAGAAGTAGACTGTATTCAGTATCAATTTATCTCAGCATACAGCTCTCTCCAGTGGTGTTGCAGACACTTGCAGCTTCCACAAGACATAAGTGACAACTTGTAAGTTTCAGCATTTTTTCAGGTGTGATTGAAAGCAAAAATTACAAGAATAAAATTGCCCTCTTTTTTTTTCCACTTATAATCAGTACTTTCACTGAAATAACCCCAGTTTTTAAAAAAGAAGAGAGAAAATACGTAACAGAGTTCACCACTAAAACAATCAACAACCTAAGGAAAAACAAAATTGCCTCGTTACTGTGGGATCTCAGCTTTCATACTTCTACACAAGACTAAGCAGAATGGACTGTAGGGATTACAGCTGTAATTTCTTATTTGTGTGCATGGCTGCAGGAAAAGAAGTGACAAAGATATAAAAACTGGAAGACTATGGTAAAAGATTCTGACAGAAAAAGACAAAAACATAACTGACCAAAGAAATGCTAGTTAAGATTAAAAAAACATGTAATTACTTGTTTCATGAAGTGGAAAAGAGTGTAGACTGAAAAAATGTGTTAGTAAAATAGGCATCTGCAATACATTTGTCAGTTAGCTAAATACTAGGGAAAACATTCCACCTCATTGCTTGTTAGCTGGTCATATTATGCAAGCATACTATATAAAAGCTTAAAAAAAGTCAAGTGCATAACAAGCAGACTATGACCAGTCCTCAGCGTTAAACATTGAATGCAAAGTATGTGAAATAACAAAAATGGTAATATTGCAAAAAAGGTACAATAAGTCATTTAAGTTCATGGCTTGAACTTAAATTTGGTTGGACAGGACCATGAGTTTTTTCACCTAATACACTTACTAAACATTTCCAGTCCTGTAGTAAGGAATTTATTTTGCTCTACAAAAATACAACTCCTTAAAGAAACTGAAAAAGAGTGCATAGAAGGAGGTACAAATAGGCAGGATGTCATTATACTCACAAAATCAGAAACGCAGTGTTGGATGTAGAGGATTTTGTGAAAAGATAACTTCTCCAATGGGGAAGTGAAGCAGGGAGAAAGGCAGGTGCAGAGAACAGAGGTAAATTTCATTAAGTCTGAGAAGAAGCCATTAAGTTTTTGACAATGACCTTTTCACCTTAACTTTTAAAGGAGGAAACCTGCTCACATACTAAAGGTCACTATTAAACACTATGAAGTTTAGTTACATTAGAGAGGCTGCTAACACTTCTTATTATGCTTTCTTGATAGTCTCAATTAAAAAAAAAATAAAAAATCAGTCACTTCAGCATTGAAAAACTTGAAATACTTACAGGATATATTCTATGTAAAGGATCTTCAGTTGAGTGTTAATGGCTCAGTCAAGTTCAAGAATAAATCCAAGACGAAGTAAACTAAACTCAGTGTTACCATAAACCTGACAGAGCTGTCTAAAGAGACACTACTTTCCCTGTCCTCTAGAGCACAAGTAACTATTTAGGGAAATAGTACTCTTTAGCATAAGAGTATGAGTATTATAGCATATTCTTTGACCCCAAGAAAACTTGCCCAAAGCTGCTGAAAAGCCACATGATATACATATTCTCCACAGACTCTTGATTTTAATAATAAAGCCTACAAAAATTTGTCTTTATTGGTTATGTCCACGCTATACTCCAGAATTATTGAATAGAGCTTAGGAAATAATGCAGTCGAAAAAAATACCTGGAGTCTACGGTAAGGACATGGTTTAAGCAAGACTTTTTTGAAGTTCATATTGAAGTTCATATATTGATCCAACTCAAGAAATCAGACTTCTCCTATCCTTCCTTGCTGTTATGACTGCAATAAAACAAAAAGTGAACTCAGCTGCTCATACAGAAGATTCAACTAATCAGTACTAAACTGAAACACAAGTATCTTGTGTGAAGGCACACTTACTTGAAATACTACTGACAAGATTTGAGAATAAAGCATGGTAATTTAATTATTACAAATGACAGTCAGGGAGAATTATGCAAGACTGCAAAGCTCACAAGAGCCCATTAAGTCCATCATAGATGAATGAAGACTCATTTCATACATTGTCTCACAGGGACACATTCACCTGGCTTCTTTAGGGGATGCTTTGAGATACCCTGCCTTTCTAGTGCTGGTGAGAAATCTAACATACTGGTGCTTAAAACACATTTGAAGGCCACACTTGCAACCTTGTTTACACCTCCAGAAAAACAGAGAGTGTAACTCAGTGAGTTATCAATATCAGTTGAAACCGTAAGCATAAATGTTCTGGACATCTTTTAGCATTTCACAGATCATGAACCAACAACACATAGATCAGTCACAGCATTATTCTGCTTCCATTCCACCACATGAAACTACCACACACACCAATTACCCATACAGCTGATTTTCAGAAAGGTAAGAAACATTCACAGCATTTTATCTGTACACTTGAGCTATACAATACTGAGGAGAAGCAGTGAAATTTGTCCATGAGCCTCCTCTTTAACTATTATGGCATCTGGCAACACTGCTTTCAGGGGAAACTTGGAATAAAACCCCCTCTTCTGTTAAGAAAACCACATACACACACTTGAATAACAAAAACTACCCTCTCTGTCACCCTTAATCAGTATATAGGTTATTCTCCAGCCTATATACACATGACAAAACTAAAATTTCACAAAAAACATCACGTAAGTATGTAATCCCACAGGATATTATTTTGCCAACATTCAGAGACAATGAATGTTTATATAAAATGGACACAAGCAGTGCATAAATAAAGCCTCTCTGTTTTGAAAGGCAGAAATTGAAAGCAAAGTAAATTGGAGATGTATACAATTCCAACATGGTGGTCACAGGCAATCTCCATGCCAAAGGAACAAAACTGAGTTTTAAACTGCTTGTCCCCTTGATTGGAGTGCAAGGAAAGTTTTCATACTAGTAACTGAATTCAAACAACCACTTTGTAAAAGTTGTAAGTAGTAATCAGAGCCCTCAAGGTAGAAGAGTTGCACCACAAAGATGGGGAAATACAGAAATAAATAACTGGAGCCAAACTGAGATGGCCATTGTAAACAAACTGAAATTTAGGGGGGGAAAAAAAAAAAAAAAGCACACTTCAATAGTTAAAATCAAGGAAAAAAGTGCATTGCTACTGCAATAAAAAAAAATATGCTACTGCATAGCAATGATTTGGTATCAAGAAAATACTGAAATACCCTAAAAAGTCAGCTGAATACCCATTTTTAAAGAAACAGAAGGTACAGCTTCATTCCTGTGGCAACTGGTAACAGTTATATTCAATCAGAAGTTACTGTGTCTACACTTAAGGACTTCACATTTTCAAATCAAAGCAAGTGCACAGATGCCATCTGAGAATTAATGAACCAGTGTGGTATGCAAAGCTTTTAAAAGGTATTTTAAAATTAACATGTAGTACACTTCAATTTTTAAAATTTAATTAACTTTAAGAATTAAGGTGTAGTACAAGAAAATAAATGTAGCACTGTCATTAACAATGCAGAGCAAAAAATAAATACTGCCACTACAGGTGCACTAGTTTGATATCAATAGTATTTTAAGAGTTTAGAACAAATCTGCATGCTAAAGTAAAAATTTTAAATACAAGTATAAATGTAACTTATAAGGTTATCATATTACCCTGGGACAATTTATGCTTGATCAGGCTGTAATAAAACAATTTGCACTATCCTTGCACCGAAAATCGTTTATTACATAAGCATTAAATTGGAAATTATCAATGGATGGATGCAGCAATGGATCTGATTGTCATTCAGCAAAACACTGAAAGATTATACATCAAAACATTTCTGTTTCTCTAAAGACTGTCTTTGAACCCCCAAACAAGAATATATGCTACAAGTCTGAAAGAAAGTCATTTCTATGGGGAAAAAACAGGGCTGAAGGGGTAGTTCTATGCCTAGGTCCAGGCATAGAAAAATCACCACAACACTTTACAGTAGTACTATGCAACATTAGTTGTAGACAAGGTACTTCAAAAAACAAAACAAAAACACAAAACCTCAACATCTAACACATATTTTAAGGTACAGACAAGAGCTTGATTGGAACGTTATGTACATCTACCAGCACCTATCGCAGAGATAATTTAAATTGGAAAAAGTGAACATAAAGTCTACTATATCAGGAGAGCATATCCACAGAGGTGACAAGAAGACACAGTCAGGAGGGTAAGAGGAAGAGAGGCAGAAATCACTATAAATACCAGAAATACTGGAAGATCACACCCAAAGAAAGCAAACTACCATAGACAAAAGCTGAAAAGATAAACAGTTCAGACAATGAAGAACAATAATTACAGGAAGACTTCTAGTTTTTAAATTAAAGTTTTGGAACAACTTTCTGGTCAATAACTAGAGCAAAACATCCAAATAGAATACACAGCAGAACTAGATCATTATACAAAGGAGATTAGTATCTTGCTGTTGTAGGCTACATGAATAATTATTTGAAAAAGCAGGCCTTTCACTCTGCAAAATACTTTTTACCAGAATCACCAGAACTGACAGAAAGTTCTTCAACTACTACTCTAAAACAGAAGAGCTGACAACCAGCCTTGGTATCAAAATTTCACAGTCTAGAACCATGATTTTGACACCGCACTCTTTTAGCGGGGAAGCTACTTTAAGATTTTGTAAAGCTAGAATGATTTGTTTCCTTCCTCCAACAGCTGGAAAGGAATAGGAGGAAGGAGGCAGGAATTATTACTTTCCTTCACATTAACTCTATTTTGAAAACAGCCTAACAAATAAAAAAACAGTAATAAACCCCTCAGATATCTTGCATTACATTTTAGAAGGCTAACATCTGTAGTATTTATACTCAAGGGGAGAAAACAAACAAGAATGGCATGGAAACCATGGAAAAATAAGGGGAACGTGACAGAAAGCAGAAGATAACTACAACAGACAGACATTAGGTACAAATCAAGTTTAAACACTGTATTGCCCCTTGGGAGGAAACAACACTTGGTATTATTTTAGTACACCATTTCTTTGGTAAAAAATGCCTTCTTGAGCCTTGCCACGAAAGTTTTAATTCTTACCAAAAACCCCAAATCTCCAAAACACCACCAAACAAAAAAACACCCCAAATATTAAGAATATCAGCATGATACCACAGAAGCAAAACAACATTTTGTAAAATTTCACAGATGGACAACCAGTATAAAATGTATTTAGTAGTAAGTCAGAATTTGTACACATGAACAAGTCTCTTCCATTCCTAACCTTGTATATAATGTTAAAAATATAAAATTGAATGCCTCAGTGAATGCCTCAGCCCCTGCAAATGATTCAGTACAGAATTACTAAAGATCAAACAAAAAACCCTAGCAATATAGATAGAATTGTAAGACCTAAAAGAAAGCACGGGTATTGCACTGCAAAGTTAGATGTGCTAAATAACACTGCAGCCACTCCTAATCAATATGAATTATAAACAAACATTTATATTAGGGCTGCATACAGAAATCTTAGTACCAAAATCACATTCAGCTGCATGTTTCACAAATAGATGCTGTCTACCCAGATGGCTTAATGAGTTTAGCTTTTTTTTTTCCCCCCAGCTAACTGGAACATTATTTGCTTTTCACAAAACTTTGTAAGCAACAGAAAACCACAGACTGAAAAAATAGTTGTGTCTCTGAAGACAAAGGAAGAACCTATAACTGTGATTACACAAAGCACAAATTAGTTGAAGACTTACTACAACCAGGTGCACTTTTAAAGTGCATTCATGATAGGTTAGGACCACAGGACTAGAAGAAACTTCAACAGAGTCAAGTCATCTGCTATCGTACATGAACATACCAGTAAGATAACTTGGAAACATCAAAAAAGTCATCTTCAACTTTTTAATCTGCAAAGCCTATCTTATCTCTGATCTTACCTTACCTATCTCTACATTCAACCAACATGTAAGCTCTCTTTGCCAATAATCCGTTCACTACTGTAACTTTTGCTAATACAACTATCCATCCCTTTTAATTATTTAGCCCCATGGTGTTGCATTTTCACAGAATGGTTGAAGTCAGAAGGGACCTCTGGAGGTCACCTGGTCCAACTCCCTTGCTCAAGAAGGGTCACCTACAGCCAGTTGCTGAGGACTGCATCCAGATGGCTTTTGAGCATCTCCAAGGATGGAGACTCCCAGGGCAACCTGTGTCAGTTCTCAGTCACCCTCACACTGAAATGAGTCTCCTGACAGTCAGAGGGAACCTCTTCTGTTTCAGTTTGTGCCCCTGGCCTCTGATCCTGCCACTGGGCACCACTGAAGAGAGCCTGGCTCTACCTTCTTTGCACTCTCCTTTCAGAAACATATATTGATACATTTTAATCCTGGCGTAGGCGCAAACAGGAGTGTAGGTACTATTACAGTTACGCCAGTCTTCTGGCCAGTAAGTTTTCAAACTCAGTGGTTTGCTTTCCCTTTTGAAATTGTTTAATATTTAGTTATCCTTCAGTTGCAGCTCATCATTTGCATTAGAATACAAGAAAATGGAATCAAGCTGCATCAGGGGAAGTTCAGATTGGACATAAGGAAAAGGTTCTTCACTGAAAGAGTGGTCAGTCACTGGAACAGGCTCCCCAGGGAAGTGGTCACGGCACCAAGCCTGTCACAGTTCAAGAAGCATCCGGACAACGCTCTTAGTCATATGGCTTAGTTTTAGGTAACCCTACAAGGAGCAGGGAGTTGGACTCAGTGATGCTTATGGGTCCCTTCCAACTCAAGACATTCTATGATTCTATGACATACTTGCTGCAAAGTGATAGCCAAACTCTATGTGTATGTTAGTGAGTAGGTTATGCTTTCACTCAGGCTCCTATCTGTGCTGATGTAAGGCCACACACCTCATTTTACTAGACTGGACCACTTCCTTACAATACCCCAATACCACTCCACCCCCCAAAAAGGACAAAAATCTACCCAGGAGAGCAACCTAAAACACATCAGAACTAAAAAAAGTCAAGCCAGCAACCAAACACCCTACATAGTCCCCCTACTTCCACATATATGAAGAGTTAGAAACATAAGTAACAACCTACAGGAGGTAACAGTAAAAAACTACATAGAAACTAGATTTTACTGACTGTTAAAAGGATGGGTTTTGTAACTGAAAGGAGCAAGCTTTAAAGTATTAATAAACAGATGTAGCTGCTTGCACTATGACAGCATACAATCAAGATATGACAGTTCAGAGAGTTTCCACCTATTACTTAAGGTACAAGAACTGTTCATGTGCACATTATAGGTTGTCTCCTGATTCCCCTGAAGTTCGAAGGTTAACATAGCCAAACCTCAAGATCAAACACCTCTGGTAAATCCTATTGACAGCTGAATCCATCACTAATCCACCTGTCTGCTGTCAGCCAGATGTTGCTGCTTCTTTAGCAGAAAAAGCTGGAATTGCCAACACTTCAGCCAGATTCTCAGCTGAAGAGCAGTCTGTCTTAAATCTTTAAGGAAAAAAAACTCAGCTTAGCATGGGAACAGCTGATGTTTGGACATACTTACTTCTACCAACTCCACTGCAGGGACCAACAAGATGTATCAAGCAAACAGAGTAGAAAGTTTGGGGGTTAATGGGAAAGGCATGTAACCGATAAGCAAAGTTAATGGAAGGTGGAGAGCAAACCCAAAAAACCCAAACCCACACACACTTCATTCACCACAGTTTAGGAACCTCAAGGCTAGAAGTCTAAGTGTTAAACAAGGTGAGAGAGAAGTACGATTTATTTGGACAAGGAAGTAGTGGAATCAGAAGCCTGAAGAGGTATGAGGACAAACTGCAGAGAGAAGTCACTCCATAGAGAGACCATATCAGAAAAATGAGCTGGGGGGCAGAACACACATACAGCAGAACTCAGTATAACGTGCAATCACATGTTACACAGCTCTTCTACCAATAATCAGTATTTGCAAGAATCCACTGAAAAGCTCTCGTACCTGATCCCACTTAATGCTGGTTAAAAGAGAAAAACTTATTGCTACTAATAGCATTCCATTAATTTAATTAGTGGTAGCTACACATAGCTAAAGGTTACAACCTAATGACGAGCTGGAGCACATCCATACAGTGAATTTTTTTATTAAGTTTGCTTAAAAAGAAACGGCAAAAGCATGAAAATCAGTTGCAAAATCAGTTATTAAGAGTTAGGAAACATCAGAAATAAGATTTCTTATACAGTATTAAAAAGTATATACACAAAGAAGCCAATTTACCTGATCCTTCACTACCTTTTTCCACACAAGACTTCTTTTTCATTGAAAGCAAAGAAGCCACTCAACTTTTCTCCTTGTACTTTAACGTGTGCCCCTTATTACACCCTATTTAAACCATGCTCTGAAAAGACTTAATTTCCTGCTGGACTTCTGTACAGGACTTACCACTGCAGTATGTTAGCATGCCATATGAATTAACTTGTTTCCACAACATGGTCACAAAACTATGCATAAAAATGGGTATTCTTCCCATTTTATAGATGAGGAACCTGAGTTACAGACTGAAATTTAAGAACTATCCACCAATTTTGCCTGCACAGTTAGTGAAATTTAGGGCATAACTTTTCAAGTACACCATGTTATCCAGTGCTACGTCTGAAACTAAAGTTTCTGTTGAGCCATGCAGAAGTAGTCAGGGTCTAGAGCCTGTCTCCCAGGAAAGCAACACTACTAATAAGCTCCTGTATAAAGTCTGGTTTAAATGGACTTCTCTGGGATCACAAGAAACTGACAGAAAGAACTGCAGTATTCCAAATGACATTCAATCACCCAAATCACTAGATATGATTTCCCTTCCCACAGTCTCCTGTCAATTTATTTTCCAGCTTTTAGAAAGTATAACATCCAACTTTGATATGCAACTGTAATTCCTAAATACAGCAGGTTGAAAAAAAAAATACATTTAAATAACTAAAGACTACCATAACATGTATTTATGAGGACAGAAATTAAAACTGTTTTCCATTTTTAAAAAGAAATTGCAATTTTAATATTAAGGCATTTTTATATGTAACACATAAGATTAAGGGGGCAATGATCCATTAAGAAATAAAGTGTTACTCTAAATGTGCTCGTATGTAACACTGTATAAACATGCTGATGGAGAGCTTACTACATGCAACATTTGTAACTCGGAGAAGACTTTCAATATGTTTTGAGTTCTCAAAGTGCAGATATACCAGTAAAAATGAGCACAGAACATTTCTTTCCAAAAATTGTGCATGCATGAAAAATCTCCGTTCTTAATTCTCTCAATTAACAGAAAAGCTTCCAGGAACTATGGACTGTGTAATCTAAGATGGGCAAATGAAAGGGAAATGCATCTCCTACTTGTTATCTCTCTGAAAAACTCGCTCAGATTATCATTGCGCTTATTTGTTCTCTCTTTCATTTCCAAAAACCAGGCAAGCAAAATGTTTTAGCCTTACTCTGTCTAGTTTATACTCTAAGAGGAAGAAAACCCACTGTAAACTTAACTGTATACCATGAATTAGGTGTCTACAATCTATCTCCCTAAAGAGCTTTGAAAAGCTCTGGGTGGCACACAGAGTGTCCATAGACATCATCCCGCAAAAAAAGATTTAACAAATTGATGACATAAAAAGCTACAGTCTCTTCCAGACACTTTGTTTCTATGTGCAGGCATGAACTATACACAGTGCTTCATACTGAATTGTCAAACAACAAAATAATTACCAGAGACAGTACCACACCTAACAGTAAGCCACCTAGCACCTCTGTACATTTTCTCCATGAAAACTCTTTCAAGTTTTAAGGAGGTAAATGCAGGGGAAAAAAAAAAAAAAAAAAGTTTTCACAAAGTATCTTCTGGCCACTTTTCCTAAGTGATGACAACTCATCTCAATTATTTAAGAACAGAAACCTAACAAAGACTTCCCATTGAAACTCGACATCCAAGTATCAAAGCAGTACCAATAGAAACTGAACAGCCAAATTCAAGGTGGCTCAAAGATTACATATAGAAAGTTTGATATAGACTTTTTTTTATTGAAGACTTCCCCATGAGCAATGTTTGCACTTAGTGTGCATAACTGTTCATTTACATAGTAGCCGCTGGTTTTGGGGGGTGCTTTTCCCTCCTTTCTAAGACTTCCATAATCCTGAATCTTGATGTTGAATTGACCTACAATGTGGATACACTGGAGATGTCTCAGAGAGAAAGAGAGGCTGCTTTGAAAGAAGTTGTGGACAACCAATTGGCATTCTTGTATAAAAGGTGAAAAATCTTACTCAACAGTTACTTTTTAAGTGGTTAACAATCATGCTCTAGCTGAATCTAGTCCCCCTTAGAAGAGCTACAAAATGTAGCTTAGGTGACTATACAATGGAATCAATTAAGACAGTAGCACTTTTGACTGCTAACTTTCTGTCTTTTTTTTTTGTCCATTAAAAAGTGTGCCAGTGAAGCATCTCATTTCAGCAGCAGCAGCATCCACAAGAATTTCTAATCGAGTCAGAGAAAAAGTACACACAGTTAGTATTGTCTGGAATTGATCTTTAAAGAACACAGTCTAAATTAGAAAACCCCAGATGGGGTCCTGATCCCTGGTTATGGTACTACCATATAAATGGTGACAGACACAAGATGATTAGTACAAACATGCCCATCTGTTCCAAATGAGGTATGGCGCTTTTTATTATTTTTTGAAGCATTTTAATACCAAAGTTGTCATGAGCTAAAATAACAGAGCTGAAGATCAGACAGTATAAAAAAAGCAGAATGATACAGAATGTTTTCCCAATGCTTGGGATGGGATGTGAAAGAGTAAATTCCACAGATGAAGACAAAGAAACAGAGGTCTCAATCCTCAGAACTTACTGCAAGGACTTCCTCACACTTTAGAAAAAAGCAGTATATGCAGAGACAGGCAGAAATAACCTTTAAAAAGATTGAAGGCTTTAATACTTTGATTCTTAAAAACTCAGGAAAAGTATTAGTTCTATTTCACGGAATTGTTTCAAGCTAGACACATTACAGCAGTTATTCACATTAATAGCATTTTTATTGTGGAATCCAAAATGTTCCAAAGAGTTTTTGAAATAAACCACTAACTTGCTAAAATAACAAAGTTTATTTTCATTCAGACACTGCATTTTTGATATATTTTACCTAAGTATTGGAACTAAGCAGAAAGAAAACCAACCACCACATTTTCTACGAGTCTACATCCAACCAAGATTTCAACAGTGGAAGAGCAATAGTTATATCACACACATGCACAGGCTTAATTTTCAGATATTCAACCTCCGAGGACAAGGAGTGATTGTTTAGGGTTTTTTTAAGCATATATTTTACAATTCTTTAAAAGCCTGCACACGTTTCCTTCCAGGATCTGTCAATGCTGTTCACACAGTCCAGAGGATCTACATATCTGGTAAATCAACAAAACACTTCACCACCAAGGACTGTCACACTAACACATCCTTTCAGTTTCCTCAGTTTTCCCTTACTGGTTAGTTTCAAGACTGAATGAAAGCCTCCAATACTCCCCAAGTCTTTCCAAAGCTTATTTCAGGTTGCAGTATTGACATTTTGTGCTAGAAGTAAAAACACCATTACTTTAGAAACACGTTAAAAGGAATATGTACACTATGTCACCACTTGCCTGTATAAAGAAGGGGTGCAGGGGGGACTATGTCAAGAAAGAGGAAGGTATGTATTTGGGCTAAGTAATATTAAGGGAAACAGGTATTAGAATTAAACTGGCAGGGAGAAATAATGAATTGTAGTATCGTATTTTCCTCCATTTCCTACTTTGCATGCTTATACTGTTCAGCTTCCCATTTTCTTATTCATTGCTCCCATGAAAATTCCCTTGTGCAACAAGTAGTATTTATCACCTCTTCCAAACTCAGGCTTAAAGAAAAAACATTCACGCCAAAAACCTTTAAAGGAAAATCCCTTACCGCAAGACCCTACACATACCCATAAACCTCTTTTCTTTGGTGTGAATATAAACTGTGTGACTGAAGAAACAGAGAGGAAGAAAGCATAACCTGAGAGCCTCGTAGAGAACACCACATCCCGAAAGAAAATGCATCCCTCTTGCTTTACAGGAGGTAACAGTGTCTCCTGTTCTAGAACCAGAAGTGGATAATGCCTGAGGTCATGCCCATATTTCATTACTATGCTTTTCCAAATGCTAGTAATGACCATTGGGTTTTAGATTTTTAATTACAGCTCAATAATGACTTAGGTGACTTATTCAATTTAAGACCATAAGTAAGCTTACTAGATACAGTCAAAACCCAATATTTATATGGCATACAAGAAAAAAAAATAGTGTACAAGTGTTATACACATGACTTTCCATTTTAATTTGATTTATTTAGCTGTTTCATCAAAAAGAGAGCTACAGTTTATCCAGCTTGTATAGTAACTAGTAAAGAGAATGCAAGAGACACATGGGCAAATACTACTGTATAAGAACTATGTTAAAAAATAAATAAAAAAACCAAAACACCACACATACAACCACCCCCCCACACACCCCTCACAGTAATAAAGTACAATATTGCCTCAAACACAGACACAAGATGTCATGCAAGTACTAAACTACTTTCTCCAGTAGTGCACGCTTTCAAATGCCAGTGATGAACACGATACATACACCTCCGTTAAATTATCTTACCTGATTGTCTGTCACTCTCCGTTTTCTTTTAGGGTAGTCTGAGCATAGCATACCTTCAGTTGTTTCGCATCTTTTAGAGGTATAACTTCACACAAGTACATATAATATTTAGAGCATATCTATAATACATACAAGATACACCAAGCCAAATTTCCATCAACTGAAAACAGAACAATTCCACTAGTTTGAAAGCAGAAAACCCAAAGGAATGCATGCCATCTTATCTCCTTCCCAAAATGCGATTTGACACCCATTTTCAACTATAAAGCCACTCTGATTTTCAACACTCCTTCTAGTGCATCCCCAGCAAAGAGAAATCAATTACATCCAAAGCACCTACCCAGCAAGCACAAAACAAAGACCAGCACAAGAATACTTCAGCAGTTGTGTTAAATGGGAAAACAGACCACCTAACAAAATAATCACAGCTCTCAGTAAGCAACCGTGCAGGATTCAAACATAAAAGTCAGAACAAGGCTTGAACGACAGAATCCAGCTCTGTAGGAGCTGGTCTGCTGCAGTTTAATTCTCCAGGATTGTTCACCGTCATTAATTGTTGATTTCTTTTCAGGAACAGATAGTGATTTATTTGCAGAGGGATGAAGTTACAGACCTAGATTTTTGACCAGAGGTTCTCAACGTAAACAATACATAACCTATAAATTAACCATTCTCCATCTGGCAATTCAGATGTAAAATTCATAGTTTTTTATCTACCAGGCGGCGGCAACCACTCC
>NW_020799091.1:22968110-22978830 GCF_003259725.1 Athene cunicularia | reverse complement strand
CGGCCGCTGGGCTGCGCGCCGTGAGGAGGAGGCGCCGCCAGGCCGGGGCCGGGGCCGCGGGCGGCAGGAGGCAGCACGGAGCTGCAGTTCCTCAGCTCCGGCGAAATATCAACTAACCGGCAACCGCCCGGGATCCCCTCACGTGCTCGTTTAGTGGCTTAGCTGGACGTGTTGCACAGGAGTTTCCTCAGAAAATAATTTGGCAAGTGTTAGGAACCGACACTCTGCCCACAGGAGGGAGTAACAAGCACCCAGTGCCTTTTCGGTGCAGCCCTAAACGGCAAGAGCTGCGCCGTGCAAGCTGTGCAAGCGCTGGCCATGTTCCCGCCGCCGGACTCAGTCTCTCCCACAAGAAGTGTCACATCTCACAGGGCACTGAGGACTGCAAGCAGACTCGTTTTTACTAGATTTGTCACCTCCTGAAAGTGCAGGCAAAAGTAAGGATAAATGTATGTTACTTACAGAAACTGTATACTTAAGAAAGATACCAAATATTTGCACAAAACAAATCTTTTGCTTACAGTATGACATATAGAGGAAGGCAGTGCCACAGAACTTCAAAGACCAAATCTGTTCCACAGAATGTGTGTGCTAAGACACTGCATCTCAGTGTCCAAGCAACAATGATGAGGCATCCCAAAGAACAACCAACACAGCATTCTTCTCACAGCTTTCTCTCTGTAAAAACCTTGTGTGAAAATAGCAGACTACAGTGACAAGGGCAGCTTCGTACCTTAGAAATACAGAGAATCTTCTCAACCATTAAAATGTCCTCTGAGTCAGACCAATAGTCCACCTAGCCCTGTATTTGATAACCACCAGTGGCACCACCATCAGCAACATAGTTTTCCCAGGGTGGGACCCATACTGTACATTTCTCTAAATGCAGGAAACTTCAGTGCAAAATTTGAGGTAGTAGTATTCTTCCATATAAAACAATGAGATACTATTTAGGGAGACCTGCTTAGTTGCTCTTGTTCATTGTACACTCCCAGCATCTACAGTTGCTGTAATAGGGATCCTACATGTCTGGTTTGTACATGAATGCTACACACATGTCTATTCCCTTTAATATCCATTTATGTTCCTGTTGTCCACTAACCTGTCTAACCCATTTTTGAACCTGCTGATACTGTATATTTTCTAGCCTACTTAGGCAGCAGATTATAGAAGCCCACTACTCATTGTGTCAAGAACCGTATTTCCGCACTCACCTTAAACAGGGCCTTCTTGGTTTGTAAAATTTAATCATATGCCATTCAGCCTTGTCTTCGCACAATCAGAATCCAAGCCCTTTTAGTCCCTACTTCGTCAGACTGCCAATCTCTCCCCTTGGATCATTTTAGTTATCTTTCTTGATACCTTTTTAAAATTTGTTGTGTCCTTGCAGACCAGAACTGCACACTGTACTCAAGACAAGAGTACATTGAGATTTCCCACGGAGTAGCAAACTGCCTTCTGTCTTGCTCTCAGTACTCTTCTGATGATGCTTTACATCTCTGATTTTTAGTGGGGTTTTTTGGTTGCTGTGCAGTTTGAGCCAAAGATTTCAGAGTGCTGACAACAGTGACTTCAAGTGTTTGTGAATTTAAACTTCCAGGACTGACAGGTAATTCTATGCTTTACCTTACACCGATCTAACTGCCATCTTTCTACCCATTCACTTTGGTGAGGCCTTCTGGAGTTCCTTCCACCACCACAGCATCTGGTTACCTGAAAGACTTTAACATCATCCAGGTATCATTCAGTGTGCAACCCGTTCTCCAGGTCACTGATGAAGATCACAGGTTGTTGCATAAAACAGTATCAGTAAACCCAAACATTTATGCAGGAGAACATTGATGACTTTTCTCCACCTTGGAAAGTAACCATTAAACTGTACTCCCTGCTTCCATCCTTCAACCAGATTTCTAACTCAGAATAGGACACTTACTCCAATTCCATGGTAACTTTAACAGCTTTTAGTGAAGAACCTGCACAAATACTTTTTGAAAATGCAGGTATGTTCCCTGGTTTGTCTTTGTCCATATACTTCCTGACTCACAAACCTGCTGAAAGTCTGTGACTGTGTCAGTATCTCCCCTCACAGAAACTATGCTGGAGCTTTCCTAAAACATTATGTTTATCCATAGGCCCAGTGATCTCACTCTTTTACAGTATTGGCCTATCAGTGAGAATAGGAATAGGAAAATGCCAAGCTAACATCACCACAAGATTCACTAAACATTTTTACTGTGTCTCCTTCCTCATTGCAATAACCCTGAGACATTCGCATGGATGAATATCTCTGAATGTTTTACCTTTAAGTTCATCCATTCATTTCACTCGTGGACTTTAACCAAAGAAGTAGGTGAAGACATACCAACCTTAAGGATACTTCAAAACAGAAATAGACAAACATCTAACTTCAGCAGTCATAACTTTATTTAAATACGAGCTCTAGGATGTACCTCACAGAACTGAACAGACATGGAGCTCAGGAAGAAAGCTGACAGGTGAGAAGTGACATAGACTTTCTATCCACCCCAGCATCCTGCTGTGGGATGAAGCAAGGTTGGAAGGAAGCTGGGTCCTGAGAATGACTCACTGCTGTAGACCTCAGCAATCCCTACTGGTTCACTACAGTGAAATACTAAAATTGCCTTACAAAATCCTGTAGTCCCAGGTAGAACAAGGGAAGGAATGGATTGGAGGGAGCAAACTCTTTTTTTTTTTTTTTTTTTTTCCCCCCAAGGAGAAGCAGATCTTTTAGCTTAACCATATTACAAAACTCTGTCCTGGCTAGCAATCTCAGTCAGCTCACAGGAGAGTGAACTAACACAAGACGGGAGGAACTACACAACAGAGACCAAGAACACCTGCTTTTGATAGCAATAAATTGTGAATTGGTTTATTGACTTCCCTACCACCTACAGATTAACATTATGTGACTTCAGATTATCTTTTGAGCAAATCCCTCCACGCAGTCATCACCGGAATCTGACGAAGGGCCAGGGCAAATAACAAAAAATTTGAATAGAAGCCGATTGATGGGGTTTTTATTTTAATGCAAATTACAACATATATTTCTAACATTACATGAGTTACCCAAGAGAATTCAAAACCACTTAACTGAATCCTAAAGTAGCTTTTGTTTCCTTTTGTAAATGATCTGGACAAAATCAAGGAAGAACAGAAAAGCAAAAATTGAAAGAGTTTAAGAAATAGAAGGGTGAATTTTTTCCTTTTTTTTCCACCACGCTTATCTAAACTCCCTTTCTTAATGTAGCAGGTTTGTAAAAAGGATACATTTGTTTCCAGCACAGGTATAACCAGCTTTCCCTTCTGTTTCTTTCTCTTGTAATTATGACACTTGAACAATTGCATCAGAAATATTTTACTAGAAAAACAATTCAAATGAAATACATATAATTTATATACTGAGCCCTTCACACTAAAAGGGTTTTTGCTATGCAGGGGGGACAGTTAGTGCCTATATAGACCTTTGACTTGTGGGTGTAGTGATTTGTCTCATAGAAAGAAAAAAATAGTTCCTTTATTAGTGTTAGCTCTTCAACTAAATGGCTGACATTATTATGAACATGAGTTAACTTAGCGACTAATTTTAGTATCTCATATGTCTCAAGTAATTTGCAGTAAAGGCACATGGAAACAGTGACTTAAGATGACTGGAATTATTAGACTCTTGCTGTCTCTGTGAGTGCCGTTTCCAACACTGTCTCTGTGTAAACAAAGATCAGTGATGCTCAGAAGCTACTAGCCTTATTACATGTGTAATATTAATTCTAAAGTTTAATAAAGTTTAATACTGTTTTAATCTTAGTGCTAACAAGTCTGACTCTACCGAAAATACCTATCTATGTCTGTCCTGTGGTTGTTTTCTAATAAAAAGACAAGAGTCATTAAGTATGATAGATATTTCACCCCCCAAAAGAATTACTAGAGGTGATATGTTACTTTTCAGGGTGAGGACTGTGGGAAGCCTTTCACTTCACCTACTCATCTGCTCTCTTCATGTAATAGTTAACAGCTACAGTGGGACACTAGTGAGATTAAGTGACCTACTAAAGTAAGTATTTCTATTAAAACAAAACCTACCCCCTCCCAAAATGTGCCATCTCAAGTCAGCTGTAGATGTACCTTTCTCTCTGTCCTCTCTTCTTCAGATAGTATCCTAAAAAGGTCAGTTCCTTTGGAGACATGTATGGGAAGAGAACAGTAAAATGTTTCGTGTTACACTAGACACAGGAACAAAAAACATCATTTAGATTGTTAATGTTCTGAAACAGAACCTGTCACTTTACTGCAGTCAGAAGTGATGGTGCTTTATTTCACTACCAGTCAGTGCATTTTTTTAAACTTTAGCTAAACAAATCTAACCATCTTACTGTCTGATAGGAATAAGTTAGAAAGCATTAATACACAAATCTTTATGGCTTCTAATACCAGTTTATTGTTGGTTTGTCAGTTTGGGGTTTTTCTCATTCTAGTGTGGCCTAACAGCTGTTTTGTTGCTAAATGTCATGGAATCTTCTTGCTGACCACTGACCACTCCAGCTATTTGCACAGTGTATACCTACAACTTAACACTAATATAACCTGTGGCAGCCAGCATCTAAAAAACCCACAGTAGTCAGGGGGGAAAAAAAAAAAATAAATTGTTCTTCTCTTGGTGCCTTGCTGACAGGTAAGACAGTAGAGAATTAGTATTTTTGGGAGTCTGTACCACCAGTCTTTCTTTCCCTGGTGACTAGCTCAGTTTGTGAGTAAATTAAATTAGTTTCTCCTCTGAGTTACCTTTAATTGATTTAAATGCTTTCCATCCTTAATTGAGATGTAGGCTAGGAGGTGGGAGAGGGAGAGTACATAACCTCAATATTCTTAAATGCTGTTAGTATGACAAAATGGGAAAAATATTCAAGAAATTTTTACTGTAAGTTGGATCTCAAGGGTGAGCATCTCAGTTGTTAAACAAGTATTCAAATAAAAGTAATTTCAGGTAACAACTGCATAATTAAAAGGAACAAGTAATTTACAACAGTGGAGATGTTAACATGGCCATACCCAAGCATGTTGCATTAAACTTCTGCAGTATATCATCACCTTTTTCCTTCTCACTAAACATTAATTAATGTATTAAGCATTAAATATTTAAATATATTCTGCTGTGTAAAATGCTGGGTATTTTTCAGTTGCTCTACCCAATGTTCTTTTTCTTCTACTCACTCTTTTTCCTTTTACTATTCCACTGTCTGGCCTCTATTTAAAGCTACTTATTTTAATGTCCCATTGAATTTAAGCCTATTGAAGGAATTATAGTCAGTCTCCTCCATTTTTATGTAAATTTAGGCTACTATTTAGATACTTTTGCAGATTAAGCAGTGCCTGGACCTTCACCTTGAGTGTCTCTTCCCAGAAATTCCCCGTGCTCTACTTTGAAACACATAAATTGTTCAGAACTGTGTTTCTTGGTCTGCTTTCCCCTAGTATTTCACAACCTATAAGCTCAGCTTTGCTCTAGGCCAGCAGTTGCTACATTTTCTAAAGTTGTCTGTCTTAAAACAAAGGTTAAATCTTACAGTTCTTCTAGTTTTGTTTTGCTATAGTGCTTGAGACCTAACTTACAGAATGGGTGCTTTACTGTCAAAAAAAAAAAAAAAAAAAAAAAAAAAAAAAAATTTTGGCCAAAAAACATTAAATCAAAGATTTCAAGAATCTCCAAAATAAACCAATGAAGTGTTCTTTATTTTCTCCCCCCATTTTTATTTTCAAGGAAAGGGAATCAAATAACAATATTTAAATGAAACTACCTATCATAATCAAAAGAAATACTAGTCTCTCCATGGCTTAAATATTGCGTACTAGAATCTGTTATGTATATCAAAAAATACTCCTACCTCCTATAACCAGCAGGCCAGTAGAGATATTTTTCAGTAAAAAGATAGGACTTTATCAAAACTATAATACAGAGTTCCTAACTTAATTCTCAAGTTTAAATTTCAAAATAAAAAAACCCTTTATTTGTGGAGAGTAATAAGCTAAAAGCTTACTGAATTTTTATGACTGAAACTTTGATCTCACATTTACATATCAGTATACCTCTTTGCCATAGAAATATTTCAGAAAATCATTTGGCAAACAATATCCCTAGTTGGTTGAGTAAACCAGTTCTCTTAATGTTCACCAGAATTTTTCTCTAGATATAGTTTGATTTAAATTCAAATAATTATGTAAGAGTATTTCCTAAATCATCTTGAAGACTCACTTTTTCTAACAAGATTTAGTGAAGTACAGAGTGGCAAGACAAACTAAGACCCAAGTTGATTATCCTTTAGAAACAGGGATGATTAAATATAAGTATATAACTAGTCCTCTTGAACTGAAATGCATGCCTTATTAAAGCGTCATTAGAAGAAGAACAGTGTTATGAGAAGACGACAGATTACTCTGCTGCATCAAGTCTGATAACAAGATCAAGGCACAAGATCTAAATGAGCTATCATTCCAACTTAACCCATAATTGCAAAAGCCAATCACAAGTGCTGCCCACTTCGTATCTTGATCTTTTTTTCTTTGTTGTTACACATGGAGTGTCATCATTCTGTCTACCTTAAATTTGCCTAATCTTTTCTATTAAAAGGCAGGATACAGGCATTTATTGTTTTGTCAACACTTGATTTTTTGCATTAGTATTTTTCACACCGGCTACCTTCTTCATGTGGAATTATGTAAACATTACCTAACATTATCTAAAATGTTTCTAGAAGAAAATTTAAGGAAAATCTTACCTTAGAGAAAATAATAGAATGTTTTTTATTTAAAATACCCAGTGCTTCCCTTTTATTAAATAAGAACTGGAAATTTGAGAAATCTGAAGAATATTCCTCATCCTGCTACCATTACGGTGTACCCACACAATGTACCTCTCTCTCTGCAGAGTATGTTACATATTTGTTGTAGTTTCCCCTCAGCAAACAGATGCCACTGTGATGTTGTGTTCCAGACTCGCAAGGCAAGATAAATGCACCACATTAGTCTTTTGCAGGAAAGAGGGAAGTGATAAAAAACAGAAGAAAGAAAACACCCTGAATCAAATGGAAAGGGAGGGAAGGGATAAAAGGAACAGCACGTAGTAGGAAGTGATACAGGTCTATGGAATCTAAAGGAATAACGGGAACCAGGCAAGAAGCAAGATCATATTGGAAAGGAACAGCAGAGGTGAGGAAGCGACCAGCAGTCACAGTGGGTAGAAACACTGGAGCGTAACATTAAACAATGGCAAGGAAGCGCTGGGTAGAGCAACACAGTGGGTAGGGTCATGTTAGCTAGTAAACTTTAGGTGAGGGTGAGGTGATACAGTTAAACTGATGCAACAGCTGAATGCTGCTGAAAGGAGGGGTACCAGTCCCTGCACCCTCCACAGCTACTTGTTCCTGCTGCTTCCCTGGGACTGGCTGGCCTGGGCCCACCAGTGCTGCAGGAGCACTGGCTCTCTCCAGGGTCAAAGAAAAACAAAAGCTACTAGGAGAAAGGAGGCAGGACAGCAGCCAGGCATCCCCTTGTATGGGAAAAGAGCAGCAGAAGCCCCTTTTCTGAGAGTAGTTCAGTTTAAGTGTGATCTAGTAATTTGAAATTGCACCTTAAGACATTTTTTTCCACAGAAACTGAAATTGGGCCCATGCAGAAGAGAGCAGTCTGTCAGCTGCTTTAGTACAAGTACATGTGATCTCCACACGTGGATCTAAAGCATCAACTATACCAGTAAACCATTAGGAATCAGGATGATCCTCCAGAGTGAACAGTTCCCATCTTCCCTTTTTAATTAAGGAAATCAAATGTAAAAACTACTCTGAGAAAACACTCAATTTGCAAGTTCAGACATTCAAGTTACATAAGGCCTAAATTTTTTTCATAGAACATTATTTATTTCCCTTATGTATATGAATTGTGATGCTATCTGTAATGTTCAAATCAAATTTACAAGGAATTTACTTGGAAAACTGAATCAAATTCTGATTATCTAAAGTGGAAATTTTTCCCTCTTAGATCAGTTAAATTCAACATTTCATCAACTAATATGAAGGTGATGGCATAAATGTCAAGGAACACAAGAATAGATTATTTTTCATAAGTTGTTACCCATGCAATAACACTACTACACTCTTCTACTTTTAATTCTATGAGAAGTTTCCACCAGAATCAAGATGAGCTTTTTAAGTTCCAGGAAGTGTGATTTGGGTGACACAGAGGTACATGGTAAGAGTTCTATTGCATACATAGTAGAGTTCTAAGCAAATTTATAACATTTAGGCTCCTCTGCAAACAAATTAAAACCATGATCTGTAAATATTTCTTTGTAAATATTTTCATCATTATGGTGTTCATCCCCTTGGATACTACTTTTCCCCTTGGATACTATTTTTACATACCCGATCAGCTTCTGATGATGATGATGGAACTTCTTTTATCATCTAGTGCAGCCTGAGGATTCTGGGGAAATTGTTTGTAGTTTTGTTTCAAGTACAACATCTTCCCATATGAGACCTGTAGCAACTATAGTAATACCATCAGGGAAAGTATATTTTATTACCCTCAATGAGGCTGAAAAAATGACATTAGGGTATTGTCAGTTGTAACTTGTGGCTTATCTAATTAGGTACACAAGTATTGAGAGAATTCCCAACATGAAATACGTCTGAGACAATTATTAGATACACAACATGAAGCACTTGAGAGCTTGAATCTCCAGATACTACCTTCAAAAGTTCCATGTGCAGCACACTCGGATTCTCTCTAAATGGTTAACCTGGGTGTTTCATGATTTAGCTTGTGTAGGGAAGCACATAATTATTTCAGATGAAAAATAGTTTTTTCCTTATGATTAAATAATCCATAGTATTACTATTAGAAAATAATTCTCCAAGAAGTCAAGAATCTTGGTTGCAAAATATTTTTAATATTAAAATTAAGGACTAGCCTTAATGAAAAAGGGTAGAATAATAAAGCAGTGTAGCCCTTTGAATTTCCAAAAATACTTGTGTTAGGAAGATTCCACCAACCTGCCATAATATTCTCCTTTGTATATCTTGTGTCTCCACATTTTTTTGGTACCAAAGGTCAGTTCTTTATGACATTTCATATTTTCCTTCCTGAAAGAACTCCTCACAGCAGAAATGACCAGTTCCTCCTGACTTCTTCTTTACTTCAAAATAGCTTTAGAATTTGTCTCTTGACTGTGGATTCCAAAATATGGTGCAAAATGCAGGCCCCAAAGCCACAGCAAGGCCATGTCTAAACATACAACTGCTCCTGCCTTCCAGGAGAATTCAGACATTGTTTGTCCAGTCGGGAACGGACTGACAAGGTTATGCCATCCCCTTATTGAGAAGAAGCTGCACACAGATTTCCCAGATCTGGTTGTGGTGTGCGCAATATCAAAATAACTAGTGCAGCACTGTTAAGTGCAAATCAATACAGAAAAGTATTGGATGCTAAGATTGTGGCATTCATAAAACACACATTCCAGTAGCTTTTAAATTGCAAGAGCACTAATCTTAACAAAGCATGGGAAATAGGAAGAATCGGGAGACTGATTTCAAAAGCTCACTTCTGATATAAATTAAAATACTACCAAAGACACTTCCATACTGTTTAACAAAACAAGGCTATCATCTGGCACATGAAAGGAGACTGTGTTTTGGTTGCAGAGGTAACTGGAAAGAATGCCTGGCATGAATTTTAACAATCATTGTTTTCTTTTTAATGATTTATAGCAAATAAACTAGAGATTTTATAAATTATATAAACTCTGAAGTATTCATAATTTATTCGGTTTATCTGAAAGCACAAATGGTGCAGGTATTTAGAATGGGAACATACTTACAGGAGCTGGTTTGTGCACTACTGAAAACTGGGGAATTACTGTTTCGAGACTGTTTCTTTGGAAAAATGTGATTTGCTTTGCATAATACCACAAGATTTTTAAAAAAATGTACCCACATCATGGAAAAAATATACTCATGCTGCAGAGAAAAGTTTGAAATTTATGCAAGGACAATGCTCGTCTAAGAAACTTGAGCAGCTTTTACATTGGGGACAATCCTCATCAGAACTTTGTAATCTTGTTAACATCTTTCTTTGTTGTTCTTACACAAAAATCAGAATACCACTTAAAGCAAAATAAACATTCTGATGTTCAGAATTCTACAGAAGGAAGTATTTTATCCTTCACACAGTGGTCAGAGCAATCTAATCTAGTACATGGATATACATGACTAATAAATGTTCTCCCTTGGGTTTACAGCCAAAAAAAATTTGCTTTATTCAAACTATAATGTGGACAGGCCCAACATCTGGGCAAAACATACCTGCAGAGTTCACTTCATTATTTAAAACAAACCAAACCAACCATCAGTTAGCTTCAGGAAAGCAGACCATACCACAGAAACCGGAGTCGAACTGCGGTGTGGGTACAGCCGACGGCCCGACAGGAGAGTGCAAGAGCGGGACAGAGGAAACACAAACAAGGGTGCTGGCTGGAGCTTCTGCCCTCTTTTCAGTAACTGAGATTTCTTCTTGCACCAAGAATAAGACACCCGATGTTTTAATACGGGGCTAAAGAAGCCAGCCGGTTTTACCGCCATACAGCCATCCACCCCCGAAGTTGGGAACCAAGGGGATAGCCTCTACACCCTCCACCCTCCCCCGAATGCAGATAGTA
>NW_020799091.1:22927880-22968060 GCF_003259725.1 Athene cunicularia | reverse complement strand
CCCCCCGCACACAGCGCCTTCCGCGCTCCCCGCAGGACGGAGGTCTCAGCCGGGCGGGAGCGGGGCTCCGGCTGCTGCAAACTCACCTCGGGTCGCTCTCTCGGCGCGCGGGCAGGTTTTGCGTTTGTGCGCAGCCTGGCCGGGTGCGAGGGGCGCTGGCTTACATGTTTTGTCAGTTCCCTACTCAGAAAGAGGTGGTTACCAAGCAAAGCTAGTCAGTTCCCCCCCACCATCTGTAAGTTCTGCCACATATGCCATTTTTCTCCATTTGGAAATTTATTATACAGGTGGAGCTTGAGGCCTTGAGCTACCTGGTTGAGTCTTCAGGATGTTTGGCAGGTTAGTTAAAGTGGTAATTTAGTGTTGCAAACACTACTAGGCTGGTGCATCGCATATCCCAGCTCAGGTTCAGTGTTTACAACCGGTTCATTACAGAAATACAACAGACCTATGTCTGTCCCGTTTAAGAGGCAAGACTGTCACATAGATTGTAATTTCTCAGTATGCGCTTGCTTTGTGTGTCGTGTCCCCCCCCTTCCCCCCAAGAATGCCAGTGGAGATGCTTTTGCATGCACTGTCCAATGGACGGTCAGAGTCTGGTAGGGATTACCAAGAAAAGATATTCCTGTGTGGGGTAGTCACAGAGCAGCATTTGTCACCAGTAGAGATTCTGCCATGGAGAATGTCTTTGCATGCTCTGTTTTCTTTCATTCCATATCAGAATACAAGCTCTATTTAATAGGAGCTAATAAAACAACTTTTCTTTCCCAATCCTGTTTTTGAATGAAGATAGAGTAACATTTTTTGATGGGGGATAGAGATGACCATTCATATGATGTTATACTCCCTTTCTTATTTACTAAAAGGAGGAACTGAGGAGTTAGAGGTATGCCACAATGTTGTGTCACCAATTCTAAGGAAGAGGGATAGTTGCATGGCCATGTTTCTCCCTCTTCTGGCAGTAGTGCTGTCTTCCAAGTAGTAAAGTCAAATGCAGATAGTAAAATCTCCTTGGTTTAGACACTTTAGTCTGAGGATGGCGGAATTATCTTCCTTTGGGTAGGAGGTGAGAAAGTGCCCAGAGTTAACACCTTTTCTTACCAGTTTTGCAACTGGTGTGAGATGGTAAATGTTGCTTACAAGTTTTCCTTTAATACTACCTACAGATCCTTTTCAGATGAAGGAAAAAAACCTTCAGTTGTTGTTCAGAATGTGGAGCACGTGACATTTTATAAATATTTATTCCTAAAAGTTCACAGAAAGTAGTAGAATAAACCCTCTAGTAGGAAAAATACTTTCTTGTTTGGTATTGCATTTGTTTGGGGGGATTTGCTGAATAAAGTACTTGGCATTTGATTTATGACGACTATGACTTTTTGTTACGTTCTCTCTAGACTTCAGGAATACAAAGGAAAATCCAAGTAATTCTAACTAATAGATGGATAATGACTACGTGTCACAGTGGTCAGTGCCATTTTGCTTTGTTTTTAATTGCCCTTGTCTCTGAATCTTTCTGGAATTTATTGGTTTATTCTCAGATTGCAATCTGTTTGGGACAGGGATTGGGGTTTTTTGTGCTTATTTTTAGAAAACATGCATCCAAGTGGTCTTTAGTTGTTCCAAACCCAGAAACATAATAATAGATTGCAGATTTAATTTTATGTCTTATATTTGTCTAGTACCAAATTATAAATTAAATCCAGCACCTGTTTGGTGTTAAATGAATTAGTTGAGCTCAGTTCGTGTCACAGAAAATAATCCTTGTGATTGAAGTATTTGTGTTTTTGTTGGTCATATTAGTAGTGATGTCAGGTATCAGTGTGTTGGAAATTGGCACGTTTATGCTGTAAGAGAGATTTATAACACTTGACAGATTAACATATGTCAGCAGAGAACAGAGATTGTTGATGTAACTAATTTTTCAAATATTCACAATGAAAAAGTGTGATTTGTAAATTATTTAAGATATATCATAAAATGTGACTGCTAGACTGGTACAGCACTAATGTAATTCTTTGCTAAAGATGTGCAATAATGTGGCAATTTTGTTTAAGCAATATTTCCAGTAGGTGATGTCTACTTTTCTTCTGGTTGAGTACATTTTAGTTGTGACTGAGGGGTCTGAGTATGCATATCATAGGCCTAAATAACTTCTGCTTTTTCATATGTTAAAAATATTCGTGCTGATAATGTATTAATTTTTTTTCTAAGATGCTTCATGCTGAAAGTAGAGTAAGGCTCTTGGAGTGTCAGGATGAAATCACAATTGAACCATGTTCTAAAAAAATGAAGTCAACAGAAGGGGCTTACGAGAAACTCTCTGGTGATGATAACCAAGGTATTCAGGAGGAGGTGGATGCTGAGAGAACATCAAGTGATTTGATGCCAGTGTATGCCTCAGATAACCAAGGGCAACATGAAATGCAAAAGCAAGAGAAAATACCTACTGGTATCCTAGGAATGTGCAGTGACATGCTCTTTGAAGATAATGTACTGCTTAGTCAGCCAGTTGATTCAGAAACTGTGCAGAATATAAGTCCGCCATTTACATCAATAAATTACACTAAAGTTGAAGAAAAACAGGACCATTTTATTACAAATAACGCTGGTGAAGATAATACTGAAAACAGCAGTACATCATTCTTGGTAAATAGAAATGAATCAGATGAAGAGTTTTTTACAAGCAAAGAATTTATTGGACCGATTTACAAGCCTGCCGAAAGTAACAAACAGGACAAATCTGGTTGTTGCAATGAATGTAGAAGCAGTGAGGGCTATCAGGATGAATTGCACGAAAGCAGAGCTAAAAGAAAGGAGACAAAGCAGATGCAGGCTATTTCTTCTGCTGTACCAGAAATAGATGATGAACTGGACCAGTTCTATAAAGAAATTAATCAGCTGGAAAATGAAAATTTAGATACTAATTTTCAGGAAAAAGAAACTGAAACTTCTCAGGAAAAATACTTTACTTATAACTGTAGTCAAACCTTACAGGAGGATTATCAACGTGTATTGTTGGGCACCCCGCAACCATTTTACGAGAATAGACAGTGTTTCTTTGGGGAGCAGAGCAGTCAGAAAACAAGCAATGAGCAGCAGTTTGTCATGGAAACAAGTGACTGGAAAACTGAAAATACCTTTAATGGACAAGTAGATTCTAAATATTGGAACTACTTAGTGCCTGAATTCAGACCTGCTTGGCAGTCAACAGGGTCTTTCATAGTACCTCAGGGACCTCTTACGCCTGGATTCAACCATCAATTGCGTTTTCAGATACTTAATTCCCCACCACAAAAAATAAATGCTCTCCCTTCTCAGGATGGTGAACTTTCTTACAAAAATTATCAAGGTTACCATGGAAATGGTGATATCAACAATCACGGTCCATTGCTTGTTCAAAGTCCCAACTGTGCTGGTGATACTGATATCCATAATACTCAGGTCTTCAGAAATGGAAATAATGACCGGAACGGACTCCAAAAGAATGGTTTCTGTGAAACCAGAGAAGAGTGTTGGAAGGATCCTAAAGCTGATGATTCAGAAGGAATGCACAGCTTTCCTTCCTCATGGTTACCTGAAGAAAGATTCAGTTGTTCACAGAAATTTCTCCTCATCTTAAGAGGCTTACCTGGTTCTGGGAAATCAACACTTTCTCGGTAAGTAAAGACTTAAAGCTAGAGAAGCTTATTCAAATCAAAAGTTTTAAGAAAATAAAAAAAAAAAATCTGTAAGCACTTGGCAAACTTTGTTATTTGTAAATTAGATTATTAAAATGCAGTAACTTTTACTTAATGAGTATAAATGACAGTAAATATTAAAAATATTTGCTTGGGGGTTTTTGTCTCCTTTGGAGTTTTGATGAACGTGAGCTGTTTTGTGTTAAATTTAAAATGTCTTGTATCTCTTAACTTGCACAATCATTTATTCTGAAACTTGCAGGTGTACTAGTATGTGATGGTCTGCCTTTTTTTTTTTGTCTTAAATTCCTTAATTTAAAAAAAAATCTTCATCAAACGTAAAAGCATTAATTTGACTGAACCAGAAGTACTTTTTTATGCCCATGCAAAAAAATCTTTAAAAACAGTTAGAATTTTGCTCTTCTGAAAATACTTAATTTGTTTTCAGTGTGTTGATGAAACTGAGCATAATCTTATTCCCTTTTTTTCACACAGTGTCTGTCAAATTCTCTGTTCATTTGTGAACAGCACACAAGAAAAGTATTTTCCCTTAAACACTTATTGAAGTCTGACAAGGTTAAAAGCAGGTACCACCTCCAACCTGGATTTGCACTTTTTTTGGGTCTAATTTAAAAAGCACATAAATTGACACAGAGCACAAACACTGTATTAAGTGAAAATAGGTTTCTCTTGTATAAAAAAAAAAAATAATTCTTGTATCAGTACTTATTGATTGAGCTTTATCCAGAAACTATACATCACAAATGGGATGTCTTGTGTCGTTATCTTCTGCAGTTTGCTAAGAGCCTATGAAATATATACAGTGATCATGTTCTTCCCTGTTTTTGTATTATAGAGTAACCTTGCTGTTTGTGTGTGTGTTCCTGATATTTAGGAGACCGTGATCTCCATATCATAGAATAATACCTATTAGAAATTTCTAGCTTATATATTTATATAATAACTATAATATTTTCTAGTTACTGATTGGTCTGTTTTGCAAACCTGCATTTCTGGAGCTGCATGTGCCCATGTGGGTATTAATGCAATAATTCCTTTAATATATGGAACCAACATAGAAAATTTAACAATATAACCCTGTGGATAAAATGTTGCCTCATTCAGTGCAGAAATTGGGTAATAAAGTGAAGATACAAAATATTGTTTTCCAAGTTTGGTGTGCTGAACTGTCTCTGAATCTTTCTCCAAATATATTATTCATATTATCTGAAAGATTCTAAATGTCTTCAGGGTTTCTATGATCACATACTCATGCTTTTTTCAGCCCTTGCTAGTGAGATCAATTACTAATTTTATTTAACAGTTTGGAAAGTGGGCACTAGGACATCAAGGTCAATAACAGTACCAAATTTGGGTGCGGAATCTGAACTGTGTGGGACTTGTTTTCAGTGTATTCAATTATACGCAGTTTCATATGTTCAGTGCTTGGTTGCAATTATTAACCCATGAAATCATATCTCAGGGTCTTACGTACGTGGGAGGAAAGAATCCCAGAATTAATGGCTACCTATGGGGAGTGTTATTCTTAACAAAGTTGCCTATGTTTTTTCCGTGTAACGCCATAGAAATCTGCAGAGTAGGATAGCAAATACAGTCTTCTGATGTCATAGTAGTACCCACAGGTATCTTTGTAGGTGCTAAAGATGCCAAGCCTGCAGACAAACCTCTACTACTTGTGCTAGCAAAATGACTGTGAAGGAAAAGCAGAAAATTGACATTATCTGTGTGGATCAGCACTAGAAGGGAACAAGATGCATCTTGGAAGTGGGTTTCCCAAATGTGAAATGACAGCAGAGCAGATTAGTGAGACCCAGGAATCTTGAATTCATATGTGCTTTTTGTGTGAAGTAAGGGTTTGTAAGTACAGACACTATTCCTCCTGCTCCCAGACTTAACCCATGTCTGTCCTGAATCTTCCACGGAAGTCTATGTTTTGTTTTGACTTTTCATCCCAACTGCTTGAAATCACAGGCATGTTTTTTTTGGAGGAGGCTTGTGGAGGTCAACTAGTCCATCGTTCTGCTTGCAGCAGGTCTGTTACCATTGTTGGATCAGATCAGCTGTGTCTTTGTCTAGCCTGATCTTGAAAAACTTGCAAGCACAGAGATTCCACAATCTCTCCAAGCTTGTTTGGTGCAGTATTACCCTACTAGTAAGGGAGTTCTTTCTAATCTCCAAACTGAAGTTCCCAAGCCATAATTTGCATGTGTCACGTGTTCACCTGTGTTATAACATGTGCAGTTACCTGGCACAATCTGGCTCATCATCTTTGCAACTTCTCTTCGGGTAAGGGGATAGGACTATTCTCTGTAATTGGCAGATGGTCTTTTACTGTCTTCATTGTCAGGCTAAAAGCCTAGCTGCTATTAATCTCTCCCTGTAGGTGGTATGCCCTTAGCCATTTTGGTAATCATCTGTTCAGCCCTTTCTTGGTTTTCAGCATGTCTTTTGAACTGGGAAGCCCCAGGGCACAGTATTTCAGAATTGACTGCACAAGAGCCAGGTAGAGTGTGGATGATGCCTTATATTGATATGCTGGCTACATTTTCTCTACTAAAGCCCAGCATGTGCTTTGCTCTTGATGAAAGCACACCATTCATTCATCTCTAGTTTGATGTCCACTGTAATCCTCAGATCCTTTTCAGCAGGGCAGCTCAACCAGTCACTTTCCCTGCTGTACTTAATGCTTAGGTTTCTTTTTCACGAGTTGCAGAACTTTGTTCTTTTCCTTGTTGAGCTTCATGATGTCTTACTCAGCCCAGTGCTCAAGTTTCTCATTGGCCTTCTGGATAGAAGCCCTACTGTTCAGTATGTCAGGCATCACTGCTAATTTGATGTCATCTGCAAGTTCTCTGCCTCATCATCCAGATCAACAGTGAAGATACTGCAAAAAAATTGTCCCACTATCATCCCTTGCTCTATTCTGCTTGTTACTGACCGGGAGATGATGTTGGAAGCCTTGATTATTTCAAAGGGTGAGACATTCATCACTGTCCTCATCCACAAAGACAGTTGTTTCATCATAGAGTGCATTCTGGTCAGTAAAGAAGAATTTGTTGGTTGCAAAACTCACATTGACTCTTCTTGACTACTTTTGTTTCCTTCACATGTTTGAAAATAGATTCCAAGAAGATGTACTCCATTGTCTTTCCAGAACTGAGGTTAGGTGAGGTTGAGCAGCCTTTAGGTCCTTGAGTCCTTTACCTGCCTTAAATATAACATTAATGGTTTCCTGGTCATTGGGGAGCTACCTTCATCTCCTCAATTTATTTCTTGCATTCACCTGACCTAGACAATCCCAGCCTCCTGAGGCTTAGTTGAGTTCCTATTGCTTTATTCATCTGTTTGCAGTTTTGTTTTCCTCTTCCTATCCAACCGTGGCTTTTGGTCTGTGTTTACTAGCTGTACATCTGCTCCTAAATTCTAAGCTGATTTCTCAGTTCCTTCTTCTTCACCCCCATTCTTCCCAGATTCATCTTGTCCCATTTCGGACAGTGGTATTACCTCATTCCCAGCTTCATTGTACCAGTTTCTTGCTTGCACTTCTCTCTCTGCTGCCAGGACCAAGTTGCTTGTTCCAGTGTTTATACCACTACACTTCCCATGTCCTTCCTATTTTAGGCCAATTTTGTTTCTTCTCTTGAAATTCTTAAGATTGTGGTGGGACAAGTGTATTCTTACAATGCAGTGTTGGTACTGAATCAGCTTCCTGCCACTGCCAGAATGCTCTGTTCAGCAATGGGTTTACTGCAGGGAGACTGTGTTTTCTGCTCTGCTTTTTACAAAAATGGGTACTTCACACTACTACTTTCTGTGCATGTCACTCAAAGTTCTACAGCTTGGGCAGTTTTACAAAAAATTTTTGCAGGAAAAGAAAACACATGTATTTTGCCAGAGTTCACTTACTTCCTCAATCCAAAGGTTCTCAGAGAAAAGCTTGGAATAATGAAACATCATAAACATGCTGTATTTCTTCCTTGGTTTTAGAAGTGACTGACCATTTAGTTAGAAATTTTCTAAAACAATTTCACCAGACAGATACCTAGCAGTGATATCTTTAGCCAAGGTAACGGAAGTCTGCTACAATGAGAAGTAGATGATAATATGATCTTACAATGCCAGAAAAATGTTACAAGAAAACAGACTTGGATTTTTAGGATACTTTGCTACTGAACTTGGCAGCAATTGCAATTTTCCATTCCTCCATGAATATCTGAACATGAATTTGAATAAAAAGGAGCTTTGAGAGTTTGAAAGAACGAATATTGGTGTCATTTAAGGGGTAAATTTTTAATTAAAACCATTGTCAGGAATATATGAAGACAGTCGTCTTTATTCTTCCTGAGAGCTCAGTCTTCTGAGTGGAAGAGTTAATATTTATACCTGAATGTAGAAACAATTGTGTGCTGTTGTCTCTAGTTATGTATTTATTTAAACAGTGTTACCAGCAATGCTTTTAAAGTAACATTTACATTGCTTAGTAATACTACAGATTTTAAAATTATATTTAGTTATTATCTATTTTTTCGTCATCTGTGGTATGTTAACTATTTTAAATAGGTGAGTTAAGAGTTTCTGAGATCTTTCTTAGAAAATCACCTATCAAAATAGGCTAACTCACATGTAGGGTGGGGGATCATTTTAGTTTTGAAGAAAAATTAAGTCAGGATTTGCGTGTGTGTGTATGCATGCATGCACTAGAAAAAATGTGTATTGGTTTGCTGAGTAGTTAAAATGAGCATTTTGGATTCAACGTGGTTTTTTTATGTCAAGCTAATCTATTAGATCAGATAGCATGTCTAGAAAAAGTAGGTGAGCTGCTTTAATTGTTTTATCTGCTTTAATTTCACTATCCTACTGCGTTCAAAGCTAGGTGTTCAGTTGCAGGGAAGGTTTAGGGTGGAAAAGATGGATTACAGTAGTTGGGTAATACTGCTACTCATTTTAGGCATGTGCACATATTGATACCGATTGATTTGTAATTTGAGCCTCTTATTAGAAATGTATGTATTTTACTTTTCCTCCATCTCTCAAAAGTGGAATATCATCTCTTTGTGGGTTTAGAATAGTAATTCTAAATAGTAAATGTTTTCTTTGCATAGATGTGCTTTTTGTCATTGCTGTTTCCTAGTTAATGAGCCTGGGATAAATTTTATTTCCAAATACATGTTAAAAGTATTTCAGTTACTCTGTATGATGTTGACAAGTATGTTTGTGTTTTAAATTCTGCAAGCTTATTGTCAGGCTTTTAGTACATTACATTTTATGATTTGATTTCACAATTTAGGAACAGGCTACAATCATTGCTGTAATAATTAAGTTTCAGTTCATAAACCCATTACATTGTGATAGCTTGTGTGTTGTGTGTAGGGTAAGGGTTCTGTTACTCTGGCTTCTTTGTTAGTCCCTTTGCCTTCCCAAATTCTGTAATTTTAGGATTATCCTTGCAAACATAGTTTACTATATTCAATCTGTTATATCAGTTATATATGTTCATAAATAAACGGTGATGTTTTCCGAATTTCAAGGAATAACAACAAAATATTTCAAGAATAAACTTTGGTGGGTCTGCAGGATTTGCAAACCCTTGTCTTTGTGTTTCTGTGTTGCTGCTAATGATGTTGGGAAGATACAACAGAAGATTTTAACTGAGTTATTCTGAGAACACTGAGCAAAAAAAGTTCATATATATTCCTACAGAAACCTGATGATCAGGCTCCTAGGAGCTGTAGGGGTGTGTCTACTCAACTAGTAGAAGAATCCCAGTTATTATTTTCTAACTCTTTTATTAAGGCAGATGGTCCTTACTCTTTTCAGATGTGTGTATATACATTCAGCACACAAAGTGAGTGTGGAAGGTAGATCAATTTTTCTAGCATTATTAGTTGGCAAATGTAGCACACTGTAAATAAGAAAATTGGGCCATCTGTGAAATCATGGCCTAGTACCAAATGAATCTAAACTCCTGTTAAATACTTTATTCAAGAAAGGAATAGGTATTAAAACATGCTGGTGTGTGTGGTGTATGATTTACTGGTTCCATTTTATGTACTTAGAACAAAAACAGGCTTTGAATACTTCTGTGCTCTCCTAAACCAGTGTAATATGCATCCTGTTAAAAGAGATAGGCTCTAACAAAAATAATTATTGAACAAAGTCCAAAGAAAGTGGCTGTACTTTTGGTGTATCATGCTCTGCTTTCTGAAATAGCATTGCTATTTGCCCTGAGGTAACCTTAATACTCTGGAAAAGCGAGAAAGAGCAAGACGACAAAACCAGCTTGTATGCAGCTTTGATCATGTTACTTGACAGGTGCATCATTAGTAGTTTCTTCTGGTCCTCAGTAATCTCAATTTCGTTGTTACAGTTCTCTGTATTTTAAAAGCAAAAATAACCAACAACATAGTTGTGGGACAATAGGTGTGTAGGAACGTAAGTGAATACATAATATAGTGTCCCAGTCATTAAACTATGATCTGTAACAGTTTGTTGTTGGTGACAAGTGGCAAAACATAGCAAATTACTTGTGGAGAAATTAAATTTAAGTCTTTGGGTACATTGCCTATTTCTGAGCTGAAACAGTTGCTGAAATTTCCACAGGATAGTGATATCTGAGTGTTGCAATGGCTATAAATGCTCTGTGGCACTAACCGACTGGTTTCTATTTTCAAATATACTGTAGAAAACACAAATAGTCAAGGAGGTTTTGTAATCACACATATTCTGTAGATCAGACTTTAAACATGATTGTACTGTTGTCTCAGTTTTGTAAATTTTTCCTTGAAACCCCATTTTCCAAGGACTTTCTGAAAATTACATTTGACAAAATGGGAATTACTCAATGGGATGGATTAATGTGGATTCGATTTGGCAGAGATTCTGATGTTATTGAGCAGCAGTTAATTGTTCCCTGTAACTTTGCTACAATCAGTTTCTCTGAATCACAGGTGTTTTTGTTGGTGTGCCTGGGCAATATTTAGGATTCATTTTAGTTAAATCCAAAAGTCAGCTCTATGATGCTTCTAGAAGGTTTGGCTGTGGCATTTCATGACAATACGGTTGCAGATGAAAGTATTAATACGGTAATGATTCATCAGGAAATCTAGATTTATTAATAACTAACAGCAATTTATCATTACAAAGTAATTCAGAAATGTTGAAAGAAAGAAAAGCGATTTATTTACAGATTCTAAAATGACAAGATTCACACTAATTTACCTAATGGTACCTTAATTTATACATATATATATGCACATACACAAAATATACAAACACACACAGAAACAAAAGTATTTGGATCCAGTAGAATGAAGTATGTAACACACCAATAAACAGAGAAAGAATGGGTGAAAGAGAACCTAGCTCAAAGAAAAAAATTCCCTCTTCTCAAGTTTAGAGTAAATACTCACAATGCTTTGGCATTCCTCAGCGGGTGATAATTGAGACTCGAGGGGGTTGACTTCTCTCTGGCCTTCTGTCTGGAGCAGACACCACCTTAAGGGTTTTGGTACCTGAGAGGAGACCCAGCTTAGGGGAGATGGGGGAGATGCTGGTCACATGCTCGTTGTGATCCAGGAGAGCTCAAAGGGTCTCTTTTGTGGTCACAGTTTATAGGGTCCAAGATAATTGACTTTTGTCAGATATCTTCTGACAGATCTATCAGTTGCACAAGAACTTGATGAATGTGCAACTCTGTTACTGTTCCCATTTGACCACATCCCAGGCACAGGTGTGCCAGGCCATTACAAGACGATGGGCTGTTATAACTGTTTTGGAGCTATTGGGAGGGGCAGGAGCCAGGCTCGTTAAGGAGGTGCCTTAACATTATCAGTCCTTATCTCCACAGATTGGTGTATAGCTTGAGGGATGTGACTGGAATCACACCTAGCACCAAGCAGCCCAGCAAGGAGGAGCGGGGAGGGGTGAGAATTGCACCACCACAAATGCAACTACATAATCCTAGAAAGACTCAATGGAATTTTGTAGTATTGCTACATCACCCATTACAGCAATGTAATAAACATATTATCAGTAATATTACAATATAGAATAGAAGTAAAAATGTTAAACAGTAAACATTGCAACTTTGTTCCTCTGAGTTCCCCTTCTTACCCTCACTGGGTTCCCCAGTGTCTTTTATTGTTTGCTAAACTGTACTTATATTCCTCCCATTATCTTTGATGCTAGCCATGCAAGAAGCAGAGTGTAATGCAACTTATTCTGATCTACAAATGAAGTAAACTTCTAGCCAGTAAATTCTCTGTGTTGCTTGGAAATGGCAGGCCTAAAGGACTGCGTAAATGTGAAATTGGAGTTGCAATCTTTTAATCTTCTTTTATCTTTATGGATTTGAATCTGTGTATTTTATCCATTTGTTCACAAATTTGGTTTGGTTTGTCTGTTTGTTGTTCTTCCTTTCCCCTGCCCCCCATATTTTGAGAGAATACTCTGTCAGATTTTGCTGAAATTGGTCTATATGTCTAGAAGTTACCATGGAATGGCATCGTCTTAGAAAACCAAGCTAAAACACTCTTAAGTGGTTTAGGTGATTCGAGAAGTGATTGTTTTTCTTCTGATTTGAAGTAATACATGCAGGAATAATAAAACACATGGCTCTCCTATCACCCTGTTAGCACTAATGTATGAATGATAGATGAAAAGATCCTATTTTAAATTTATTGTCATCTACTAAACTGAAACTACAGTTCTACAAGATGTGGTGACCCATGTAGCAGCATACTGCTGCTCAACCAGGGGAGGTCTCCATTGATCGTATCACCTTTTGGGGCATTTTCTTAAATAGACTCAACTGCTAAAGCTTCAGAAAAATAACCCAGGGGAAAAAAAATGATAATAGGTTTGCTTTCTTGTGGGCATTGAATTCCAGTGACTTAGATCTAGTGAGTGCCAGAGTTGATTAGGAAGCAGAGGCAAGTAAGACTGTCACCAGGACTGGGGGAGAAGAGACAGAACTGGAATAGAAGAATACAGGATCTTGAAGGAATATGGACACTCTTCTGTAATCCTGCCTTTTATTAGTAGGACAATCTTGAAATTTTATTGTGATCTTTTACTTTTTCCTGAAAATAGCAAAATTGCTGTAAACAATTGTAGTTTTCTTTTGCTGTTCCTCTGTTCACCCACATTGTATGTGCAAACAGCATGGGCAAAGGTCAGAAGAGGGCATGTTGAGAGTTTAAGGTACTGAAAAAGGATTTAAACATCCAGTTCATTGCTCAGCTGCATCCAGATTCCTCGTGATCATATGGGTTTCTAGAGATAATTCCAAGTGAGAGTTGATACGGAATGTTAGTAAATACATTTAATTATTATGAAGTACTTAGAACTTAATGTGATATAACCATAAAATAGATGGGTACAAACAACTGTTGGGGGTGGAGGAGAAGAAACAACAAGTACAGAAATAGTAGAGAGCAGGAAAATATATTGCTTTAATTTGGATTACAGTTATTGGTAATACATATAAGTGCACTTTTATAAACCTGTTTGAAGTTTGTAAGAAGTTCAGAAGTAGGGCACAGTTAAATTTATTTTACATTCATTCTTTTTTCTGTGTCTTTTTTCTATCTGAAAAATAAAAGTTAAATATTTTTGCATTTTCCTTTGTTTAACAGTATTCTGCTTGGTGAAAGTCGTGATGGCATTGTATTCAGCACCGATGATTATTTTCGTCAACGAGATGGATATACATATAATGCTACTCAGCTTGGTGATGCCCATGATTGGAACCAGAAGAGAGGTTTGAATGCATAAGAGGAATCCTGTTAAATTATGCTTATATCTAGAAAACAGAAATATAGCATAACATATATACATTAAATTTTGAACTTACAGAAGGTTAAGAGTTAAAAAAAGAAAATCTCTTCTCTTTGTGCTGTGACCTGCTGATTTGTTACATTTAATACTAGTATCTGGATCTGGCAGAATTGACTTTTCTAATGTTGGCAACAGCAGAGTATCCTGTTTTTCCAGTATCTTTACTGATCTGATGTTCATCCAAATTTATAGAAGAGTTTGAGAAAGATTTTAGTTCACTTGTGTAGATTAACAGCTTGAATAACTCGTCTTTCTCAGTAGCTAGCAGTGTCCAAAGGTTGGGTGTAATTGGTAAGGAAATCAATACCTGGGGTAAGAAGGGTAGCAGACGGATTCTTGCTCTTTCTGTCACAATTTTCTAAGAATCTCACTACCTGCTTGGTCTGCTCCAAGGAGCAGACAAACTGAAAAACTCCATTGCCTGTGCATGCTGATTACTCTTTGTGCTGCAGTGCCTGAAGCAGAAGCTTCTTTCCTGTCCAGAGAACTATTTCTTTGCATCAAAAGACACAAAGGGCCAAATTAAAAAAAATATCTTCTTCCCTTTCCTCCGCTTCTCACCCTAATGTAGAATTTATGATACGTGGGGGAATGCTTCTTTATGAACAATGAAGGAATTTTTCAGAGCAGTCATTAGAATATCAGTTATATAAAGCACTTCTGAGGTGGGAGTGCAGCAATAATAAATACTTTGAGTGAAGTTTCCAGTAGGAGCAAAGGAGCGAAGAGGTGGTAAGGTAGTAGTTTATGGATGAGAGGACTCAACACTTCAGAATTATGAGACCGCTAAATAATTCTCACTTGATAATGGCTTCTGGCTGTTTCTCACTAGACCTTAAGGTCTCTCTAGTTCTGTATCACTTAGTTACACAGTATTTTGGATAACCAGAACAGTATGTAATTTAGTTATTCAGTGATTTTGATAGCAAGAACAGCTGTGTTGTATGGAACACTCCCACTGTGAAACATTTGTCAGAATAGCTTTGGGCTGAGGTTATACTCAATTCTTATCTCCTGCTTTGACTAGATAGAGCTTGGTTTCATTTGTATGTGGATCCTTGAAATACATGAAATGAGAACTTCAGGGGAATGATAATGCTGGTAATTGGGATTCTTGTCTGATGAGTAGGTCTCTGTTAAAGTTTAATATAGATTATATCAGATGCAGAAGTTATTTATGTATCTGCTAATATTTGTATAACAACTTATTTAGCTAGAGCTTTTTAATCCTTGTGTCAGAATTAGGGAGAAGGCAAAAATTTACTTTCTTCACAAATGAGAAAATTATTCTGTTAAAATTATCCTCCCCCCCATTTTTGCAGAGGGAGTGAATCTGAAATATAGAAGAAAATAGTTACAAGTGAGACCCAATGGGGAAAAAATTATTTTAGATGAACAAAACTCTGAAATGTTTATAAGACAGTGAATTACATAACGTTGATACTAAAACCACATACACATTTAATGTGAAGATTTTAAGGTCAAGCACACAAATGCTAGGAAATGCTAGAATTCATTTGCCACTGCAGCTTTAATTGTGAAATCAGTGTCACTCTTACAGGCTTTTAGACTTTAATTCCCTTTATATTCCCTTTTGTCGCTTTGCTAAGTGTCTTTTGTTTTAGTTCATCCTGCCATTTCTACTGGAAGTGTTGGCTGCCTTTGATGTCTTTTTAATATTGTTGACTTGACAGGTCAAGTTGGGGTTTATCTGATTTTAATCTCTGGTTTGTTTGGTTTGGTTTTGACAGTGACTAATAGAATTAACATCATAGAATGGTTTTGGGTTGGAAGGGACCTTCAAGATCATCTAGTTCCAACCCCCCTGCCATGGGCAGAGACACCTTCCACTAGACCAGGTTGCTCAAAGCCCCGTCCAACCTGGCCTTGAGCACTGCCAGGGAGGGGGCAGCCACAACTTCTCTGGACAACCTGTTCCAGGACCTCACCACCTGCACAGTGAAGAACTTCCTTATATCTAAATCTACCGTCTTTCAGTTTAAAATCATTACTCATTGTCCTCTCACTACACTCCCTGATAAAGAGTTCCTCCCCATCTTTCCTGTAGGCCCCTTTAAGTACTGGAAGGCTGCTGTAAGGTCTCCCCAGTGCTGTCTCTTCCCCAAGCTGAACAACCCCGACTCTCTCAGCCTGTCCTCACAGGGGAGGTGCTCCAGCCCCCTGATCAACTTTGTGACCCTCCTCTGGACTTGCTTGAGTAGGTCCATTTCTCTCTTATGTTGAGAACCCCAGAGCTGGACACAGCACTCCAGGTGGGGTCTCACAAGTGCAGATTAGAGGAGGAGAATCACCTCCCTCAACTTGCTGACCATACTTCTCTTGATGCAGCCCAGGATACAGTTGGCTTTCTGGGCTGCAAATGCATACTGCTAGCTCATTCAGTTTTTCATCCACCAGTAACCCCAAGTCCTTCTCTGCAGGGCTGCTCTCCATCCACTCATTGCTCAGCCTGTATTTGCCCCAACACATGTGCAGGATGTTGCACTTGGCCTTGTTGGACTTCATGAGGTTTGCACAGGCCCACCTCTCAAGCCTGTCCAAGTCCCTCTGGATGGCACATCCCTTCCCTCCAGCGTGTCAACTGCACCACACAGCTTGGTGTCATCAGCAAACTTGCTGAGGGTGCACTCAATCCCACTGTCTGTGTCACCAACAAAGATGTTAAACAGCACCGGTCCCAACACCAGCCACTATGAAATGCCACTCGTCACTGCTCTCCACTTGGACATCGACCCATTGACTGCAACCCTTTGAGTGTGACCATTCAGCCAATTCCTTATCCACTGAGTGGTCCATCTGTCAAATAATATGTCTCTCCTATTTAGAGACAAGGATATCATGCGGGATAGTGTAAAAAACTTGCAGAAGTCCAGGTAGACGACGTCAGTTGCCTTTCCTTATCCAGCCATGCTGTAACCCTGTCATAGAAGGCCACCAAATTTGTCAGGCATAATTTGCCATTAGTGGAGCTATGTTGGCTGTCACCAGTTACCTCCTTATTTTCTATTTGCCTTAGCATCGTTTCCAGGAGGATCTGCTTCATGATCTTGCCAGACACAGTTTTAAACCAAACTTTATCTAAGGTATTACATCATCACAATACTTATATCCACAGTTAAAACAAAATGGTTAGAATATGTAAGTAGGTTGAATCTATAGTATAATCTTTCTTCATAAGCTTTTGTAAATCAATGATGGTCCCAGTATCTTTTTTACAATATTAGCTGTTCTCTTGATACCTTTATGAATCTTCTGAAATGCATATTTCAGGATTTTTCCTTGTTTCTGTCAGCCTACCAGTTTTCTTTTCTAGATTTGGGTTTCAGAAAGATCATTTGCACCAGATTAATGAAGCCAGGGCAATAAACTTTTTTTTTTGTTTGTTTAAAGCTTTTATCATCGTTTCTTAGTGCTCTGTGGGAACTTATTTTATCTTTACTTTTTAAGTCCCTTCCATCTACAAAGTTATTTCCCAGCCTGTTCATTTAATTGCTTCCCATTGTAGGGATTGATTTCCATCAAGATAAATCCCTAGTTTTCTTCAGTACTTAGAGTGTTTCTTCCTTCAGATCACTGCTTCATTCAATGTACACATTCAGCAGCGTTCACTAAATGGGCAGGTATTCAACAGATGTATATTTTTTTTACTCCTCGCACTCATTGTGGATCTCACTTTTCATTTAGTGCATACTTTTCAACTTTGTTGAATGGATCATTATTAATTCTCTTGGAAACTTTTTTGCATAGGTGATATTTTAGGATTTTGAGCTTCAGATATTTCCGTTCTTTCATGTAGTTCATCATCTTAACTTTCTGTGGACACTAGTGATATATTCTAAATTTTTCATTGGCAAGCTAAGGCACAGCTGCTAAAAACATCTTCCAGTTTTGGATGCCAGATTCAGCAATGTAGATATTTTCTTCAGGGTGCATAGTAGTAATCTTCATATATTCAGAATAAATTTTCACTGTCTTAAGATGAGTTCGTATCACTTCTGTAAAGGATACCTGTAAGTTTTGAAATTGGACAACCAGAAAATGGAGATCATGCAAAGTAGTAGCCACTTAGAAAGAGGTGGGATGATACTCAAGAACATTCACCAAAAGATGATCCTTCTCTCTTCGCAGTCATCCTGACTTACTCGTTATTTATCTCACAAGTGCCCAAAGAATGCTTGGGTCATGCTGATGATCCCCTATTCAACTACAGAAAAGTTCATCACATGCTGAAAGAGGTACAAGTATATGGGAAGAAACAGTGCACAAACTGTAATGCGCTTTTTTTTGTTGTTGTTTTTGCACCCAGTGTCTTTTAAAAGAAGGACTGAATCCTTGCTCTTTTCCTGCAAGAATTCTGAAATGTGAAATTCTTTGTGTGGCTTACATTGCTAGTACTGCTTAAACTAACTGCTGCTTTTTTTTTTTTTTTTTTGTTGGCTTCAATGTGTAGCATCAGAGCAATTGATTTTTTAAAATTTTTTTAAAATGGAATTCATCTTCACAGTGCTTTTGGAGTATAGATAAGGAATTATTGTTCTGTTTTTACTGATTGAGGCACAAAGAAGCTGAGGAATAGATTTTATAAAAGCCTTACTTTCATTTGCAAGATGCTTTAGAGTAGTTGTAGGAGGAGTTGAGGAATCTTCTTCATGAACCCGATACTCAGTCATAAGTTGAAAATCTGCTTTTCCATCTGGCTTAGTTTCAGGCTGCAAAAAGAACCTCATTTACTGATTCATGCACAAAGTAGTTCTCTTCTAAAGATGTGAAAGTTGTGTCCCTTTCTGCAAAGAATGGCAGAGGTATTGCTTTCAAAAAAAAAAAGTGAAAGAAGTTAAAACAATGAAAATTAACATAGCCCATTTATTCTAGAAGTGTGATACTCAAGTACCCTTTCTAGATACTCTGTTCTGCAGGAGAGTTGCTTCTGAACTTCTGGTAAGAATAGCTTAACTGCTGTCTCATTTTGTATAAAATGGAGGTGGATATCAAGTTGATAAGGATGTAGAATTTGAGCTTTTCAATTGCTTGGGTAAGTCTCCTGTGTAGCATTATGTAGAAGCTAAATGTCATAACCATGCTCTTTAGATGTGCTCAAAAAAAATGGTTCTGCAATGTTGGTGTTTTCAGGGACAAATCCTAGTAATGTGAGTTAGGAGTCCTCTGAGAGCTTTCTGGACTAACTGTGTAAGGGATTTAGAAGAATGCCTGATCTCAAGATCAGGGTTAAGTTTAGGCATAAGATTGATGCTTAACTGATTTATCAAGACTAAAGCAATCTTGGGATTATGAAGAGATACCATTTTAGGCATCAAGGTAATGTTAAAATGTTTTCTGTGCTGTGGAGCTGATGAATCTCAGGTAGCCAACAGATCTGCACGTTTTGTCTCCTGAACTTCTCCAACCAATCCCAGTTCTGCACTGTAATCTCTGGGATGCTTCTGCTGGATAAAAAGCAGTATACTCTTGCTGGTGCAAAGTTAAAAGCATGATACTGTTTAAGTGTCCTGCCAAACAAATTGCATCATGGCTGTGCTCTGTCTTTCCATCAGTAAAAATGTTAATTTGGGTCTGCCTTCTTAACAGTTGCTGTTTTGTAGAACTGGGAAGCAGTTTATTATTCCTGAAGCTTCTCCTCTTGTTTGGACTTGATAGAAATGGGCCAGTGAGTTAAAACCATTATTCAAACAGAGAGAACATGGTTGTAATTGAGTTTTTTTAATGGATCTCAGAAATATTTCAAATATGTGATGTCTTTCTGTGAAGATCAACTATTTCTTAGCATTTTGTTGGAGAAGAACTGCAATACCTAACCACAGGTCTCAGTTATGAATGCACAATATCTGGCAGGACTGGTAAAGCTGGAACCAGGATATGGTTTCATGCTGGGATCTCTATACTCAGCAGGCCACAGACTTCGATCAGTTCTGTTGCTTTCACTTCTACACTTCCTATTTACCCTTTTTGCATCAGTCCTTCACCACCTGTGTTTTATGACCTTCACTTTATCTTGCTTACCTTCTTGCTTCTACTTCTTTCCGTTCCTGTCCCTACCTTTCAGTGCTTTTATTCCTTTTCTTAGAACAGTGTTTCAGTCAGGCTAGATTAGTGCAGAAAACATCTGGAACAGTTTATTTACATTTACCATTTTATTTGAGTTACATAGTTAGTTATTAACTTGCACTGTTTTTCATTGCAGCAAAGCAAGCAATGGAGCAGGGAAAATCTCCAGTTATAATAGACAACACTAATACTCAAGCCTGGGAAATGAAGCCATATGTGGAAGTGGTAGGTGTCGGTGTGTGATTATATCATCTGTTACAGCTTTTCAAACTTACCTTCATATGTGATAAGTTGGTGTGTTTTGTCCAGAAACATTTTCCTTACTCAAGTTTCTGAAGAGAGACTGCTTATTGATATGATCATCAGTTGGTATGGCACTAATTAGGCCAGTTTAAAGATTGACTTGATGTAATCTGCTTAACCTGGAATGAAAACTAAGATAGGTTGACAGTAAGAGAAATCCAGCATGCTACCACCACAGAGTTAACTACATTTTTTTATTATACTCGTCTATAAACTTTTAATTATGTTTTATGTAATAACAGTTTACATATCACACATTTTTCTTTGCTTGCTTCAGGCTCTAGAAAAGGGATACAGAGTGGAGTTCCATGAGCCAGATACTTGGTGGAAGTTTGATCCAGAAGAATTAGAAAAGTAAGGTTTATATTACAGAAATCATTATACTTAAATAGATGGACACACAGATAAATATGCACACCTAAATGTATACGTAGTACATTATGTTTTATTCAGTATCTTAGTTTTTTTAAATACTTAACTTCTAGTATAAAATATATTTTATTTATATAAGCATTTTGAGATATATCTTCAAATGGAAATGTTATGGATAAACAAACAGACAAATAAATAGAGGTCCTGGCTTGTTGGCCCAGAAAGTCAATATTGAAATTTTGTTGGACATAAATAGAAAAATGATTGACTCCTATAAGAATCACTGCTATTATAACGAATAATTGTTCTCAGAAATTTGTTGCTACAAAACGCTGGCAGAAAGAAATACGTAGAAGACAAAAAGAAATTGTGCATTTTGCAAAGACAGCATCAATTTAAGTGCTTTGTTTTGTCTAAATTTACAGATGTCAAAGCACAACAGACCATTACTGAACGGTAAAGGTTAAAATGAAAGCTCATATTTTAGATTAGTCTATTGCAAGATTTGGTGAAATTGTCCCCTGTCTCCAGAGGATCTGACTTGGAGTACTGTTGGACATAGGCCATTGGAGTTCTGGGTTGTGAGAGTTACTAGGAAGCTGCCTACTATTTCTGGTTAATGTCTCTCTTGTCTCAGATGTATCTGCATTAGAAATCTGTGAGGTATCAAACCAATTTAGGGTTATTTTATTGTCTGAAATGTAATATTTTCATGGTTGATCACAGAGAGTTCTCTCACTGATTGTCACTTTATATCCCTCCAACTGACATGGCTTATAATTGTTTCAGCTTTGTAAAGTAGCCCCTACAATGCATGAAGTGTGTATAATACTTACATTGCTGACTTTGACTTTGTGTTAATAGATCTTTTAAAGTTTTCACCTTTTGCCCCTAAGTTAGCACTAACTTATTTTTAGAGATGGAGCTCTCTCTTTATAGGATGAATTCTAGTAAGTTTTTCTAGTTTGGGGTCCAGCACAGCCAGGTTAGGAAGCTGTCTTAGTAATCAGACATTTCTAAGATGTTCAGTGTGAGATTTTCATTACATGAGACAGACTCATTTTCCAAGAAAATTAATGTTTTCACATGGTCTTAACAGGTAACAGGATAAACAAACGTGGTGTTGTTACCTTTGTATTTTGTTGTTGAATCATTAATTGTAGGAGTAAAGTTTGTATCTTTCCTGAAACCAAAGGAAAGCCATTGAAGTGTGAAGTGCTGCTACTAGTTCTTAGGAGCTTCCTAGAAATGTTTTAGCAGCTCCGGTTTCTTGAAATATTTGAATAGAGACCCATTGTCTGGGAACTTTATTTTTTGAGAGTTTAGGAAAGGTGTTAATGTGGGGTTTCATTCTGGTTTTCAGTTACTTGGGGAGAGGACTCAGTTTTTAAAGTTTGGGGGTTTTTTTTCATATTCATGTGTTTGGGAAATAGATAATAATATAATTTTGAGCTCAACATTTTTTGCAATACCTGGCCAAATATTATGCTAATAATAAATTTGGGTAATTTATTAGTTGTCTGGAGTCATACGTTCTAATTCTCTCCAAAAAAAGGATCAGTTTTTTTTTCTGATCGTTGAAATAAAAAGTACACTACCTTCTACTTTAATTAGCAGAATAATTTTGTTATATTTTGGATACTTACTCCTTATTTATTTGGTTTTAGTGGTGCTGTCTAGATTGTTAGTAACGCTTATCAAGTGATATGTCTATATTCTAGAAGTTAGGTGCATTTCTAGACACTATTTTTATAGGGTTGTTTCTGCCACCGCTTAGTGTGTTTGAGATATCTGTGAAAAGGCTCTCTAGGTCAACACTGAGTGAATTCTTGGTGTCAGGAATGTGACACATGTTTTAGTGTGGAATAGGTGTCAGTGTCTTTTTCTTCCAATGTACCTGTGAGCTGCAAGTTGTCTTTAGAGACACTCATGAGTGATTTTGCTCTTAGTTTAGTTTTGTGCATGTAACTTTTGAGAAAACATCTTGACTCCACAGATATATGTCTTGCAATAGTGCTCAAGACTTCATGCACAGCATTTAGACCTTTATATAAAGGATTTTGTACTTTGATACTATTTTTAGGTAATCTTGAAAACTGCACGTGAGAGAGTAAGCAAGTGGCAAAATCCCTGGTAGAAGAGAAAGACTTATTTATTAAAATTATGTTCTTTTTTAAGTGTTTAATCAGTGTTGGATGAAAAAACTAGCCTCTGTCATGTTGGTATACTTTCTGAGTAGGTGATCAGTTGGGAACTAGAACTTTTTTTTTTTTTTTTAAAGTACATTTGATTCAAGCTTTTGGGGAATAACAGGTATCCTATGTATAATCTGTATTTTGGGATGGATTTTGTTTTAATTTAAAAAAAGTTACCTGCTGTGTAACTTCATGCAGAAGCGAACTGCAAACATGTTTAATATAATCCTTTATCCTTATGATAATAAGGTATGATCATAAAACTGCAATTTGGTATTGACATAATTAAATTTGTGCTGATTGTTTGAAGCAGTCACGTCCATGCAGGATTACTTTGCTGTATATTGACATATAAGACTCTTCTAATGTAGAAGCATTTAATAGTGACAGAACTTCGCTTTTATCAATGGATTCCATGTTCCTCCAAGCAAAGCCAGCTTCCAAAGCATGACTGTTAGGAGCTTTTGCTGGTACATCTGTACTGGTTAACGATAGATGGATTTATGCTCTTTCAGCATAGCCAAGCCACCAAAGCATTAGTGAAGACATGACTGAAGAGGAGATCCCAGTATTAAATGACACTATACAGCAGAATTGTTTCCTTTTTAAAATTAATTTCAATGCTTGATGCAATTTTACTGGTGGTGATTTTATTATCCTGCCTTGTTCTTTAAGGAAGTACTTGCTCATTTATGAAGTGATTATACACAAGTTGATTGAATTGTGGATGAGTGTGCGTTTTATGCCAGAGCACTTGAGCTGTAATCTTTTTCTAGGAGTACTACGATATGGAAAATATTTAATAACTTTGTGCTTCCACCATTTGACATAAAAGACTTAGACTTCCTCTTCTCATTTTTGTCTTCTGTCAGGAGTGTCAAGCACTTTATAGAATCCCGTATTTCTAGGAGTTTGGCTTTTTTCTCTACCATTAACCTTGTTCATAATTGTGAGTAAAATCAAAACTTTTAAGACTTGTTAACTGGTGAGTTCGACGTGCTGCTGCTCCTGAACTTCTTCAGCACAATGTAGAAACTAGTAGCATTTAAACAATGAGCCGCTTGTGATGAGCACTCTAGCTTCTGATGTTGTCTCAGGGAAATGTGTCTATGAGAGAAATACTCTACTTAAGCCTTTTCTTCCCAGAAAGAAAGCTGATAAAATACACCTTAGCCTTTAGCATAATTCTGAATACTTCCGAGATCACCAGGTCATCTTCCACTCTGAATGTGAAACTAGTGTGCTACCTGCAGTATGCTTTGAACCCTCATCAACTTGATGCATACTTCTTTATTGTAATAATATGCACAAAATCTCTGGAGGAGAGGAAATCAGACTTTTCCAATATTTCTGTATAGAGTATCCTCTTTCCAGTATAGCCTGTTTGTTCCCAGTATTGATTTCTCCTCTGTAGAACTGAGCAAGTTGGTAAGGAGGCCCATGCCTCTTCTGCCCCTGACAGAAAGCACAAGGATGCAGGCATGTATTCCCTATCAGTATGACTTGGAAATAATTCACCTCGGACAAGGTTTCTTGGTGATAAGAATATATTGGGTTATGATAAATGCTTGTCTACACTATCGAAACTTTTTGTTTATGTTTTATATCTGTTATTTTAGATTGAGTTCTGTTTATAGTGCTGGCAATTCTCTGACATTCAGTTTGTGCATGAGCCTTGCGGTTTTCTTTATGGCAGAGACTGAAAGTTTCTGCTAACACGGTTTTTTAAGATCCTATTCCATAGATACTAAGAAGATAGATACATACTAATGTAATGTCTAATGTCTCAGGTTCTTAATAGGCCAAGTTCTCACTGAAAGTAGCTGTTTATTACATGCTGCAAGAATAGGACAACACTTTTGACCTCTCTTTCTTATATGTGTTTTAGTACATTTCTAAATTTGCAGCAAGTATTGGTAAGAGCTAGTAGGTAATGGTATCGTGAGCATGCTTTCTGATTCAAAACTAAAATTGCTCCTTATTTTACATAGATTTATTGATGTGAGAGACAACAATTAATGAGAAAATATTCTGTCCTTAAGTCTTGAAACCACGGAGCTTCATTTTTTTTAATACTAGTTTGAACATTGCTTTTATAAGTAGTAGTCTATAATATTTTTCCCTCTACTCATTAGCTAGTATATCATGTAAACTCTGATGAACAGATAGAAAGCAAAAGTCCTTTTAGGGCTCTCTAGGTACATAGTCCTGGTGAATAACATCACATTTCTGTATGAAGAAGAGTGACTGTATTGTTTTCTGTTAGTTAATATATGCAATGGTGAATCGTTAAAATAAACCTTAACACAAGTTGAATACTGAGAGAATGAGGGTACAATGTCATAAAAGTGAAATTTCAGATATGAAAAACAGAAAGAAAAATTGCGGTCAGTTTTTTCTTTTTCTTAAAGACTGTAAACATATAAACATACCAGCCAATTTATTTACATTTTTATTTTTGTAGGAGGAATAAACATGGGGTCACTCGTGAGAAGATTGCTCAGATGTTGGAACGATATGAGTATCAAATATCCATACCTATTGTCATGAATTCAGTGGTACCTCCCCACAAAAACACTCAAAGACCACCTCTGCAGCGAAGACATAGGTGGGGAGGCAATACAGACTCATGGAATTCTTTCAGTATTTCTAGTAGGCGATAACACAGTTGCAGTCAGTTAATAAAAATCTGTTACTTGCACTCCTAAAAAACATCATCACTTCACATAAAGTAGTGGATCTTCAGTGTTTTAAATAGGCCTATTCAAGACCATTTTCTTCTGGAGGTCATTCCTTTAACAGACTTGCATGTAAATAAAATTGTACATTCAGTGTTTTATAAAACTATATTTATTACAGTTGTAATAACTTGATTTTAGTAAAATATTTAGTATGACATATAGCAGAGTCTTCCTTCGCAAACCTAAGACAATGTTGTCATATATGAAGTAACTGTTGAGCAGTTTTTTTTAAAGAAGAGATCATATTAGATATCTTATAAAAGAGAATTAAAGCCCCAGAAGAAGACGTTATTTATTTAATAATCAGTTTTAATTACTTTCATTTAGTCTTCATATCTTTTAGGAGATGTTTTTAAAAACAGTTATGTCCTGGATTGTCTTTTTGTTCTATTTGGCATGTATTGCCAATTGGCAAAATTTTGGAATGTATTTTCTGGTTTCAGTTGTGGTGTTTGGGGTTTTTTTTTGTCTCAAGCTCATTTGGCAGCTGAAGCAACATTCTGCAAGGACAGTATTCACCAGCTTTAAACTGCGCACCCTGAATTATTTCTTTGTTTGTTCTCAGGGGTAGTATGTCAACTATGATGGTGGCTGCATACCGTCAATTTTTTTTGTGCTGACTAAAAACCCCCAAATTTTATCACTAAACCCCAAAAATGTCACAGCTATGTCTAAGTCAATTTCTTTCATTTACATTAAAAAGTATTAAAGCATTAGGCTATCAAGTCCCAGTCCACAGTTGGGGTGCATCAATTCCATATAAATAGTGGATACAGTTCTGTGAAACCGTGTTGTGTTCCCAGTTTTGGCACAGCCAGTGTAATCTGTTTACCACATAACAAAGAATGAGCCAGCATGGAGATTGACTAATTTACTGCCCTTTGTCTCTTAAAAAATGATAAATTTGTATGCTTTCACTTTGCTTACTTTCCAACAGCTTTCTGTATTAATAAAATGTATTTGTCTTCAGTGTTGTTTTAGTAGTTCAATGCAACCGTTTTTATTATTTTCAAGCTTGTAGGGTTTTATACAGATGAGCATTGTTACTAACCTGCTCGCTGAAATAACCTATCTTTGGGTCTAATGATATTGGATTTCCTTATACACTGAATGAGTAAATCTCAAATAAACAGTTCTGTTAAGAATATGAGTATGTAGCTAAAAGAATTTTCATGGTTTTCTGTTACTAGTTTGACGTAATAGGCATCAGAATTTTTAAAATTTCAAAGCCAGCATAGTTTTGTTTAATTATAGACAGTTTTTGAATACGCCCTCAAAATTACTTCATCTTTAAAGTCTGAATACCATGAAAGTTGAAAATCCAGATTTACAATGAAGTATCTTTCTGTGGTTTTCTAAGCCTATTGCACAAATCTAAATTTGTACAATTTAATGTATACTTGCAATAACATTTTCATAAGAGATTCTATTAGAAAAGTTGAAGTATGCAGTTGCATGTTTTAGTAATAATTTTAATTATTTGAAAAATTTAAAATGTTTCAGTAGTGCATGGTTTGTTAATATATTGAATTATGTGTATATATAAAAACGGTCTCAAACTATGTTGTCTTCCTTCATTTTCTATTATTCATAACAATTACGTTACTGTATTTTATTTTTCTCACTTATCTCTTTCCATGTCTCAAAAGAATCATGGAAATCTTTGTAAATGGTCAGTAATATTTTAATTAGCCGAGAGTTTTATATTTAAACATAAAAGCTTATTTCAAGTGGGAGGAAGATAGAAAGGTTTTAGATCCATTTTATTTTCTCTATATTACTTTAAGCCATAACAAAGTGGTAAAATTTATTAAGGCTTTATCTAATATTCACAATGTGCTAAGGTATGACAAAAAAGAGCTGATGATTGAAAATTGATGTTATGATACCCTTTGGTAAAATCTTCAGTTTTTAAAGGAAATGGATTTTTTTTTTTTAGCAATATTTAATTGATATTTAACTTGTCTTTAACTGCAATTTTTATTTAAATAGATGTGAATTCATACTGTTTTAAAATGGTGCAGCATTTTTGAGTGTTATCTTTTAAATAAATTATTGGTAGATGGTGAGTATTTTTGATATGCAAAGCACGTTGATCAATAATAGGCCTGCAGTTTGCAAAGGATTCATGACAAGAAGGGAACGCTTTGCACTGTATCAAACATTTCTTGTAAACTGTTTAATCTATAAAGCTGTATTCCAGGGTAAGTACAATGACATGCTAGGTAAAAACACAATGGAATTATTTTCTGTGTAACACATTTTTGTTTCATGGTATATTAATATTTCATGAGAATATCACAGTCACGGTCGTACATATATCTCAGACAGAAGTTACTTTTACACTGCAATGTTTATATGTAAAAATAATAAAAATATTATGTGAAATACATGTTGCAGGTATTGAATTTCTCCTGCTCCCTCACAAACAATGAAAATTACTTTGTCAAAAAGTATGTACAAGAAATGTAAGAACTCACTGTTCAGTTAGACTGGAGATCTAAAAATTTTTACTATCTCGCATAGTTTTTATGCAGTACACCTGTTGGTGATAATAATGTACCTAGAATTAAGATTTCCTGTTGGTTTAGACTTTTAGTAAATTGAAATTAATTTTCTAAATTAATTGTATTTTATGAAATAACAGTGTAAGAAATTTTTAAAATGTAACTAATGCACAGAACCTTAATGTTACAAATGCACATTCAAGTATTTGCTGCATACTTCAAACTAGTGGGATGTTTGGTAAGTAAATTTAAACAGAATAGTTAAGATACTCAGTGGTATTTTTAATATCTTACTCTTCTAAGCTCGAAATTTCAATGAGAATTAAGTTCTAGTTTTACTGCTTCATCTAAACTACTGTTTCTTCTTTGATTAGTTTGCTTCCTGAATTATCAAAAGTTCTCATCAGCCTTGTCTTTGACAGGATGATTTAGTGTTCTTATTTTTCTTTTGTTTGGAAAAGAAAAAAAAAAAGAAACAAAATAAAAAACCCAAACCAACATAAAAAAGCCACCCCAAAACCCACCCTAGAAGATCTGTGTGCTGGTTTTGGCTGAGATAGGGTTAACGTTCTTTGAACATACTTCTAATAGCTAGTATGAGGCTGTTTTTTGGATTTGTGCTGGAAACTGTTGATAATTCAGGGATGTTTTCCTTACTGCTGAGCAGTGCTTACACAGCGTCAAGGCCTTTTCTCACCCCACCAGTGAGCGGGCTGAGGTGCACAGGAAGCTGGGAGGGGACACAGCCGGGACAGCTGACCCCAACTGACCAAAGGGATATCCCAGATCATATGAGGTCACGCTCAGCATATAAAGGTGGGGGAAGAAGAAGGAGGTGGGAGGACATTTGGAGTGCTGGTGTTTGTCTTCCCAAGTAGTGGTTATGCGTGACGGAGCCCTGCTTTCCTGAGGATGGGTGAACACCCTGACTGCCAATGGGAAGTGGTGAATGAATTGCTTGTTCTGCTTTGCTTGCATGCACAGCTTTTGCTCTACCTATTAAACTGTCTTTACCTCAACCCAGGAGTTTTCTGACTTCTACCCTTCTGATTCTCTCTCCCATCTCACCAGAGGGGAGTGAGTGAGTAGCTGTGTGCAGCTTAATTGCTGGCTGGGGTTAAACCATGAGAGCCTAATGTAATGCTGTTTTATTTTTTAACATACAATGTTAAATGATCTGTGAGGAATTCTGTCTTCTGTTCTTGTAGCCATATCATCTTTAGGCTCATTTTAATCTAGTTTGCTATGTTACATAATTTTAAGCTTTTTGTCTTTAAGAAGAAAGCCAAGATTTTGTCTTTTGTCATTATTTCTTGAAATGTTCTGCAGAGATGGTAGTTTTTCTTTGCTTCTCTGCTAACAGATAACTGAAAACCGGGTTTTGTCTAGCTGAGATAGGACCCATAACATTTATATTTCATTGTTTTGTGTCTGTCTTTCCTGATGTAATTTAGACTGTGCTGGTATTTTCTTCTTTGAGATGAGCAATAGGACTCATTTTCAGTGAATTGGGAAAAAAAAAATTATTTTTGTATTTTCATATTCATGTGTGATACCTGTAGTTTTAGTCACTGCATCCTCTTAGCAGTAGAAATGTTTTCCCTCTGTGCTGGTACCTTATGGAGATGAGGTGACTAGGTGTATGTTGAAAATTGGGGGTTTTCTATACAAAAGAACAGAGACATATATTGCAATTCCCAGCGATAAGAAGACATTGTTGAAATGAAGTTCATGAAATTGAAATTAAGTACTCAATTAAAAACAGTGATCAGATGTTTCATATAGGTCAGATGTGGAAATATTTCACTTCAGTGTTTCTACTTGTCAGCCATAGGTTTTGGTAACCTATAGTACAGGTTATAATAGTCTATAAGAAGTTACTGAACAGTTTATCCCACATCTTGCTCTTAACCAGGAAGAGTTTCTGAAGGCCCATGAACCTGACTTAAGAATGGATTGACTATATTACTTTTCTGCTATTTAGCATTTTTCCTGTATTGCTTGTAAGAAGAATATACCGCTTTACAGAGATCTTGGCAACAAAAGTACAGACATCAGATCTTTTTCCTGAAGCAAGACAGGTATACCTATTTAAGCTTCATATATGTCTCTTTGCAGCTGTTTGGTACATGTGCTAAATATTCCATGAAGTATATCTGAGAAAATTTCAAAACTATTTTCACTTTATGAAAACTGCAGTTAGAACACTGGTCTTATGGAGTATAAATGGAATTCTCTGTGTGTGTACATAGAAAGCACAGTTAGAGCAATGTGTTTCATCCTGTTTCTGTTTTATTCCAGCAGTTTAGAGTGAGTTCTTGTTTCAGATAATGAATACCTAGATTATGTCCATAATGCTGCTTTTTGGTCCTAGGTCTTGAGGAGAGGTTTGTATTGTGAGTAAAGATGGCTAACTATGGTTTAACTTTATGCTGCTCTGTAGGGAATTGAACTGTAAAGGGATTGAACGAGTTTGTCTTTTGCCTGGTTAGTTTGTGCTGTGTGTTGAGAATACTAATCTTTGAGCTCACTAGTAGAAGTAAATGTGACACACTGGATTGAGTTGGGCGCATGCAGCTCATGATATACAAGAAGATGGGAGAAACTGCTTGTTCAGACTTTAAGCAGAGGAGGCTGTGTCTAAAACAGTTTAATGCTGCCTTTGCCTGCCTAATGAGGGAGTATAAAGGTGGATCCAGGCTCCTCTTAGATGAGAAGCAATGGATAGAGGTTGCAACATGGGAGACTCCAACTGGATATTAGGTTGTGTAATCTCCATCCCTGGAGTATTCAAAACTTGTCTGGGCAAGGCACTGAGCAATCTTGTTACTGTTTTGAGCAGAGGTTGGACCATATGATCTACAGAGGTCCTTTCTGACATAAATTATTCTATTCTAATGGATATAGTGAGAGCAGTGTCCAGAATATCAGAAGACTTAGCTGATCTATCAGAGTTTTAAATCACTAACAGAATTGCTGCCTGATTTCAGGGTGTTGGATGCAGGCTTACGTTAATGTACCAGTCTATTGTTCTCATTCTCAGATGGGCTCTAAGTTTCTGGCTTCAACTGTAGCAGCAAAATTGGCCATACCATTTATTCTGGTTATTTTGTTTCATAGCTGTATAGGCACAGTTGCTCACAAGCACCTGACAGCACCTTTAGCTGATTCCCTTTTTTCTCCCTCAGGCAGTATCCGTGGCCACTTGTTTCTTGTCAGTTGTATTGTCTTTCCACACTTAAATACTGGCATGTATCAGTGTTTATCTAAAGTAGCTTTTTATTTTCTGTCCAAAGACAAGACTTCTGTTGACACTGACTACATTGCAAAATTGAAAGACAGTTCTCTGCAGCTATTCATCCCCATCGCTCTAGGTATAATACCGGGCTGTTTTGTAAAATGTAATAATCTTTAAGGGGTAATTCATCATGTCTTTTGTGTATCTGTAGTCCTTCTGGTGAAAGATGTTTAAAAGGGAAATGAGTTAATACCAAAGAGTAGTAAACAGAAATAGTAAGTAAAAATTGGATACCACTATGACAAACTACTCAGATTTGTTGAAAAAGGTGTAATACCTTCCAGAGAATGCACGTTATAATTGAATGCTGTGTAGCTCTCAATATGTCATTTGAGATGCATAGAATGAGCTCAATAGCTGGGGCAGATGTTCTGAATAGCAACATTGTCTGCAGTTACAAGTATTTGAATTTTAATGTTGCTATAATCTAGGTTAGAGTCTGGTTACTTAATATTTACTGATATTGTTTTCTTTACTGTCCCCCCCCCTTTCCTCTCTTATTCTTGAACTGCATCTTTCTCATCTGTCTGATCCAAGTCCTGTGTGTTCAGTTAATACAGTTGTCCTCATAAATCTGGATCCATCTCACCCTTCCTTTTTCTTCCCTGAACTATAAATTAGTGTGGAGAGCTACACTTTATTCTCGATTTTTTTCTAATGCTTCAATTCAAACTGACTCTGATTAAAAACTTCCTTCCTCTCAGGCTGTCCTTTTGAATTTTTTTTTTATTGTGATGAAAATAATATTTTCTGACATACAGTATATTTTTCTTCATTCCTTTTTTTAATAACCTCATTAAGTTTGCAGCATCTTCTTGTATTTTCGAAACTCAAACTTTTGTTCCCAGAATTATGGTCTATGCTCTGGTGGATATTTAATTACATGTCTTTGCTACAATTTTGTTGATTGAAACTCTTTTAAATTCGGCTAAAATCTGTCATCTTTCATTGAAAGTTCCTAACAGAAAATAGCTTCTTACATACCTCTAAATATTCCATTCTGCTCTTATTGTACCTTTGTTGCTTCCTTACCTCCCACTCATATTTTTCTTGTCTTATCTCAAACTTCATTTTATATTTATTTTGTGTGTGAACGTGCCTTGGCAAGAAAGCACAGTATGTCACCCTGTAAACCTAAATTTGACTTTTAAAACCTTTTTGTTGTACTTGCTTATCTCTATATTCTGTTTTGATGGCTGTCATCTATGTGTTCAAATACTGGAATGATATATCACAATATGTAGTTCTCTTTATTTTCTGGTTAAAATAGTGATTTATTTAGGACATGATTTATTTCACAACCTCATGAGAGCCTCAGTAAATCTACCTTTTCCTGGGTAGAGCTTCTCAAGTGGAACTACATAAGCACATGCCTGGAAAGCAGTAGATTGTAAAGGAGAGGAACTGAAAAAGGATTGTGAGGAGGCTCACAGAATTTAATTTCTGAACACAGATCTTATTTCTCCTAAAATCAAGGATCCACTCAGATTCAATACTGTCTTATATTAGAACTGGTTAGATTACAGACATAACTGGTATGTTATATCTTTAACAGCAACTCTTGTTTTTCATTTAAAGAGAAGGTGGTTGAGATTTTTAAGGTAATTATTACAGTTTGTATGGGTTTTTTCAACAGCTGTGAATTGGCCATTAGGCAAATGGGCTTTGTCTTTTTGGTGGATAATGCTGTTTGTCTGGTCAGTCATGGTCTTCAGCAGTGTGCTTCATGGTTTTCAACCTGGAACTCCAGCTTTGTAAGATGTAGTGTGTAAAGTGTGCTTCAGTGTTGCTGAGAGGAGGGTGCTCACGATTTAGTGAGAACAGGTTGGTTTGTATTGTAGTGCTGTAGTTTGTCCAGAAGTTAATGAGAAACTGAGACTGATCATTGTGTGGGGAGGTGGGAATTTTCTGTCCTGTTACAGATTTGTGAAAGTATTCCTTAAAATCTCATATAGAAATGTCTTTATATCAATAGAAAAATAAGGAGCGCTGCTGCACAGCAGGTTACACCAGGCTCTCATTAAGTAGTGCAAATTTGACTGTAGTTCCTGTTTCTTCAAACTTCTTCTCAAAGCAGCATATTTCTTCTCTAGCCTGGATTAATTTCAATTAGGTTGTCTTCATGCTTGAGGTGGCATCATCCAAGTAATAGAAATGGTGTCATCAAAGTTGACAGGATGATTCATACTGTACTTCCAGTGCATAACATTGACATCTGTGTCCACCATGTTTTCTTCAAAAGACCAAACATTGACAGCGAGAATTTAAATGAAAATTGATTCTATGAGCTTTCATGGGTGAGAAGGCTTATAAAGCTGCAGTTTCTTATCTGTATTTCAAGTACATCCCTTTAAGATGGATTCAGATCACTTGTAGTATTTCATTTTGTCCTCTTTTTTCTTCTTCTTCACCTGCTTTTTAAAATTGAGACATGCTTAATGGTTGCAGAGAAATCCAGTCAAAGAAAAAATGGTGTTTCTTCTCTGTTAGCATCCATCGGTACCTCTGTTGCTGGGTTGGGTTTTTTTTTCCCTTTTCAGGTTAGAATTTTGAATTGTGTCAGGTGAGATATTTGTAGCACCTAAATGAGGTTGGAAGTGGCTTTTTAGTTGTTTCACTTGTTCAGGAAGTAGATGTTTGATCCTGGGCACAAGTATCTTCAGTGTGTATATCAGTCAGTGTACTCAGGATTGATTTCCTTAATGTTGGTCAACATATTCTATGGTTAAGGAGTCAAAATAAGAGATTGGTTCTTTCAGTCAGAAGTCATTTATGACTTTCATAAACTAGGCAGGACAATGATCAGTCAGATCACCCCACCTGAAACTTCTTGTGGACTGAATGGACTGTCATTTGAAATTGATTTGCTGTTATTAGCACCTCAGGAACTTGGGTTTTTTGGTTGGTTGGGGGTTTTATTTGGTTGGTTGTTTTTTTACTTTGAAAAGTAAAGTGGTTGAACTTTGCAATATATTTGATTAAATGAACAGCTTCTACAGGCACACTTTGATCAAACCAATTTTATTCTCTGTGTACTCTAGATCAGTGTTGCTTGTGTCTGGACTCTAACATGACAGCAGTCTGGCAGTTTATACATTGCACAGAACTCTGTTTTCTTCAGTCCTGTAGAAATGATAAAGATAGGAGTAGGTCTTTGAGCATTGTGATAGAATAGCTATTTTATGAAGGTGAGTATTTAAATCTCACCACCACTGGCAATGCTTTTGAGAGACAAAATAATAATAAATATGGAATTACTTCAGATTGAATCCAATTAGTGGGAACTTTACTGATTTGGGGTGGGGAGCATTAGTTTACAATGCTGTCATGTGTAAACTTTACTTATGAATTATTTATGGTGAATTTCCTTAAGATGGGCTGTGAGGCAACCTAACGTTGCTGCTGAAAGTAGTCACCTTGCTCCCAAGAGCCATGTTCTTTGTCTTAGCTAGAAATTTACTTAATTCTTGCTTTGGTAAGTTAAATCAACTCAACAGCAAAGCAAGTAGTTGCTTTCTTTTGATGCTGGCTCGGGCAAGCTAAATCTACCCACAAGGAGGGTGGTAGAGGCAGCAAAAGACAGGTAGTGGAAGTGCAAGGGCAACATCTGGAACAAAGTAGGGAAAGGTGACTAAGTGTTTCTTCAGCAACAGTGAAGTGCTAAGTTGGATGATCAGCTGTATAATAGAATTTCACTTTTCAGGAAGCCAGATAATGCTGACAAGTGATTTTGCATGTGTTTTTTTCCAGTTAATACCAGTATTCCATTTGGTTTTGAGGAACTGGATCTTTATCATTCATTTCAGTATAAAAGGCAAGATATGTAACAAAAAGGCTGGTACCATGACTTTTTTTTTTTGTTACTCTGAAATTATAACTTCGTTTCTGTTAGTTGCTGAAGTTACGTCACAAGGAAATCAGCAATGCACTTGGACATACCAGGTGGAGAAGATGAAGAGTATCCCAGTAAATGCCATTTTATGTAGGCAGCTCTATTATAATTTTGATGTTGAAAACCCACTCCAGAGACTTTTGAGATTGATGATAGCATATATTTTTGAAAAAGCATGTACTTCATTGCTAAATATCATATGGAATTGCTTTTTAAATTTATCAGTTCCTCTGAATTTCATTACAGCAATGACTGCAGCATTTTTTGATATCAAGCAGATATCAGCTTAGATGTATGCTAGAACTGATATGCTGCAAATAACTAGCTCTTTTCTGGTTTTGCCGTTTTCCAGCAAAATGTGTCTAACTTCTTTAGATTATTTATGTTGCATGTTCTACCTTGGCAGTCATGAAAGTGCATGTGTTTCTCCAGTAGAGTGTCATCTGAGCACTGACTCTCAATCAAGCTGGACAGTGCTATTTTGAGCAGTGAAGTCACATGTAACAGAGTTATGGCAAAATACTTTTAGTATTGGCTAAATGGTAGGCTGGGAAATTTCAAAGTGCTACAAAAAGGGAATTCCTATTTCAACAAAAATGCTATTACATTTTTTTCAGGTCAGTTTATTATTAAGCAGTTTTTAAATACAAAATATATAGCAAAATTTAAATATCAACAGAAGTAGCACCTTTTTTCTTTTCCCTTTTGTGTGTGTTGTATGTGTTTAAAAACAACTCATTAGCAAACACTCCTGTAAAGAAGTCTATCTCCATGCTGGTTCTTGAATTTTCTCTGTTTGTGTGTCATATGGTTTTACAATAAGGAAAACTCCTAAAAAGTCATGTAGGTGGGCTAAAAGAGGAGGAACTAAGATTAAAACTAAAGAAAACTAGTAGGCAGTTTGCTTCATTAAATGCAAAGACTTTAACATGATACTGAGTATACCCCAAGCAGGACATTTTTAGCTGTGCCATCATGGCGCATTAGAGTGCTGCTCTGGAGTAGTATTTTCCTAGAATCAGTTGGAAAATAGAAATTGCCTGGAAAAATGAAGAATAATAAATTTTGTTATTCTACATTTAGTTCATTGCCTTCCTTTTTGCTTTAGTCCTTTCTTTAGGAAATCCAGGCCTTTAGAAAACTAATTTTGCTGAACTGCTATAAAACCTCCATGTTTCCAAAGTATAGAAATGACATAGTTGTGGTATTTATTATGAACTGTTGGATGTCACTATTGAAGGTCATATCCAGATGTGCTAAATAATCTACCTAGACCAGTATTTGCATTCATGATTATTTTGACATGCAACAATTTCTGTGCAATAATAGCTGTTAGTTCCTCTGGATCATCCAGGTTCTTCCTTCACCTGTTATGTGGTGGATATATTCCTGCTGTTCTTGCATTGAAAGGTGAATCCTGCCCAGTGTAGTTTTCCTTCCTGATTCAGAATTAATGGTAAGGAGAGGAAGTAAATGTGCTGGTGTCTGAGACTTTTTTTCTCATTTCTGTGAAGTTCTACAGTACCTTTTGTTGTGGCATCCTAGCCTAAGAAGGTTTGTCAGCATTGTCCTGAAAGTGTGGTCAGATGTGTCAAGAGACAGGCAAAAGCAATTAGAAATGGGACGTTATTTTCTATCATACTAGTAAGGGGTTTTATGCTTCCGAAAATTTCAGAAAATTTCCTCTTCTAAAGTCACTTTCTAGTCAATAATTTTTATCACTGAAGAAAGTTAATGTCAGGATTTAAGATGTAATCTGTGATTAGTATAAGATTTCTGCAAATCTGAGTTATATGTAAGAAAGTAATCTCTTCAACTACCATTTCAGATGCTTCATTTTTATATCATTTAATTCAATAACCAAATAAGATCTATTCAATCCTGAAACTTTGTCTGGCATCACATGTCTCTCTTTTTGGGAGAAAGGAGTCACGTTGCTGAGTAGGGAATGTATTCTGAGCAGAATTTAGGGTGGAATTTGTCTTGGCTAACTTTAAGCATCTCCAGTATAGACATCTGCGCTTGAATCATAAGGCACTGTGTTGAAAATACACTGATATGGAAAAGGGAAAGTCAGTTTTTGTTACTCAGAGGAAAGCATCATGTAGACTTAAATGCCAACATTTGAAGGAAATCTCATTTCTTTGCAGGATGTCTGGAGGCTATTATAGGGCAATAAAATTTGTGAGCTTTCCAACAAGATCTTTTCACAGATCCATAGTGCTCATTGCAGCAATATCAAGGCACCAAGACTTTTGAATCCCGTTCCAGTCAAAGGACTGTAGCTATACTGAGGCTCAGAAGGCTGCTGCTGTGCTTCACACTCGGAGAATTAGGAGGGTTTGCTTTGTAGAGTTCAAAGTAGAAATTATGAGACTAACAATGTATAATCTCAAGAATAAATGAAAGGTAGGGAGAGGTTTCCACAGGTGACCTTTAGGTCCCCCCCCCCCCCTTTTTTATTTCTCTCAAAAATTTCAGAATACAGCACTTAAAACAGCTTATGTTACATGTGAATGCCCAGAAAATAACTAATTTTACCCAATAATTCTTCTAGCTACTGCTTTGATTGCTTTAGCATGTGTGAAGTACCATCCTGAACAAAGGGTTACAGAAAAGCGAAGAATTGCAGAAAAGAAGCAAATCTTTATGAAGAGTTATCAAACTTAGCTTTGAAAATCTCATTTCTCTCTGAAAAGTTGCATAGGGAGAAGTTAGATTTCTGGATTTCTAGATTAATTAATTGTAAATAACTACCTACAACTGTGTTATTTTTCTGTAGTGTATTATTTTGTTGCGAATAAAAATATGCATTTTTTTTCCAAATACATATGAATCCACACATAATACACTGACCAGTAAATATTAGAGTTGCTGTAGTCACTGTACCTTTACGTTATTCAAGTTATTCATAAGTATGTTTGAATTTGAGTCCATCTTATCTAATTATAGTCCATTTTATCTTAATGGATGAAATTTTCTTACTATATCCTCCACTTAGTACCTTTCTGCTCAGCATGACATTCAATGAAATTTCAGAATAGCAGTAGCTCTCTTTAGTATCTAAGATATTGTTTGGTCTGACAATAATTTGTGAAACTTTTTGTAAAGCTAAGTTAATGAGACAGCAGCTGTGTTTCTTTAAATTGTTTTAAAGTGTTCAAGTTTGTTCTGAATTTCTGAATTGTGAAGTGTGCATTTGTTTGATCAATAGGTTTTATCTGAGATTTTATCTATTTAAAAAAGCAGATGGCCTGTGTTTGATCATCATATTAATATAAAGTACCTATTCTTCAAGTGGAACACCACTAATAATATTACTGAAATAGATTTCTTTTACTTTTTTTTTAATTTATTTTCACATAGGGAGACAATTTTAAAGAATAACCGTGGGCACCTGTTGACAGAAGCAAAGCAGAGGAAAAAACAAAAAAGAAACAAAAAAATGAAAGGCAATCGTACAGAAATTGCGAAGAAAATGTTAGGCAGAGCAGCTCATTGTCCAATTCCAGATGACCAGGATGCATCAGAAAGTGAAGAGGATGATTCAGAAGAAGAAAACAGCAAATCTTTGTGTACATTCAGTGGAGGTTCAGAGGATCCAGTAACAGTTTGTGAAGAGCAGCCTAATGGTGATGATGAAAGCCTAAAAGATGCTGGAGTGGTTTCAAGAGAAAGATTTCCTGTCACTGTGTCTGAGGTCTCAGTGATGTCTAACAGTGCACTGGAAAAGGAATTGCCTGTAGAAAGTGACCGTTCACTTTTAATAGATGTAAAACCTTTTTCTACTGAAAACGTAACCAAAAAATCGTTCAGTGATGAGGAAACAAATCAGAAGCACAAAGAAAATCTTTGCAGAAGCAGTTTTCTAAAAATAAGCAATGACAAAAATTCCATCCAGGAAACAGAAGGTGTCTCTGAAGATTATAACATGCCACTGTTAAGCACAGAAAACAAACTCAGATCATATCAAATTATATGTGAACCTGACATGGAAGCTAAGCTGTTAAGTTTGAATGAAGAAAAAGAAATCTCTCTGTGTTACAATTCAAATGTACATGATTACGTGCCTGATAATAACACAGAGGACAAAGGTGTATTAAAAGCAGAAGAGAATAGCTCTAATGCCTGGGCATTTTTTTCACTTAATTTACCTACTGAGGAATTGCAGCTGGGCTTTGATACACAGTTTTCTCTCTCTTCTTGGTCTGAGGATAAATTTGTAGGTGAACAAAGACCCAAAAAAGTGAGGAAACCTAAACAGACTCATATGAACAGTTCAACACAGCTAAACTGCTATCAGTCAAATGGGGGATTGGTAAAGGAAAACCATCAGGTAACAGTAACCGAAGAGACTGGCAATGTAATAAACAATGGTCTGTTGGCATCTCCAGCTGGTGAAGTGCACTTTGATTCCCTTGTGGAAGCCAGGGCCACCTTCATGCAGTGTTCTAGTGAAGTAAACGTTCCAAGAAATGATTCTGCGACAATTACATCAAAGAGGAAAAGATACAGAAGAATTGTCAACTTGGCACCAAAGTTTAATCTACCAAGACAGATTGCTGGGAGTACAGAAGCAGGGAAGGAAGTCCCAATAAAAGATGATGTTCCCCAAAAAAGTGTTTTGGAAGTGAGACAGAAGAGCTTTCTAAGCAAGGACTGTGGAGAGAAATGTAAACAGGACCGTGCGTTGCAGGAATATTTTGCACCTTACAGTGGCAGTGAGGCAGCCTATTCCTTACCCACCCTGGATGAAGATGCTCTGTTACATGATATTTCTTATACTCATTTGGGACAATCTTCTTCTATGCCAAAATATTCCTGCAGGATTTGTGTAGTTTCCAGGACAAAGGAGGAGCAAGCTAGAACTTTTAAGCAACAACGGGTAGTTGATAAAAAAGAGGACAAAAATGAACAAATTTCTTCAGAGGTTACAAATAGCCAACCAGATATTTTGTCTTCTGTTAAAGTTATTTCTGAATATCCAGAAGATTCTAGTAAGCAAGTAGCAAGCGGTGGTGAAAATGTGCATGAAGCAGATGACCCTGAACCAGCAGAGGCCTCACAACTCGAAAATTACGAAGATGTGAATATGAAATGTAGTTTTCTGGGACTTCCCTTATCATTAGGATTTGCTTTTCAACTTGTGCAGCTGTTTGGTTCTCCAGGTCTTCCACTGGGTAATAATCTTCTTACTTACTCCTACATAAAATTAAAAAAAAACCCAAACCCCAAATAACTCACAGCCCCCCC
>NW_020799091.1:22915378-22927830 GCF_003259725.1 Athene cunicularia | reverse complement strand
GAAACCCCAAACACTCCCCCAAAACCCCCAGAACCAACCTCCCCTGTGTTTAAATAGTCATCTTTATTGCAGGTACCAATTAATCAAATACTAATCCTATTGAAAGGAATCACTGCTGCTTTGGGGTTTATTTTGTTTTTTACCAAAAATCTTCTGTCACTATCAGAGGTGATATTTGGTTTGGCCTCATATTTACAGTCTTTTTAGTAAAAAAATCTTACTAACTTGAAAGCGTGAAGTTCTTGTTGATGTTTTAATACATCCTACTGAGTAACTTTACCATGTTGATTACAAAACTGAATGAAAGTATGGTACAAAATGTGTGCTCTTATATAAAGTTTGTATGTCTGGGTTTTTTTATATTCCACCTGGTTGGTACAGTAGCATTCCTTTTTCCTTACTTAGTAAAGTTTACACATACTCTTATGTGGCTTAGATACTGCTGAAAATATTTCCCAAAATCTAATTTTATTTTGACATTGATTATCAAACTTACAAGATGCATTTTCTGATGGTGAATACCTTTTTTTTTTTAAAATCATACATGGTTAAGAAGTGTCTCAGTGTTGTATAGTTGCTTTCCAGAGCTCCAGTTGTCATATTTTTGTACTTTCAGTTTAGTCATTTTAAGTTAGCAGCTAGAAGGATGGTGGTCAGTCCTCAAAGGGGTTGTGTGTGACAACCATGATTTCCAAATCTACTGCAGACTAATGTAACCCTACGGAGCTGTAGCCAGCAACAACAACAGACATTTGTTTGGAAATCACCCTAGGACATGGTGCTGTGTACGCTTCTGCTGAAAGAGCCACGTTCCCTGTGCATAAAGTTCTGTAACTTTGGTCCGAATTTAGTCAGTGGAGAAGCAGTAACTTTGGTTTGGCCAACCAATAGGATTAAAATCACAGACTGGTTTTACAGCACATAGACCCTTTACACCTGTTTGTTTCAGTAGAATTTAAAGTTAAGAATGTATTTTCATATGAAAATGTAAAGATGACATCTGAAGAGCAGCTTATGTATGTTTATCTGCCCAAACTGACCTCAGGATTCTATGTTTTTATTGTAAAAATCGATGGCAATGCTACCTGCCAGAACAGTGATGCAGCCCCCTGGTAGCATTACTCAGCTTGGTCCCCAAAGAGCCTGCAGTGCTGCTTTGGCCAAATCTGGCACCACACACCAAAGAACTTGCCATATAGAGCTGAAATAGAGCAGAGAAGTACTGCTGATGTCATCAATTATTACATATAAAACATTTTTCTCCTCCAAATTTGGTAAGTCTCCGTATCTGTGATCTTAAATTTCATCATCTTGGAGGAAGTTGGCCATGAATTGAAAACAGGGATCTTCCAGGGGAAAAGTTAAAAACAGGCATTCAGAAGCACTCAGTAGGTTAGTGAATCAAGTATCATTCTTCTCTGAGTCAGTAGCAGTTGAAATTCTCTGGGGTTTATACGAGTTTCCTTTGAAAATATACCTTTAAGAAATAGAACCCCACCTTGATACCTCTTTGAAGCCCTGCCAGCTTCCGATTGCTTTTTGTTGGAGTTTTTTCCATCAAAATTGCAACTTCTTTCTGTGGAAGGCTGGCCGCGTCCTCATTCCTTTATAATTTTCCTACAATTCAAATATTCTTGTGCTTTTTGTAGCCTATTATATATTGATAGGTTATTTATTTGTGTACTGTTTATTCATGCACACATCTGAGCCATGGTATTTTACAACACTGTCAATTGCTGTCAATTTTTATTGCCTTTTTTTGGAGGGGATATTTTTGATAAATAAATGTCTTCTGCTATTCATAAATGAAAGTTTTAGTTGTCAGACTTGCTTGTATGATTCTCATATAAGCACAGAATATATTTTAGACTGTTTTCCTACAAAGAATCTCTTTTCAGCTTCTTAGCGTTAGAGTTAAAACATTTCAGAAAGTGATTTTTTTAGTGATTTTACACAAATTCCTATAATTAAACATTTTAAAATTTAAATAGTGTTACTTAAGTTGCATTCTATTATATTTATGGGCTGAAAGCTTTCTGTTTTTTTCTTGTTTGTGCCTAGTTCTGGGGGAGTTTGTGGGGGAAATGAAAGTATGGTGGGAAGGCCTTTGCCTAAAAATAAGGAACCAAAACCAAGTCTCCCTCCCCCTCCTCCTTCCTTCTCGTGTGCACTGGCCTTAGATTCTAGAAAACCTAAATTCTGACTTTGCTGCTGGCTGATTGAAATATCTGCTCATTCTTTAAAAAGTCTATATATATAATGTGTGGAAAAATTGTAATTCAGTGATATATTTTGGTTATGGAGAGATCTGAACACTCAACTGCAAAAAATATTTTCTTCTGCAGAATCCTTGTTGCCAGATGATTATATAGTTCCTCTTGACTGGAAAGTTTCAAAGATGATCTATTTACTGTGGAAGACCTCTGTGGAGGTACGAATTTTAGGGGATTTTGGAAGGCTTTCCAATATTCCAGGTGTAAAGAGGAATTCTTCAGTTCATAAGCAAGATGATGTTCTTTGCTAGTAAATTTGCTTTGTTTTTTAATACTTGCAACGAGGAGATGGATGTTTTATGTACTCTTCTGCATATTTCCAGAATCAGCTCCAGGTCCACTCAGGTTTTGAAAGATCAGCTTCAGAAACTTATACAAAGTAGATGAAGGAGGAAAAAAAAACCCAACACCTTTTCCTTGATCCTTGTGTCCTGACCTGGCCTACATTAATTAAGTACAACCTACCATCATCCAGTTGTTTTCCTTCTATGGTTTTTCTCCCATCATCAGAGCAAATTTCATCCTCCGCTACCTGTGGCTTCTTCATGGCTACTTCTACAAAAAATTGTAGCAGAGAAGTCATTCTGAGTGACTGATGCCAACTTAATTCTCCTTGTCTAATTAGAAAGTGTTAACTTACAAATTACTTTTTTTTTTCCCCCCCCCCCCCTGTTGCTTTGTGAAGGTTTGCTTTTATTTAAGGAGCATTGTAGTGTCTGGTAGTGTAAGTGAGGAAAATCATGTAAATACAATGAAATAGTAATTATATAGTAGAGCATGGACCTTATTCTTTCCCAAAAGAACAAAATCTCATCACATACTTTTTTCTTTTCTCTGGACTATTATTATTTATTTTAGGAAAAACAGAAAACAAATGGATTGCAGAGTGGAGGTGCCTTGGCTGGTAAGTGTGTTCTGTGATGCAAAACCTACATAAAATACTTCTTGTTCAGAAGAGAAATTAGTTAATGCTGAAGTGTGTCAAAGGTTTTCAACACAAATGAGTGATAGCACTCCTCTTTGGAAAAGCACTAGGATGTGGTAAATTTATTTGTGCCTTTGTTTACATAGTATGGCAGAGCTATAGTTGCTGTGGATCATCACTTCTCATTTCCTGATGCAAGTGCTGAGATTTCTTGCCTTTTAAAGTTTCCCATATGGAATTAATCCAATACTTAGCTCAAGTTTACCCATTCCAGATCAGAAGGACATTTAACATGAAGAAGTCTTTCTTCAGACTTTATTTCTGAAAGGTTGAACATCTTCAACTTATTTAAACTTAATGATCACAAAAAATTGCCAGTTTAATAATAGGTGACACAGTTGAGCAGCAAGGTATCAGGGCCCACGGGAATCTCTGGACTGCTGCATGTGCTGATTACCACAGTGTGGAGGTTGTGTGATAAGGTTGCTGGTTGCTTTTTCCATGACTTCTGTATTAGTTTAGTTCTGTAATATGAGATTGAAATTACACAATAGTAGCTCCCTGGAAGCTGATAGGATTTGCTGTGTAAAATAGGAGAGGAGTACACACACACTCTTTCACACTCATCCACACACTCTCTCTCCTGCCCCCTCCCCCCTTTCTCTGCCACTTATGAGGCAAAATCAAGAGTATTTGATGAAATAAAAGCTTGTTCTAGAAATACTCTACCCTGATGTAATATAAATGACAGACTACAGAAGATCATTTCAGGTCTCTAACTGCAGTTTGTAATTCGTATATTTTTTTAGATGATACTATTAGTCTTGAAGATAAAAATCAGCAAGAGAATCAAGACTCTTCTGAAACACTTCCAAAAATTGAGCTGTTTCAAGGAGGGATAGAGGAGAACATCGTGACCTACACTAGCACTGGCTGTGTGGATGTTGTGTTTCATTAATGACTGACCATCTTAAATTCTGCATTAAGGAAAAGGTAATTGGTCACACTTGTGAATGTATTTCATTCTTTTATTATATTTGACAAAGCAGCTAAAGAACATTGTTATAATTTTTAAGGTGCATTTAGTATCACTTAATTTAGTATTACTTGATTGAGTTAACTTGAGTTAGGGTTGAAGGGATTTTTAAGCCTGAATGGGAAAAAGAGAAGGCATCATTTTGTTGTTCAAGTCATATAAATTTTTTTTCTCTGAAATCTAAAACCTGCCTGGTGAAGTGAAAGCAGTGGTCTAGGATGCCCAAGAGCTGGACTTTATTCCCACTTTGATTATTGTGGCAATCTGCTGTGAGTCATGTTGTTTCAGTCCTATTTTCGCTTCATCATGGAGAGCAATGCTGACTCTGTTAAGGGTCTAATTATGAAGATCACTATATGAGCAATAAAACAGTATTTCACCAAGTTATGAAAAAGTGACAGTTTTGCTTTTCAGTAGAGAATTAGTAGCAGGAGGTCACAATATAATCCATATATTGAAGTGTTAATTTTTCATGAATGTCTTCATTTGGTATGACAAAGTGTGCTAGTGAGTATTAGAAAGTATGCTATTGCATTCATGCTTGTCTTGTGAATTTTTGAACACTCTGGTAACTTGGCAAAGTTTCTCCATTTTGTTTGAGAGATATTTTAGGTAGATTGTGACAAGAAGGAAGGACTTTTGGATCCAGCTGGAAAAGACTAGCTTAACTTCTGTATCATTTTGTGTCAGTTCTTTCTAAAGTGAAAAATGGATTAATCTGTAGTTTTAAAACAAGTAAACTGAGGTACATATAAATAGAATAACTTGCAACATGGGCAAATTGAGCCAGGAAAAAAATTCCAAATGCTGAGGCTTAAATTATTTCCATCCAGATGCCACAGGACTGCTGGAATATCATCCATTTGGGGTCTGGCCAGGGGTCTGTGTCACTCAGTGTCCTGTGCCTGACCTGAGCATGAGTTGATGGCTGGAGAAGTCAGAGGCAGACACATGCTGTACTGGGACAGTTATAAAAGCAGAAGTTGATGTTTTAGGTTTCTTCATTTTCAGTGGAGGTTCATGAAAGAAGTGAAGTGGTTGTATAATTTGGGTCGGAATTGAAACTTCTTGAATGGGGGTTGATTTGATTCTATGCATTTTTATATAATTGATGACAAAAAAATGACATTGCAGGTCATTTGCTGATTAGCCTTTACCAACTACCAATGTCGGAAGATGAGGGGAATCTTTCTGAACCATGTAGTACAGACACAGCACTGATCTCACAAGGTGCTATCAGCACAGTTTATTAATAACATCAAGAACATCTGTTAGCAGTATTGTCCTCTTACATAATCAAATACTAAAATAGTTCGTGAGCAAATAAAAAATATTTTCACCAAATACTTTGCTCTATATCAGCCACAAATTTTTATGTTACTTATTTATAATATTGCAAATGTGAACACTCCACAGGCAAGATTTTTGCTTATGATACTGACTGACCGTCTCAGTGTGGATTTGTAACCTAAGCTACTACCTAGAAATGTCCAAGTTTATTGATTAAAATGTTTTTATGCTAAAGAAACAAACTGGGAGAGCTCTGTTCTCTACCCTGAAGTAAACACTGATTAATCTGGAAATGGATTATATTTTTCTTTGTATGCTTCAAGAAAGGAAAGACATACGCTAGCAGAGTATCCTGCCTTATTGTCCATACCTTTATCTGGTTGCTGAATTCAACAAACTGTTTTTTTCTCTTAAATTTACCCTCTGTCTGTCTGCCAAGTTACTTGCAAAAACCGTTTCAGTGTTCCTTTCCTGCTTGTTCCAAGTGCAACAGCTCTGTGTGAGAGCCAGCCACTGACTTCTGGTCTGAAACAAAACATAGTTAAACCCCAGTTTGTTACATGACATTGTAGTTTAATACTTTACTGTGCTGCCTCATGTTAGTTCTGGGGAATATAGAATGAATTAAAGCAACACTTGTTTTGCTATGACAGAAGACTTGCAGTCAGTGTTTGGTTAAAATAAAAAAAAAAAAAAGAAGAAAAAGGCATTGCAGGCTCTACACAGAAGGACTTGGTCATGAAGATCTGTGCTGGGGTGGCATGGTGGAGGTCCCTGCTGGCAGACAAAACCTATGTAACAGTTGATTGTCCTGGTCCTGGCCACACAGCCTCATCCTCCTTGCAGCAGTTTCAGTGCTCAGCAAAGCCTTTGATTTGGGAATGCTAAACTGGTTAGGGCTTTGTATTGGGAGAAGAAAGGAAGTTAGCTGGGGGGTTTTGTGAGTTTTTTGGTTTGGGTTGTTTTTTTTTTTTAGTTCAACATCTGAAATGAGTTGGGGAAAGTCCTGATGACTGTTGGAGGGGGAATATGAGACACCAGAGGTCAGATGGGTTTGGGCTGCTTTGGAGCTGTGGCCTGCTGCCTCGGGCTGAGCTGGTGCGATGGCTCGCTGCTGCCGAAAGCGGGAAGTGCCCTTCCTCGCAGCCCTGCTCCACTTGTCAGCTCTGGCACTCGCTAACTCTCTAAACCCACAGGAAACAAATAGATAGTTTTTTGCTAGACTGGTGAATTTAGATAAGCCTGTGTAAGATCCAACTCAGTGCCAGAGCTGTGGCCAGGGAGCAGATGGGGCTGTGCTGCTGTAGATGCGAGGGGAAGACGTGCAGGGCTGCTTGCTTGGGTGGCAGTTAGCCCTGGTGCCAGGGACCATGATATGTGCCACCATACCTTCAGATGAAAGACTGCTTTTAAGCTTATACAGATGTTAGGAAATTAATTTTTTTTTCTTTACATGAAAAGCAAAAAACATCTTTTAGGGTTTTCAGTTGATTCATGCTCACTGTCAGGCACAGGATACTGGGTAATGCAGATCCCTGGCCAGACCCCACATGGGTATTTTGGTGGTCCTCTGAAGTCTGCATGTGTCAGTGCTGTAAAAGGCAGCTGAGTTTTTTTCAGTCAACGGCACCCCTGGTTTTGAGGGATAACGTTATCTTTCCTCACCACAAAATCTTGTTGCTGGTAAAAGCAGACTTGCCAAGAATGATGTCCCAGGCTGGTTGTAAAACTACTCAAGTAAACAACTATAAATGTTGAAATAGATTTGATTTCATCAAATGTCAGAAAGAAAAAAAGAAAAAAAAACTGAGGCATTCCTACTGAAAACTTTTAAAACCATAGTAAATAAATGGAGATCTAATACGATCACTTCAGTCCCTTTAGATTGGAAAGTAAACTAAGCATTACTAGCCAAGTGCAATTTAATCTGTTAGCCAGATGATCATGCTTCTGCGTTCATGTTGTGTAAGGGTGTTTTTAATTCAAATGGGAGCATGAACAGTGGTGGTGTTCCTCTGTGAAAGCACAAGTTAATCTCAAATTGTTGTGAGAAGTCCTGATTGCAGTGTTGGCAGCACATCAGTATTTGTTCTGGATATTAAGCAAGAGATCCCAGTTTAAAAAATGCTGAGATCAGTGAAAACAGCATTATTTTGGTGCTCCTTAGACCAGGACTCACAAATGCCAGATGTTATACAAACATAGAACAAGAAGACAAAACCCAATGTCAGTTTAAGCATTTGTCTGTAGGACTACTGCCAAGTAAAAGCTGGCATGTTTCTTTTTGAAGTGTAGTGGTCAGTAACTCCCTACAGGAAGAGTTCCTCCATGACAGCCTGATAGGGTCATGGTTTTGATGAGACAAACCTCTTGATGACTCGTATTACCACTCCTCCTTTGCCTGGCCGTGCTATTCCCTTCGCTTCCCTTTGCTGGACTCGATGCTTCTGCAGCCAGAGGGAAGTAGGTCAGCTCTGTCATCCAATGCATGAAGACATCCAAAAACTTTTTAATCTGGTCCATCAAGCTGAAACAAATTGTCCTGCAGCAGGATATGGGGCTCTTCGAGGCTCTTTGCAAGAACATATCGCTGGGACAAGCAGGACTGTCTTTCAGCTAGCATGGAAAAACAAACAAACAAAAAAGATAGAAAGCAGACTAAAGCAATCTTGTCTTGATTCTGTGACAGTATTGTCACAGAAAATATCATCCCATGGCCAAACCTTCTCCAGTTGCTACTTTGATACAATGATAATTAAAAAGTTTTCTCTATCCTTTGACATTTAGCCACTAATTTTAAACAAAGTGAAGCATGAAGAAATGTACAGAATAGTGACCGGAAAACCTCACTTGCCTTTTACAGTGCTTACCAGGAAAACTGGGCCTAAAACTTACATAAGCGGAGAGTATAATTACCAGGGGGAATAAGAGGCGCCCAGAACAGTGTTTCTGGAGCTCTTAGAAAAGAGTAACCATCAAGTTGTGCTGCTGCCTTGCATGATCTCTGTAACTTGGAGGCCTGTGAGGCCCTCAGTGAATGTAACAAGGGAAAAAGTTTGCAACATAACAGAACAATTATGAGATGTAGCTATGCTATAGTCGTATTGATTGAATGGGTATTCATTATATAGCATTTGTGATGTGTGGAGAAAAGAAAATTCCACTGTGTTACTCTTCATATTAGCTTTGAGACTGCTAGGTCCTTACTGTCTCTAGTTTTGACATCAAAGTTCTCTTCTTTTTCCATTTTCTTTGCATTTTTTTTTCCTTTGCTCCCTGTCATCTGCTTCCTCTCCGTTCTTTTAAACTTTTTTAAAAAATAACCAACAACTGAGTATAAAAAAGAGACTTTTAAAAATATCAGACAGGTGAACTCTTCTCAGTCTGAGGATCAGATCTGCAACCGTTAAAGTCTTTCTTCAGTCTGTGCTGTTGTGGTTCAGCAGAATCTCTTTTTTTTTTTTTTTTATTTCAGAAACTTCGCACTTTGATTCCACCATGGAAGGACTTCAGTTGGCTGCCAAGGATTTTAAATGTGATGAATAACCTGGAAGAAAGTAACCACTGTAGATTTTTGGTGTGAATCTTTGGCCATCTTCCCCCCCCCCAGCCACCCAGTATCAACCTCTCCCTGTAATAAAAATCAAAATTGAGATAACTTTGTTTTGTGTGGCAGAAGGTCACATTTTAAAGCCATTTGGGATTTATACCTTCTCAGTACATCCTTGAGTGTGGTACAGAGAGATTGAGAGTAGAGACCAGTAAGCAGAAAGAAGGTGTCTGTTGGCAAGAAGCTTCAGGCTCTGGTATTTAATTCACTTGTATCAGGATCTAAACCAGTACATGAACTGATAGTGATGCCTACCTGCAGGGAAAGGTGCCTGTTACATGTTTTATCCTACTTCTGCCTTTCATCCTGTCAGTCGTAATTACATCCCAGTCTCTTTACAATGTCAAGTGACAAAAGTCTTTAATCATTCCTATTCTTTCATCCAGAGGTGCACAACTTACCATGTTTTCTTCTGAGACCAGGCTTAATGCTTCCCTTCAACTAGATTCTTTTGGGACTATGAACATAAGGAGAAAATTTCACTGTAGACCTGATTCAAACGCACTGGAGGAAATATGTGTATGGTTTGTGGTACGCTGATAAGACCTATAATTAACATTGGTAATCAGTGATTTGATGTTTTTGTTGGTGTTTTTTCCAGTTTTTACTTAAAATTCTGGTGATGTGAGGAGAAATTTAAGCTAAGAGCAGTTCTTTCCTTCTTTTCTTTCTTTTTTTTTTTAATATTGTTTTTTTTTCTCAAAGTTAAGGGTGGTGTTTATTCCTCAGATGGAACAGTAACCTTACTATTAACAACTCCATTACTGAGAAAATTATCCCAGTAACACAGGTAGAGTGTTGATTTGCTAGGGAAGACAAGCAGCAGAAATTAGTAAAACCTTGACAGTAAAAATCTAAAATTTTATTCATATAAATGTCTATATAAGGCCCACAGAGCTATCAGAAAAATGGGAAACATTGACATATGTAGAGTGAGCTAAATTACATAGATGATGAATTTCATCCCATGTTTTTAAAACACAATTTCATTGGGGGGGGGTTTCCCAATGTGATTGTATTCATGTATGTTCTGGTTTTTTTTGGGTTTTTTTTGTGGAGACTGTAAACAGGGTGTGGCTTCTCCACCAGCTCTCTGTCGCTTTTGCTTTTCTGGAGAAGCACAAAATTGCCCTGATGTATTGCTGCGCTCCATAAAATGTTGCAATGTGTTCTGTGCATCTATCTTTAAAGCAGTGCTTGTGATGCCCGGGAATGGAGTGCTGAGGGTAGACCCAGTTTATGATGCTGTGGTGGCTGGCACTTTCACCTGTAGAAGGACATGAGTGTAACCACAAACAGGAGGAGGGAAGCAGAAAGCAAGAGGTATGGTGGGATGGACCAGAAAAAGAAAGGGCCTGTGGAGTCAGGAAGATCATGAAGGATAGCTATGGATGAGAAAAATCGTGAGTGCTTGATGAAATAGCAAATAATGAAGGTGAGAGGGGCAATAGAGTATGCAGAGAGTGGAAGGACAAATCAAATGACACCTAGTTAACAGTTAATCAGAAGATTTATCAGAAAGAGTAACCTCTGACAATTATAAGACATGCGTAAAGCTGGAAAATTCTTTGTAGTTGAGAGGGAGTGACAGAAAAGACAACTATCACCTCACTTATGGTGAAAAGGATGAGAAAAGGTCAGTAAGAGGAGAAGCAAGGAAGCTTGGGTGGTGTGTACTTGTCAGAAAGAATATACCTCACTTTCACACCTTCCAGATCCAGAATATATATCCATTTATTCATTCATCTCCTCTTCCTCATCTTTCTCTGCACCCTTTCCATTGTGCAACAGCTGAAGAGCCAGATTGCAGTCATGCTGAAGCTCCACTGTGGTCTAAATTGCTGATGTGTCCCTACTCTCCACTTAAACAAATACTGCGTATGCGTGTAGGCAGTTAAAGATGTATGTATCTCTAAATGTTCCACCATTGGTGAAATTTATTGGCTGTACTTTTTTCATGCATTTCTCATGTATGTGTGATTTTAATTTTTTTTTCCTTTCTCCTTTCCTTGGCTGGAAATGTGTTGCTCTTACACAAGCAGATTGTTATGCAAAAGGTAACGGGGAAGAGGAAGGTAATTCGTGCCAGCCATAACCACAGCTTCGGACTTACCTGAGGTACCAGTGCCAACAGAAAAGTTAGTTTGATTTCAAGAAAATGCCACTCAAGGATTAATACCTTCTTCCTACTTTTATTTAGAAACAAATCTGAATGCCTGTATTTTCTGTTACTTAGTACTTACCTTCCAAAATGCTTAAAATAAAAGCAGTTTTCAAAATCTCACAGTATTCTCGTATGGACAGAAGGTGTTTCATCTTATAGTAAGGTGTTGCCAGTTTAAGGTTAGTTTTTAAAAAAAAAATGGTATTGTTGAATTTCGTAGTTTATGTATCTTCTCTTGTGCCACTGTTTTCCCTTTAGCTAGTGTTGGTGTGCCACAATGCGGGGAGCGAAGGTTTCTACTGCTACATGAACAGTCTCTCTAGCCATATTTGCAAACTTCAGAGCCAAAAGTTTCCGTGCTGTAGTTGAGTGGTGGTGTGTCCCTGAGGCCTCCCCGGCGCTGACTGCTGACCAAGTTGGGGCTGATACTGGGTATGGCTCTGAGAGGGAGAGTGGGACACCACCACACCAACTATTTTTGGGTTTGCTGGAAGCTATCATTTCTTTGGCTTCTGTTGTGGTCAAGTTAAAGCAGATCAGGTTCTCTTTAGGGAAAATAAATCTTGTCAAACTTGCTAGTTTCTCATGTGATGAGACGTTTGAAAAAGGTGAAGTTGGTGTAGTGAGTGATGCACAGGTTCATTTCTGCAGTGCAGGGCAGTTATTTAGCTACATCTGCTTGGAATACTTGTCTGCTTTTTTTTGGGGGGTGGGGTGGGGTGTGGAAAGGTGTTGGGTGTTGACTCCAATAGCTCCATCACTGTCAAAAAGAGAGGAAGAAGAAAAAAAAATTCGGTCCGTATCTGAGGCACTGTAGATAGCTCCACTCCTCTGAAGTGGTTTGACGATTCCCTTTCTTGATACCCTGTAGTTCACAGTACGTATGGGCAGCATATGGGGCTGAGTATTTTCAGCACTGGCGTGCGTTCTCCCATCTTTGAGAGTTTGGAGGTTAATCTTGATTTTAAATAAAGATGCTATCTTGGTCTTAATGATCCGGGCAGAAAGCTGGTGCCGCAGCTGAACGCTTTTCCTGTGTGAGCCGCAGATGTCCGTCCTTTCCTGTCTGTTCCTCCTCAGAGTACTTTCGTTTTCACAGGGGAAGAGTCTCGGAAAGCGAAGATCCCAAACCCGCCCTGCGCCGGGGGGACGCG
>NW_020799091.1:22860622-22915328 GCF_003259725.1 Athene cunicularia | reverse complement strand
TTTTTTTTTTTTTTTTTTTTTTTTTTTTTTTTTTGAGGGGGTAGGGGGGAGGTGTGGGTTGGTGGTGTATGTGTGTGTATTTAATCACAAACTCTGTAAAGTCACTTTCTCTCTCTGACTCTGAAAATTGACAACAATTCTGACTTCTGTTTTCATGTATCTGTGCTCCTGGTCAGAGCTGTAGAGGTGCATAAAATGGGCAGAAGAGACCCGTCCAATCTCCAGCAGCTCCAAGACTGATTAAAATAGGTGGAAAAACCCAGAGGGAAGTGCTGGGAGATGCCACCACAGTTGGCGTGACACAGTGCAGCTGTAATCTAGTACCACAAAATCTCACCGTCTGGTATCTCACAGCTCCCGGTGTCACCCACTCTCCATCAGAAGAGGCACATTTGCTGTCTTCTCACTCTGCGTGGGTGAGGACCCATGGTGGGATCACGGGATCTCTGCTGTGAAAGGCGGCAGCATGAATCTGTGCGATACACTGGGTTAACCTAGAGTTTCCTCTTTTCAGTACAGTCATTTCTGTCACACTGTGCCTTCTGCCTCATAGGGCTTATGCAAGACCAAGTTCTTCAGCAAACAGCCAGGTGCTGTGTTTTTACTGGCACCCAAAATCAATGTCTCTCCCTAAAGAGGTCATGTAAGTGCAGACCCTTCTCAGAGGGGTTTGGGTCGTCTTGTAGTACAGAAGAACGTAATGGACTGGGGCTGTGTTCTCAGGCAGCACAAATAACTGACTCACCTTTTTTTTTAGGTCAAAACACAAGATTAAATACTAATGAGTGATTTGCAAAATCACCTGTAAGTATAAGTTGTAGTCCTCTGTGAGATGAACATTTGCAGAATTTACTGTTTCTAGTCCCCATTAATTGTATCTTTGCATTTAGCCATTCAGCAGTATAGAGATCAAAGGACAGCTGTAAAAGTGTCATTTAGTACCTCTCCATTAACTCTGTCCAGATTATCAAAGGACTATGTCCAGAAAATTCTGAGGTGTGCTATGCACACATTGTGTTGGTAAATGCAATATGCTAAGCAAAGCCATGTCTGCAGAAAATTACTGCAACAAAGCTCTGTGCAAGATACTGCTGGAGAAGGAAGGTCATTATTTATTAGCAAAAGCCCTTGGTAAACTCATTTTACCCAGTCAAATTTATTTCTCTCAGATTTTATTCACTCATGCTATTACAGCTAAAAACTTGCAGGCGCCAAAATGAATGTGTGCAGTTGGTCTACCCAAAATCAGAGAGGACAAGGACCTTCAGCTGACCCATCCTGACTTAATCTTCAGAGTTCCTTTGTTGGCGGTGACAGGGTGGGTTTTGGTCAGGTCTGCTCTGCCATCTTGCAGCCAGCAGTTTCTGTGCTGCCATCTTTTTGCCTCTGAATTTTGCTTCCTTGGTGCTGCATGAATCTTAGGCACACTTTTTTTCCCATTACTTTCATTTTCCCATTTTGGGTGTCTTTACAGCTGCAGCCTCTCCCCCTGTTGGAACAAGGGGAAGAAGGAAGGTGTGTACAGGCTGCTGTGACCTCCGGCTGTCCTCTCACTCTCAGACCATGGGTCCTCCTGCCACAAGTCTTTGTGCTGGGCCTTAGCTGAGTGCTGGCCTTTGGGGGTGGGGAGTGGGTGTGTAAACAGCACCTTTCCCAGTTTTATTGCTGTTAACAATGTTCTTGGCTGCCACTGTGTACCATGTACCAAAATTTAGCCTTTGCTCTGTTGTTTCTTCTGGTGCTTTCGCACACACCTCCATTCATTCATTTGTTCTTCGTATCAGCCAGTATTTCAGTTACAACTGGTACATCTTTACAGTGCTCAGGAGTGTCACAAACTGTGAATGTTATCACTGGTAATATGGCAACCTGGTGATAGCTCCAGCAGAAAGGCCCCTTTTCGGTTTGTCACACAATCCTAGGAACAACCTTGAATCCATGACTCGTTTCCTTGACCTTTCAGTGTCACCCAGCACAGTTTGAACACAGCTTTGTAAGATTTAGTTATGGCATCTCTGTTAAAATGATTTCCCCATCCCAGTCACTCCAGTATGGATTGTTTCAGGTCTGGCTTTTGGATTCCAGTAAAGACAGCGAAGGATCCACCTGTGATACACTGAATAGTCAAGGCAGAATGAGGCATTGGTCTGCTCACCACCAAGTTCCAAACCTTTCCAATTGCTTCACTGTTAAGGATACGCTTCCCTGAACCACATATTTTAGGTGACCCTAACCATCTCCCTGTAACTGCTCACCCTACGTCACCACCAGCAGAAGTACAAAGGAGAAGAGGGGCAGCTGTGAGTTGCATCTCCCATCACCTCCATCGGGTGTGTGTAACATCCTCCTGAACACGTTCCCCTCGACTTCACGGTACAGATTTCATGATCAGTCTGAGGCAGCTGCTAAGAAAACAGCTGAGGTGCTGTAGCAGGTACAGCTTCCAAAAATGTCCACACACAAGCTCATACCTGCTTCCCCAACACTCTATTGCAGAGTAGCTGTATTTCCAGCTCTTCTACAGTATATTGCTGTGATGCACAGCTCAAGTACCATGTAACCCTCTACCTAGCAGTTTTGCTCAAGTTTTGCACTAGGCCGGGCATGATTGAATGTGTAACTTTTCAGCCACTGCTGTTGATTTATCACTGGAAATGAGGTTGTTCTTGTACTCCCTTATGAAGCACAGAGGGAGCAATCTTCTAGAACCCAAGGGAAAGAATGCATCAGCACTGAGGCATCACTGCGTGGTGAATGCCGATCTTCTCCAGCTCTTTGCTGCTTTTTCCCAGTTCCTCCCTGTACCTCCAGCCCTGGGCCAGCCCCACTGCTGTTACCAGCGCCCTGACCACGCTGCGGCACTGCAGCTCTGACGGGGTTCAGAGACTTGAGCTCCTGCAGCTCCCGCTTCCAGTGCAAACATTTACCTTTGTATAAAACGTCTTCAGGTGATTCTCCCGAATGTGTTTAGCAAATATGACACGCAACCACTGCTCTAACCCCAACGGGTGAGACACAAAGGCATGTCTGTGCTCTGCCAGCAGTGCAGGGATCAGCTGGCAGGCTCCCAGCAGGGCAAAGTCCTCAGGGCACTCAAAGTTGTTAAAACAGAGCAGACAGCTGGTAGTGCTGGGCATGGGCTCCAGATCTCATAGTTGTGATTTTCTGCTGAAACCAAAGGCTTTCAAGTGCCCCAGCAAGGCTTTGTATTAGGAGGAGTGACCGGAGCAAGTGGTTTCATGTGATGTCCGTACATACTTGCTCTGATCCCTGTTATGTTGGAAGCAGCTTGGGTATTTACCGGCTCTGAGGTCTGCCTGACGTGCTGTGCTGTTGCCTTCTGAGCACGGAAAATGTTCCTTCTGATCTTCTTACCAGGCTCAAATCAGAAATTAATTTCTTTTCAAATTTTCTGATGGGAAAACATGACAGCCTGTGAAAATACAGTTACGAATTTATCTCCAATGATATTACTAGTGATCGTGGAAAGTTCTCCTAACTACTCTAATGCATCCAGCTAGTTGAAACCCTGAATAATTATTTTGTTGTCTATATGTTCAGTTAAAATCAGGAATGATTGTTTGAAAGCACTGAAGGTGCTATTTAGAAAAAAGAGGACTTAAAAACGATATAAATCATGGGACCAGATCTTCATGTGAATAACGCAGAAGACTCTAAACTCACCTGTCTATTCACTGAGGCAGTTGTTACAATGCTACTGTGGTCAGACAGAAACACAGCTGTATTTTCAACATAAAGATTCTCCTTTTTTAATCACAGCAGACATCATAAATCTGCCCAGGGTGAGATGGCAGATGAACGTGCACCAACACTAGCCAAGATGCCACATCGTTCAGAAGCGTTCTTGCTACCCGGATTGCTGGGAGGTGGTGTGGGCAGGCAGCACAGCTTGTGCCTCTGAACAGCTTCATGCTTCCAGGGGATTTATCAGTTCCCAGGCCCTGCTCGTGGATACGTGAAGTTTGCTGCTGTTGTGTCAGAGCTGAAGAGCAAAAGCATCTGAAAGTTTTTTTGTCCCCGACTGTATCAGCCAATCTAATGAGATACATTACCTGGTGGGGAAATCTGCTTTGCCTTGCGGAAGGGGGAAAAAGGGTTTGGGGAGATTTATTGCAAAGCAGAGGAATGATCCCCCTTGCTCTTCTCATTTTCTTAGCCTTTGTATTTTCTTGAAACAGCAGCAAATATATCTAATGCAAGATGGATATCTACTGTAAGACAGCTGTAACACTGTGCAATTAAATGTCCCAAGTGGGCAAATTAATACTGAACTTTTGGCAGATACTGCTTAGTGCAGTGCTGGGCTTCAAGTTTGTTGGCTTTTTTTAAAAAAAATGCAAACATAGCTCATATGTACCCTTTGATCTTGCAAAGAGATTTAATTTTTCTTTTCCTCTTTAGTATGCTTTACACTTACTGATCTAATGGTAATCTTTTTACAGTGCTGCTCAAAATTTGTTAATTAATAACACTGGTCACAATTCCTCCCATTTTGCATAGCTGGTGTATATTTTGCTACAAGCATTTTTATTGCATACAGTGATTAGGAGCCTGATGTGATTATATAAAACCTTTCTTCTAAGCCAGCTTGTGGTCCTGTGTTCGTAGAAGGCTTATTTCTCAAGGAACATACTAAAGATGTTTCAGTGCCCTTTTAAATTATAAGGGACAGATGAAATATGATTTTTGTCAGATTCAGGGGCAATAGGGGATTACAGAAAATGGTTGTAAACTTAAGTGTCAGTTTTGTTTTAGAAAGCTAAAAGTTAAAAACAGCAAAAGAAGCAAATGGTTAAAACATCTTTTTCCCCCTAATGTTTTCATATGTTGTTGTTAGTAGGAGTTTGTTTGGTATGAGTACAGCAAATGTGACAGTAATTCATAGATCTTAGCACATTTTGTCCATATTTTTCCTCCTTTGAGGCACAAGATTTATGTACTTTAATTATCAGTAATACGAGGATAGTAGACTGAGTTGAGAGATACTCACATACTATTTAGATTGCTTAAGGGTTAACATCAAAGATCTCATATATATCTTAAAATATATGCATATGTACATATATATGTTAAAATTTAGTAAGGTATATGCTAAGAAAATAATTTTTAAAATTTGCACTGGTTGAGAGCATTTTTAAAAGAAACACTGACAAAGAAAAAAAATCTTGTGATCTTTAATTAATATGTACAATTTTATGTACCTATTAGTAACTAAAGGAACAATGCACACTTTACCACAGTCAGTTTTTTAGAGAAGAGATTGCTATGCAGATGGGTAAAACAGTGGGAAAGGTGATGTGCTGAATTATAGTGAGAACTGCATATATCAGTTTATGAGCACGAGTAACTAAGCATTAGATGCTCCCATGCTTTTCATGATGAGAATTCTTTACCTGAGACCAAAATTAAAGCAAAGGTAATTTGGCTGTTTGCTAAGAGTTTGCAAAATTACTTTTGTTAGATCTGTTTGCCCAGCAGTAATTATGTGAATAAAACATCCTTTGGAGCTAGAAGATAACAGTATGTAGGTGCTAAATGACACCTGACAGTGGCTTGCAGCCCAGTCCTGGACAGACTGTCAGCACTGAGTCTCTGCTCTCTGGGGCCATTGCTACCACAAAATAATATTAATTAATCAGCAGATGGTAGAAGTTACAGTGGAGGCGGAACAAAGTCAGACACTGGCCTTTATTCAGCTAAATGCGATGTGCAATCCTAGTAAAGAGTTGCTGCTAGCAGGCAGATTAAGTAAATGGTTAGGGCAGAGCTAGAGATGACAAAATTAAGCCTTTACTGTCTGTGTGTATGTTTTTTTGCCGATAACCTAGAGGCACCTTTTCCCTTGCTGTTGCTCGATTAGATAAGACATTGAGAAATAGTTGTTATGCAGCTTATGGGTATGGAAGTGTTCAATCAGGGAAGCTGAAATGAGTCCCAGGGACTAGAGACTGTGTGGTATGAGATAGCAGGGCAACAGCATTGATGTCTGAGAGCCACAAGGTTTCTGGATTGGCTTTGCTTTCTTTTCCAGAGACATTTGGGGCCTTGGTGAGACAGTAATGAGATGATGCTGTGGGTTCTCCCTGATGTCTTGCAAAGACTCCTGCCACCCCTGACACTCCCTTAATGGAAAAAATAGACGGCTCTGTCTGTGGACACAAATAAGTCTGAATTACGCACAAATGGGAACACAATTTTGCATTATTTTCTTTTTACTGCTCTCCAAGGACTGACAGAGTAATGCTTTGTATTTCAGCCACCACGTAAGGAGCATTTTCACTTCCTAGGGCCAGTCACTGTCTGGGAGGCAGCCGGTCAGCTTACAGCAGGGCACATGTCCACCCCACCCCCCGGGCATCCTGGGTCTGAACAAACGTCAGGGTGAAGAGAAGGGGGATTGCCCTCTGCCACTCAACACAGGGGACCAGTTTTATGGATCTGTTGCATTTGGGGCTGCCAATCTAAGCAATTCAGGTTTGTTTATAAAACATGTTTAAAAGCTGAAAATAAATAAAAATTACTCAGCTCTACAAGAAGAGGGGGGTTAAGTACAACAGGGACAAGTGAATAGCAAAAAGAATCATAAAATTGCAAAAAATAATAGGGAATATTGTCTAATCACTCAGATACTTATTTGCAAGTTTAAAAAATAAGTGCTATGTCCTTTGTAACCAAAAAAACCTAAGACAAACTGATGATAATATAGATTATCTTTACTAAATGATAAATCATTCTTCCTAGTTATCTTCAAAAATCTCTCTGTAGCAAAACTCCCATGATCAAATTGTCTTTTGAGACCAACTTCCGTGGGCTTAGTAGGTTTGGGGTTTTTTTGGGTTTGTTTTTTTTTGTATTTACAGTCATATCTTTTCAGATAACTCAGAAAGAAAATTGAGTATGCTAATATGATTAAAGACTCATGTTGGCAGTCCATTGTGGATTCCTCTGCTGAATTAAAGAAATCAAGGCCATGCCTTTAAGCTCCATTCCTTTCCTCCTATGTGTCCATCTACTGATTACATTACTTTCAGATCCTTTAAGGGGGGATTTTTCAGATGAAGCACTGTGCATATTTGCAGACCCTTAATACAGCTCTTCATTTAATATTCTCTATTAAAGGCATGTGTTACCTTCTAGTAATCCTCCTATCTTTTTTTTTTTCCAGACAACTGAAACGTGACTATCCCAGTGCTGTAATTCTTAGTACTGATGACTTCTTTATTGAAAATGGTGTATACATGTTTGAGCCTGACTTCTTAGAGGATGCACACAAATGGAACCAAAAGCGAGGTGACTGAAATCAATCCAGGGGTTTTTCAGAATTGTTTTGCTTTTCAGTCTGTCTTTAAACCTAGCTCCCAAAATAAAAATATCCCAAAGTGTCATCATATACAGAAGTTCAGAGGGTACTGGTTAAAAAAAAAAACTGTATTACCACTTCTGACTTATAAGAGAGACAGTTATAATGGAAAAATGTTGGTGACTGATAGATATTATTTTAGAAAGTAAACCAGTGACTATTAGGTAGGACTGCTGAAGCTTGGTAACAGCAGGTGGCATGCAAATACAGCACAGCAGCTGCTCAACACTGCTGCTTTGTGTGCCACATCCTTCAGACTGTAACTTCTTAGATGTCTGTCCTGACTTGGAAGGGGGTGTTGTGGAGCTGGGGTTTGTGATAGCCAGGAGGAAAACTTGCAAACCTAATTATAATTTTGAGACTGAAACAACCCAGGTCTCTACTTCAGAGGGAAAAATATAATGTGCTTTTGTGGCTGTGCTCTGAACTCATTTCTAGCAAACACTTTGAGATCATGTAACAGGGATCTTTTGCAAACAACACTCATTTTCAGCTGTTGTAAATACCTGGTGCTGCAATACTGCTAGGTGTGGTCTATGGGCGGTTCAGCCCTTGCTACTGAGCACAGCCAGTGGCTGCATGACCTCCTCCAGGAGAGCGAGCTCCTGCTGGGCACTGACCTCTGCTCGTGTTTGGGTGCTAGCTACAGACCCACAACTGGTGGTGAGCCAAGAGAGGACACTTTGGGTCTAGGAGGACCTGGATTGGTCTGTTATTTCATACATGTTAGCTTTACTTAATGTGTTTGTTACATTACAGCACACAAGGCAATGAAGAATGGGAAAAGCCCGGTTATTATTGATAATACCAACATCCATGCTTGGGAAATGAAGCCTTATGTGATGATGGTAGGGAAAGCTTTGATTTATTGCTTTTATATGCTCAGCTATGACATTTAAGAGGTGGTCTGACTGCAACAGTTCATAATATGGCTAAAAGTAATTACTTCTATTTGCCCTTAGTTCTCTGATTATAGTTAACGATTGATATTGTGAAGTAGGGGCAGAGGTGCCAGTGTAGTTGTTCTGTCTAATCAGTTATATATCTCAGTGAAAGCAAAATTAGTTGAAAAGATTGTCTTTGAACTTGCCCTGTAACTTCTTGGTGATGAGGATGTCAACCCCTTCCCCAGTAGTGACATGAATAGTTCCCAAACTATTTGTTGACAAATATATCAAGATATGACTTACAAATTCATTTTATGACTTGTGAAAAATACACCATAGTTTTTGAAGATGCATTGGTATCTCTTGTCAGGAGTTCTGGCAGACATGGCACTATTTTTAGTACAGTTTCATAATGTGGCCTGTCTGCTAACATTATACTCATGCTTCTGTTCTGGGTTATGGGCTTGTCAGTTAAAAATTTGGGTCTAAATATTGCTTGTATGGGAGCATAAAAGAGGCAGGAACTAATAGTAGTGCAGGAAAGCCTGGACATGCCACTCCAGCAGCAACTGTGAATGCTTGTGGGTGACTAGGAAGCAAGTGAGAGCACAGCCAGAGGTGGGCAAGATGTAAAAAGGTCAACAGAGTTACTTGCCTCCTTTCTCCCAAATAAAAACAAAACCAAACAATAATTGTGTTAAATACTTATACATATGCATATGCATGTATAGGTACATTTGTGTGTGTATGTACATATATAGACACACACACACAAATGTTGCTTTACCTTGAAAAAACTTGAGGCCTGTAGACTCAGTGTCTGGAAATAGCATGACTGATAGATGTTGACCTTATGCTCCCAGAAGCTCCAGACTGGTGTGGCCAACCTGTGACCCTTCAACCAGCTGTGACTTCCAGAGACTTCAAGTGCCAGGATGCCACTGCCATGGGGGACGGGGACTGGGGGCAAGTTTTGCTGGGAGACCCAAATCCTTTGACGTAGAAGGAAATAAACTAGGTGGGACCAGCACCTCTTTCTGGCTCCTGGTACATATGATACATCCCTTAGCCAGATAATATCTCAGGGAGGGTCTAGCAGACTGGCTGCTCTTGAGCTAGGCAGCCATATGTCTAAACTTGTGTGTCCTTCAGGCACGTGAAAATAGATATGAAGTTGTATTCCAAGAACCAGATACACCCTGGAAGTTCAATGTTCGAGAACTGACAAGGTACATCTTTTTCTCTTTGATATAGCAGACAGCTTCTCATTTTATTGATGTGATCTGAGAAAGGTCAGCCCTCTTCCTCTTCATATACCCTAGAAAGTAACCTAGTATATGACAACAGAACGATTGTCGTGGAAAATTTCTATTACTCAGTACCTGGTCTGCAGTGAATCCAGTCCTGAAAGAGCCTGACAGTGCTGAAGTGAGTCAGGCAATAGAAAAAGCAACACACACCCCTGAAGTGTGCATTTATACTGCAAGCAAGCTTCTTGGGGCAGGAACACTGATTTTCATTCTGTATTTTGAGCAGCATTTTCTATGTTTGGCAACAAAACCACATCTAAGCACTACAGATAATAAGCTTCTGTTCTTAAAAAATCTAACCGTAACAAAGATTGTCTTGCTGTAGCACAGGAGGATGCTATGTTGTGTGGACAAGAAATGGGGTCCTAGAGAATCTTTCTAAATACACACACAGAAGGAAGGCAATGAATGCATCAACTCTTCACAGTGTGGTAGGATATAGAGGCAGCCAAATATGGCTCTAAGTATGTCAGTTTGGCTAGTGGCTGCAGGGTTAATGGTTATATCACAAAAAAATTCCACGCAGGCTAATTTTCTAGCCCTTAACCAACAGGCCATAAACTACGTTATGGGGGTGAGTGCACTCCCACCCACTAGATCCGAAAGCTCACATGTGCTAACTTACCTGTTATCACAAGAGAACAGGACATGGGTACTTCATTCCCACTGATTTGGTTTGTACCAGCTAGGACCTCTAGTCAGAAATCACCACTGCACCTTTTTGCACATGACAAATGGCAGGGGGCCGTGGCCAGCACGCTCGTGGCTCCTGGGCAAGGCCAGACATGGCAGGTGGCAGCCGAGGGCTTGGGGCTGAAGGCAGGCGAGGGCACTGACAGCCTCAGCAGTCAGCTGCCCAGTGTCAGCTCTTCCTTCACCAGCACCAGCTGGGAGCCAGTTGTAGGGCATCGCTGCAGAGGCAGTAATCATTCATTGTAGGCCAAGCTGCTCAGTAACTTGTATTTTGTTTTCTTCATCATGTTACAGTAGCACTGTAAAGCTAATTCAAATACACTCAGTTTGGAGCAGCTCTTTGGCAAATGATTCAGGGACAGCTGAAGGTGGCTCCCAGTCTGGCCTGTACTGGCACTGCCTGCGGGAGGACCTCCTGCCTGCTTCACACCTGGGACGCTGCAGCTGGCAACCTGCTGCCTTGCTGTCACCTTCATTCCACCAGGGAGAAAACACAGTGAGCCATGGCAGGATTTGCACAATGCAAGGCTTTGAAAGTATGGGTGCAGGACTGCTAGACTCTAGATGATGAATTGTGCCTAATAGAGCTAAATGGCCAAACCAAAGATTGTCAGACTTTTTGCAAACTCACAGACAAGCAAAAGTCCCTGGTGCTCTTTGGAAAAACAAGTCCCACTAACATGTTGGGAGACTGCAGCTGTTTCTGGTGTCTCCAGAAAGCCCCATATGTTAGAGCATCCTGTTCCCCTCCTCCCTCTCAAACTTGTCATTTACAAATCTGCCCTGGAGCCTGAGCTGCATCAGGTATGATTTTTTTTCCCCACTTACGCTCAGAAAAAGCAACAACTTTTTTTTGACCTCTATACTTGATATAAGTCAGCATCTGGGCCATCTATAGGCCTTGTCTGTGTTTCTCCAGATGTACAAAAGCTCACCCCGAGGCTAACAAGCCGTAAACACTAAACTCCAGCAATATTCATATAATACACAGGTCTTCTACATAGGTCTTTCATTTCAAAGCATTTGTCTAACTTCTTATGTCCCGGCTGCCCACAAAAATATTTGCATTACATTTTTCAGCAGTCCCAATAATAGTTTTAAGAAGTAAGTAGAAGTGAATGACAATTTGGGAAAAAAGGGCTAGAAATATATCGGCGGGAACATGAACTTATCAGGAACCTTTGCAACCTTAAGATAACCTCTAGTACTTGGGCAGCTAAATACTTGTATTTTCTATTAATGTTAACTCTACAGAAGAAATATTCATCATGTCCCTCAACAAAAGATACAACGGATGAAAGAAGAATATGAGCACAATGTTACCTTCCACAGTGTTCTTCAGTCTGAAAAACCAGGCAGAGCTGAGAGATGCTCCAGTGGACCAAATGCAGCCCATGGTATGGGTGCCCACTGCAACCCCGCTCCAGCCTTCTCAAGCAGACGACCTCATGCGGTGGCTCGTACAAACAATGTGCCATTTAACTGAAGAGGTGGATTCCTCAGTGTATTTTAATTGTCAGAGTATAAAAAGTCTCTAGTTTTAAATTTTTTTCTAAACTGGTTTTTATTTTTCTACTACATTTCTAAATTACTTGTATTTCTTACAAATCTTTTAAGTATGACTGGATTATGGTCTTGCAGCTCTACATGATCAAAGAACACTATTGTCAGTAGAAAATATACACCCTCTTGTCCCTCTTCCTCCATGAAAATTCAGTCAGGCTTACAGTGAAATCTAATGGCTGTGCCACACTTTTTTTTCTTCTGCATCTCACACTCTGTCACTAATAGATAACAAATATTCCTAAATTCTTTCTTACAGGCCATGTGGCCAATTCCTTCTCAGTTGCCATTTCAATACTTTATATCTGGCTCTATAACCTTTTTTATCTTCCTACTCCATTTTGCCTAGAGCATCACTGCTAGCTTTGAGGCTGAGTGAATGGTGGAGGAGGTAGCTCTAACAGATTGTAGCAAGATTCAGTGTTCTCTATTTACCCCTCTGGTGTCTGGATTCATGCTGGTCTTACCTCAGCTGTAGCACAGCCAAACAGCTCCTTCAGCCTGGAGGAGAAACACTTTAACACACCAAACTGAGCCCTTTATCTTGATAAGATATAGTTCAACTGATCCTGAGACACGTCCATGTAGGAGGCTCCTGAAACGAAACATTAGTGTCAGGCTTGTGCTTGTTAACTTCTAAGTAGGAACAGGGCTACAGGGGAAACTCTGACTAGCTGAAACCCAAGGCTACCAAATACCCAAACTAACAAGCACAAAATAGTGACTTAAGGAAGGAGAAAAAAACCCATTCTTGTAAGGAAAGAAATCAACTCTTTCCACCACCAAATGCCAAGAAGCCCATGCCTGGTGGATGAGTGAGAAGCTATCCTGCAATAGTTTTATCCATATTATTAAATTCTGCTGATTATGTCCTCATCAATAAGCCTTGTGAAATGTTTATATAAAACTCAACATTTGTGATGGTGTTTTTAAGCAGGTGTGAATTATGAGGCAATACTTATGGAACAGAAGAACAGTGAGTTATTTTGCAGTAGGAAATGAAGACAGCTCACACTGGACATTAAGGAATACAGGTATAGCAGCTCTTCATCTAGCACTTCAACAGAGAGAGAGGTGTAAGAAGTATAAAGAAATATGCTGTTTCTAGGCAAAAGCCAAACTGTCTTCAGTACACCAAAATTGTATGAAATGAACTGCATTTTGTACTCAAGCTGCATTTAAATGTTATATCATCATTGTAAACAGTTGTGAATTGGGGGGCCCAGGGAACCTGGCTCTGCAGTACTGCACAAGTTTTACAGAACTACCTTGTGTCAGCCCATTACAGTTCTCTACTCCTGCTACAACATCCAGCTTCAAGTTCCACACTTGAGCTGCACATGGCACAGGACCCCTGAGAGGTTGCTGAGGGGGAGCTAGTGGTCTCGGTTCTGAAACATCCTCCCCTTCTCTGACCCACATGCAGTGGGAAGCTGCAGGGCAAGGGGCAGCCTGATAATAAATTAACTAAAAAGGAGACTTGGTGGCCTGTCTAGCAGGACTGTTTCCCTCTCCAGTGCAGAAACTCTAATTCTGAGAAACATCTACCTGTTGAAATTAAAGGGGTCAAAGTAATGAATTAAAGTATTAAACTCATGCCCAGCAGAAAGATCTCATGGAATCAAAGATCTGATTATCTTTCATGATACTGTGGCCTCAGTCCTTAAAAAAGTACTTATCTCGGAAACACTGACCAAGGATTTATCATCAATACCTTTATATGTGGCATTTTGCTATGAATCAAATAATCATAGCTCTTCTAGGACTATAGGGAAAGTTTGAGGGGAAAAGTACAAAAACTGTGCCAGACTTACAGAGCAGTATTCCAGAACTGGTGTTATCTTTTGTAACAATAAACTTGGGGAATTGTTTATTTTGCCCTGTTCCACTTCTGACAGCCAAACAACTATTCTAATACTGCAGAGGGTGACAAAAATAATTGCTTTAGACTGAAACAAAGATCCTGCTGTAATTTAAGAATACATCAGAATCAAAGCAATGGCTTACAAAATGTCATCAAACCTTCAGACACAGTGATGCTATTGTATGTTACTCAATGCCAAATTATTTTGCAGAGGAAATGTGACTTTACAAGTCTTTGGTTTTGTAATATAGCTTTATTAAATACAATCAGGATTTAATGTACAAAGTGTAAAAATAATTTGAATTTGAAATATATACAATACTGTACATGTGCCTTTAGTAGCGTTTTTGGGGTTTTTGTCTTTGTAGCATTTTGCAGGCTGGTAACAAGTCCTTTGGAAGAGCCTTAGCTACTTCAGAACTGCCTTTTGATGAGTTGTGGGCTTCCTCAGTAGACCTGGAACTGGTTTTGGGTGAAAGATCATCAGATAAATTAGTAGCTATTGTATTGGTCTTTTCATTTACAGAACCAGTCTTCTTTTCTTCTGGTAAATTATTCATGAGTGCTTGTGTATTAATCATTGCAAGTTCTTCATCAGCAACCAGGTCGTTCTCAGGAAGATGGACAGTTTCTCTTAATTTTCTACAGGGAGTGACATGACCTATATTCTGATTTGTTTCTCTGGGTGACTTGCTGTGCTGTAAACCCAAACTTCGTGGAGGCTGAAATGCTTTTTTTAAAGATGGAGAAACTGTTGAGCACATTGGTGTCAGTGGTGGAGGGGCAGGTATGCAACTGAGGAAGTCCATAGCTTTTCTCTTTTTGCTGTTTCTGGGATGATCTTCATTAATTGTAGCAGATGAGGGTGTTTTTGCTGACCCTTGTCTGACAAGTTTCATATTTGGTGTGCTAGTTGACAAAGGTCTTGGATGCTTTATTTCCATTTTGGAAGAGATCTAGTTAAAAAGAGATAAGTTTTATGTTGAATAGAATGTCCCATTTCATTAGCTTCCTCAATTACTTCTACAAAACAGAGGAGAAAAAAAACCCTGATACAAAAATGCTAAGTCATCATTCATGCCCAACTTAACTTTAGTTTGGTATCTTCTGATGGTGACTAATAATACTCTTTCAAGTACTGATGCTTGATAAATCACTGTTTACATGTACATTAAGGCAGCACATTTGCATTCTGTTTCTGAGATCTAAGCTAAGTATATGGGAATTTTTCTGTGCCAGATGGTAAGAAATCAAAGCACTTCTGAAAAGGAGTTAAGTCTTCTACTGCATTGGACACATCCTCAACAGGTTAAATAGGGAAAAATGAGGGGGAAAAAATGAAGAAAAAAGGAATAGAATATAGACCAAAAATCTTGAAGATTATACACACAAGATAGATGCTGCTCATCAATTCAAACTCATGCTTAACTTGAGAATACCTTTAATGTCTTGTTTGTTTTAACTTGGTTAATATACTTAAATAAATGGATATAAATTATACCTTCAGAAGTCAGTATTAGCACTCTCTCTGAAATGGAAAAGGGTACCTTATAAGCTTAAATTTAGTCCCCAGGAACTGATATCACATCAGGGTGTTTTGACCTCCCCCAGATAGTGGCAGGAAAAAATTCTGTTCTGACTGCACTCAGTACTCCACATCAGGAACAACTTGCCACCAGCAGCCTTCATGGGAAACGTGAGTACTTTAACACCATTTTTTGTCAAGACTGCCATAAAACACAAACATTTACTAGGTGACACCTCTTCCCTTTTAAATCCTGGTAACAGTGAACAATATCTAGGAAAAGATGACCAACAGTTAAATTCTCTAACCAAAGGTAGGAACGGCAGAACACTGTGCAATAAAAATTTATACATCAAGATTTTTCCTTCCAGTGACATCGATGTCAGATAATCTTCACAGTGGGATCAAGGAAGAGATAAATTGTGTATAGGGAACTGATGATTCATTTTACTCATCTAAATTCAGAATACTTAAGTATGCTGTGAAAACACAGGCCACAAGGGGAGGTTTTCATGTATTGCTTGGAGGAGTAATAGTCTCACAGTTCCTCCTGGGGAATAATCCTAAACCCACACACAGAGAAAGCTTCCAACCAGCTTGCATTGCCCTGAAGAGAATGTGTGGATTGGACCAAGAAGTAAGACCATTCCCCACAGCTATCGGGATAAAACTTGCTTATATCCTCACTGTATATACTGTCAGTATAAACACAATATTAATTATCAGAAGCTTACCAAACTTTTATCCTCTGCATAAAGACCTGAGTTGCCAAAAGGAGAGGGGCATTCCAAGCCACATCTTTTGGTTAAACTGGGTGTAAGGGAGAGATTTCTTTGTAGCAAATTCATCAGTTTACTTTCTGCATCAGCGCAAAAGGAGGCCACATTCTATAAAGCAGAACAGTTTAAAATGCAAAATAGCCATTTTTCAAATTCTCCAAGTATTATATTTTCACACAGTATTTAGGACTTTGTTTTCTTATCATAATCCTACTAGAAGTTTATTTTATATCAAACCAACAACTTTGAATACACTGCACTTTCTGTGGAAGGAAGTATCATACCTTCCTTTTATTGTTAACAAGAAAAAAATCCTTTTGTATTTAAACTTACTTACCAGAAGTGAAGATACATGACCAAGACATGCTATTTAGCACAGCTAGAAACTTGAAGTAATAAATAAATAAAATCAACAATCCAACACTAAGTATGTTCAGGTGAGCAAGACAATAAATTTCTACTTTTAAAGGGCTAAAGCCAAACTGTCCGTGACAGTTTCCCTGTTGACAGGTACAATATTTTTGCTGTCCAGAAAAGATTCTGTGGCACATCCTAAAGACAGTGTTGATTGAGCCAAATTGGGAAAAAAAAAAACCAAAACCAACCAAGCATTCAATAGATAATACGTAGAGTCCTCCAGGAAAAGTGCATTAATACCTTACTCCATTGCCTGGAAAATCCCCTCAAATCCAACAGCATATGCATTACTTCTTCTAAAGATTTATTAGTACTAATGGACTTTTTGGTGTAATGCAGCTGTAACTAATTGTTAAACTAAAAATCTGCAGATTTACCTCTATCGTACTTCTCAGCTCATTAACCTTCTCTAGAAGATAGTTTTCCTTTGGACTGGCTGAGAAAACAGAAAGATCTCCAGCCAACAGCACAGGAATTTCTGATCTGAATTCAGATTGCCACTGAAGGTTGCTTGCAGAAATGAACGAACAGCGGACAACTATATCTTCAACAGCAAAGTGTCTGAGATCTGTCCGTATCTTTACTGACACTAAATTATAGCTTTCATCAGATAAGTACACCATAGTAGTGAAACCTAAAAGCAAGAAAAGTCTGAATTAAACCTTAAATCTTTAAGTCAAAGTTGATTATTGCAATTTGTATCTATAAAAAAAACTCCTCACATCTTGAAAGAGAATTGATAAATGTAACGTGGCAGCCTATCTATCTGCACAGTAACAGATGTTTCATGCTTCATTCATACTGTACACTATCTCCCTATTGATTACAGAAAACAACTCAGTCTATGTTCCAGTACTTAAAACACACAATACTCCTTCTCCTTTTATTCAGAAGGTTATCTACACATCCCTACCCATGATCTCCAGTGCCTGCGTTCCGCTTGTTCCATGACACTGTACACAAAAGAGAGAGCTCATGTACATGCACAGTGGTACTTATGCAGGTGCTGAACACAGATTCAAGAACTTTTATCCACCATTTATGGAAAATAATAAAGAAAAGCTTCTCTTGAGCTTATATCCTCCCTTAGTAAATGATTCCTAAACTAATAAGCAAAGACAGTTTTTCTTTAGGAAAACAGCACTATCCGCCAGCATATCACAGTGATGGGTGGTACTAGCAGGTTTTCACGGGCCTGAGATATAGGTACAAGACAAAGATCATTTTGACTTTTGAAATTAAAAAACTTATGCTTATTCACTGGGAGGACACGTGGTCCACAATGTACCTGTTTTGCTAACAGAAACTACAACTCCAACTAAATCAACTTCCGCACATGGTGGCTGAAAAGAAGGATCCAACAAACTGGTGTATTTCAGAGCCTTTCTTGGAAAGAAAATCTGTACCAGCATCTGTTGTGATACCTGAAGAAACAAAAAGATTTATGTATTTACAACACACACATATAGACTGTGATATATTTTAGTGACATATCTTTATGCACTTCAAGCACTTACCGATAGTTGTAGATACCGAGTTTTCTTTGTTGCTGTTAACTGTATGTTAGTTGAGTCTGATCTTCCTTTGGACTGTGATGTTGACAGCTGGTAGATTCTGTACCGACTGCCTTCTTTTAACAACGAACAAACATCCAGCAGTGGACGCCAGATACTCAGTATCAATCCTAACAAAATCAGATTAAATTATGTTAGCTGTGAAGGCTTTTAAAAAAATCAATCCCCACGTTACTCCCTCCTACCCAAAAACCCTAAACCAAAACCCCAATAAAACTGGTAATATTAACATGCAAGCTAGAATATTGTTAGGAAACTCTTCAAACCTACCTGCTATGTTGTTCAGTTACCATGTTTAGATAAAAGTTATTTATAATTTTCCAAGTACTAACCTTTATGGTTTTCTTGCTTTCTGTAGTCTACCACACATAATTTCCATACAGTAGACACATCTCTTTTGGAGCAACCATTTTCTTCCTTTTCTGCTGATTCTAAAGCCTTCTTGAATTCTTCCTGTATCTGAATTTGCTTTTTATCATTCATCAGCTGCCTGTGAGCATTCAAAGCTTTTAATTGGTCTTCATTGAGATATCCCTATAACCAAGAGATAAATGTATTCAGTATCTTTTTTATCAAGATTTTTAGACAGCTGCTTTCTTAAGCGTTCATCTGTTACAAGCAATTCATCATTCAACTGACACAGTACTAGGTGTGTTAACACAATAGCAGTCACTGGTCTTGACTGGTACTAAGCCAGTGCTCTGTTGTCCAGGTATTACATTACACACTGTCCATACATGATCATGCCTGCTTAAGAGTGCACAACTAGGGTGAATATTTAATGTAACAGGCATGCTTGCCTGTTTCATAAGGAAGAAATATGACAAAAAAGTTCTTTAAGAAAAGAAAAGCTGACCTCTCAGCAGGTTTCTATCTCTGAGCTGACACAGTGATTTACACTAAAATGCATCAGGAGCATTACCTTTCTGACCAAGACTTCAAGATCCAGATGCCTTTACATGTAGCACCACAGATACGTGTATTTCATCAAAGAAATATTTATCAAATAAAGTCACAGATCATATGGCTTTATGAAAGTAAAGGACCCTGACTTGCAAAAGGAGAGGCATGTATTTGAATTTTAACAACTGGCAAGGACTAATCACCTGCATCTTTATTAATAAAAGCATAAACATTTAAAAGTTTTGACTGAATGGGAACAGGGAATGAAGAGAACAATAATACAATCCTTCAAACACTTCAGGTAACATCATGCAAGAATATGTGTGTGAAACTCAAGACTTACGAGATTAATTTAGTTGTCATATATGCAAGACAAAGCAAAGTAATAAAATTAGAAGTAACATTACCTTTTAATTGTGCTGTATCCTGGATTTTTATATCAAAAGAAAACAGCATTCTGTTTTACAAGCCAAGATAATATTGATCTATTTCAACAAACCTTCATTAAAATATTTTCAAAATTTTTTAATCTTTATTTAACAATAAGCATGCTGTAGAAAATCTTAAAAGGCAGCAAAAATAAACAGTAATTTAATGGTTGATTTTAGCAGAAGGTACTAAACTAATTTATTCCACAAGCATTTCAAAATTAGCCCAGTAGGATTTACATTACCTCCATGTAAACAGGATCAGATGCATTCTGAATTGCTTCATAAAGTTCTGCACCATCTTGCAAATTACGTATTTGCTGTCTTGTGAGTATGCGTGATCTTGGTGTTCTGCTAATTCTTTCTGTTGAAAAAAAAAACATTATATTGGGTAAACCCAATACACTTTAAAAATGAAACAAAAAATAATTACATAAGAAGAATGGCAGTACTTAGGCCTTGCCAGAATAAAAATATGAAACACTATATAGGAACTGATATATGTGTGTGTGCATATATATATATGTATTAGGACAAGACAAGCAGAAAGAAAAATCTTGTTCATTTAAATACACATAGATTAGAATATTCTACAAACTTAGGGGAAGCCAGTATCAGCATCTGCACTTAGGAGAGGGTGGGAGACTTGATGGGCTGCCATGAAACTTCATCAATACTTTGACCATATTTTTTATGTCTTTCAGTTCTTCTTACACAGCAGAAAAGTCTCAAAGATACCAAGATCTGGGACAGCAGGTGACTACAGGCCTGCACATGAAGGCTCTGTAGGACAACAGCTAAGAGACAAGCTAACTTCATTACATTAAACTATTACCCCCTTCTTAGGTAAGTAATTTTGCTGCTAGCATTTTGATGCATTCCTTCAGCATAGTAGACTCCAGTCTAGACAAGTTTACCAGTCAGATATAAAACAACACAATGAAGTGACTGATACGTGGAAGTTCATATCAGTGAAGTTAAGAATTGTAAAACAATCCCTGATTTCAAGTAAGAATTCAATGGGGGGGGCTGTGTGTTTTTGTTTGGTTGGGTTTTGTTAGGGTATAGCTTTATCTGCCTTTTCCTTATTATTTGTGATGAAGCAGTTAGAGAACATCCCAGTGTTACAGATCACCATGAGAAAGATTTATGGAAAGGGAGAGGCTATCTGGTTTGTAGATACAATCCTGTGAAATTTGAACTGCACAGGCTACTGTTAGTGATGGAATCACAGAATCATCAAGGTTGGGAAAGATCTTGAAGATCATCCAGTCTAACCCTTAACCTAACACTGACAGTTCCCAACTACACCATATCCCTCAGCACTGTCAGCCCGACTCTTAAACACCTCCAGGGATGGGGACTCCACCACTGCCCTGGGCAGCCCAGAGAAGGGCAACAAAGCTGTTGACAGGTCTGGAGCACAGGTCGTACGGGGAGAGGCTGAGGGAACTGGGAGTGTTTAGTCTGGAGAAGAGGAGGCTGAGGGGAGACCTCATCGCCCTCTACAGCTCCCTGAAAGGAGGGTGCAGAGAGCTGGGGATGAGTCTCTTTAACCAAGTAACAAGTGATAGGACAAGAGGGAATGGCCTCAAGTTGCTCCAGGGAAGGTTTAGACTGGATATTAGGAAGCATTTCTTTCCAGAAGGGGTTGTTAGGCATTGGAATGGGCTGCCCAGGGAGGTGGTGGAGTCCCCATCCCTGGAGGTGTTTAAGAGTCGGGCTGACATAGCGCTGAGGATCTGGTGTAGTTGGGAACTGTCAGTGTTAAAGGTTAACGGTTGGACCGGATGATCTTCAAAGTCTTTTCCAACCTACATGATTCTGTGATTCTCTTCTCCAGGCTGAACAGTCCCAGCTCTTTCAGCTTTTCCTCCTACAACAGATGCTCCAAGCCCTTAAGCATCTTCATGGCTCTTTGCCGGTATTCTCTCCAGTATGTTCATGTCTCTTGTACTGGGAAGCCCAGAACTGATCACAGCACTCCACATGTGGCATTACCAAGGATAAACAGAGGGCAAGGATCACCTCCTTAGAGCTTCTGGCCACACTCCTCAACTCATCCACCAGGACCCCCCAGGTCCTTCTCTGAGGAGCTGCTTTCCAGCTGGGTAGCTCCCAGCAGGTACTGGTGCAGGGGACTATTCCTCCCCAGGTGCAAGATTTGAACTTCCCGTTGTTGAACTTCACAAGGTTCTTGTCAGCCAATTTCTCCAGGCTGTTGAGGTCCTCTAATGTATGTCACTCATCCTAATTTTGTATCATCATCACACTCTGCCCTGTCGTCCAGATCATTAATGAAGATGTTAACACACGACTGGACCCAGTGTTGATCCCTGGAGTGCACCACCAGTTACTGGCCTCCAAAGAGGCTTCGTGCCACTGATCACCACCCTCTGGGACCGACTGTTCAGGCAGTTTTCAATCCAACTGTCTGCTCATCTAGCCCACGCTGCATCAGCTTCTCTATGAGGATCTTAAGGGACACGGTGTCAAAAGCCTTGCTGAAGTCAAGGCAGACAATATGCACTGCTCTCACCTCATCTGCCCTAGCCAATAATTTCATCACAGGAGGTTGTCAGTTTAGTGAAACAAGACTTCCCCTAGGTGAATCTCTGATGACTACTCCCAATCCCCTTCTTGTCCTTCATGTGCCTGGAAATGGTTTCAAGGATTAGTTGTTCCATCATCTTCTGAGGGATTAAGATAAGGCTGACTGGCCTGTAGTTAGTTTTCCAGATCCTCCTTCTTGTTCTTTTTGAAGACTAGAGACACATTTGCTTTCCTCCAGTCTTCAGGCACCTCTACCAATCACCATAATCATTCAGAGAGGCTCAAGAGCAGCCTTACAAAGACATCAGCCTTCTCCTGCTGCACTTGTGGGCTCACCCCATCACCAACCAGGCTTACACACATCCATTTTGCATAAGTAGTCTCTAACTTAATCCTGTGCCACCAAGGGTATGACTTCCTTGATCCACTTTACTGTGGTCTCCAGGGCTTGGGATTGCTGAAGGTTGGTATTGCTAGTTAAGGCTGAGTTGAAAAAGGCATTCAGTAACTCAGCCTTCTGCACGTCCTGTGATCACCAGGGTTCCTGTCCCATTTAGTGGCTCCACTGACCTCAGTGTCTCCATAGTCCTGCAGTATTTGTGAGGAAAGATGCTCAGTGTTCAGTCTTGGCTGTTCAGGTCCACTGAGATGCACCCTAAGCAGTGCCTACCTCCAGGTGAAATATTACTGTGTCAGGTCTTTGAAGAGAATGAAAATAACAATTCTGCAATTCTGTAGCATTTCCCTGAACATCATCTCAAGTTTAGGAAGAGGTTTCTAGATAGCTGCAAAGCCAAGCAAATAAGTATATAACTGTTTTGTACTTAAAGGTCTTGATACATAGGAAGTAAAAAACCTAAAATAATACAACATAAAAATAACAACAAAGAAGACAACCCAACACCCTATCTCATCTTCTCTATCACCAGAATAGTTTTGGCCCTTTTTTTAAATTCTTCTGTAAATGCCAAAAAAGTTTTTGTGTTCTTACTACATGTTCTGAAACAATGAAAGCTTTACCTTCATGCTTTTCATATTCTGCTTGGATTTTTGCAAACAGATCTTCTAGTTTCTTTTGCTGATCCTCTGCATGCTTGGCAGCTTCCCTTTCTTCAGCTCGGCTATTACGAAATATATATGAACCAGCTGATGTCTTTTCCATCCACTGAAATAAAAAGATTCAAACAAAAACCAGACTTTAAATTTTTAACCTCGTCTAGCTTCATTCTAATACTCACTGTTAAGCAAAAGTGTTTTAACAAAATGAACAGGTAGTAGATTGTAACTTCTTTCAGGACAACAGATAAAAGACAAAAGCCAACAGCATTGGTTAGTAAACCTTCACTTTCAAGACACACAGACAGAATGGAGCACTAGTCAAAACTGCATGATTTAACAGCTGCAGAAACCATGTCTTACAGGTATCAATGATATGATTTAGAAGATAACTGGATCCCACTAATAGATAAAGATACAAACTATCAAATTCAGCGTTTATTAAAAATATACCAGAACTGCATTCTACCCAATTTCTCTTTCCACATCACCTGTACTGTCTGTTTGAACATGCTAGATAGATGCTGTGAAAGAACTATGATGTTGTTCTGCAGGTGGTCGGTCTTAAACTTCTGTCTGAAATGGTTCCATGGGACTACAGCCTTGTCCACAACCCTGCCAGATCTGTCTTGCCTGATTTGAAGAGATTTGCAAATCAAATCAAGAGGTCACTGCTGCTGAAAGCGGCCCCTTTCCTTCCTCTTTGCTGTGCAGTCCCATCTTCTCTCTTGCACAGGCTCTAGCACGTACCTGACCTCATCAGACCATGTCAGTTTGTTAATTCAATAAACAGCAGTTTGTTGTGTTGAGATTTTTGTGTTGTTGTTGTTGTTGTTATTATTAATTAGTTAGTTACTCTTAGTTTAGTGAATTAAATTAACTGAGCAACAGGATCAGGTGAGGTCCGGGTTCGGCACAGAGAAGCAGAATGAGGAAGGGTTGAAGGACTAATCCTTAGGAGGCAGTAAATTGTTGAAATAGGCTCTGCCTGCCTCATGAACCACATGCCATGTGTCTCCTGCACTATTCACAGTTAAGACACCTTTAATTAGGGTTACTGTGATTTCTACACTTCTTGACTCTCCAGGTAAAAGGAGACAGATAGCCCAAGTCTTCCTATCATTTTAGTAGGTTTGAGCAAAAGTCTCAGTGGTTTTGTTTTGTTTTGGGTTTTGTTTTTTTTTGTTGTTGTTGTTTTTTGTTTTTTTAAATTATCTACATCAGCATGTCATTCTCTTGATATAGTGAGATTCAAAGCACCACTTCCCTCCCCAGCCTGGAAGCCATTTACCATGATGCTGTAACAGATTACAGTTCCCTTTCTGGGGACCTAAATAAATGTTAGTTCTACCAGACAGTTCATATAATAAATGCAGCAATTTGGTCCATTAAGGTAATGATCTAAATACCAAAGCAACGATCCAAACCGAATATTACTATTACCTTTGCAGAATTCGTTCTACATTGATATAATTATTTAGAAAGCAAGCAATGGAAAAAACCCCTATATGTACATGCCAAGTATAACATACTCTGAGGAAAGTTAATAAAATCTCAAAGTTCTATTAAGAGGATTGATTACTAACAAGAATATTGTTTCTTTTTGTAGTTAGTATTGTTATAAAAACAAGTAATTACAGCAAAGTCTGACCATATTTAAAATGTGTTTATATCAAGTGATATTTAACAGATCTTCTATTTTACACCACAGTCACATCGCATTTTAAGTAATATTTTAGAATAATAGATCTTACACAATATAGCCAGCTACATGTAAGAAAAAGTAATCTTACTAATGGTTATAAATATTTAACATCTTTGCAGGGATATGTATCTTAAGGATAGAAAAACTGGGTTTCACTTCTACTCGGAGTTGAAACTGTCCCAGGTTTTTTCTCCTTTAAAACAAAGTGCTGTGCTTTTTAGATTACAGAACTGAAATTCAATTTTCTCTGGCTTTTTGAAGCTGAAAGCAAAGCCAGCCACAAGATACTGAGCACAAACTTAAATTCTTCTTATAGCAGGATACTCCAGTCCTGAAATATTAAATACATGCACACTGCAAGAACCACTCCTGTTCATTTTACACATAATGGTACCTTTTCTTAAATTTTTTAGTTCTCTATATTATGTCTGGTTTGAGAAATGAGATAGCAATTAAGTAATATAATTTAATCTCATAAACCTCTTAGATTCATAAAATACTTATGCCATACCTGAATAGGATATGTTCTTTGAATAACTACGTCAACACACCCCACTGCACCACCCTCACAGTAAAGCGATGACAAAGGCAAAGGAAAAGGTCTGGGATCCCGATGAAATCCTAGTTTTGCATGCCATCGCACGCGTCGAGTGCTGTTCGCTGAAATCTGAGTAAGTTCAATGTTGAATGATAAGCTGTCACTGGTAGGTCAAAAAGGTATCCAACTTACATACAGGAAAGACTATTTTCACACTAATCTCGCCTAAGAATATCTCATTTTTGTACCTGAACATATTAACATTTTAAATTCAATGTTTCTTTTCATATTCAAGAATGTATTTTAAACAGGAACTAAAAATTGATGAGTTAAAATTCTCTGAGAAATGAGCATGCTATTGCTTTGTACCAGAGAAGCAAAATTTTTATGCTTCACCCAGCACTTTAATCATCCTCAAACAAGTCGAGACCCAACCCCAACCCAAGCCCAGCCTCTCACAACCTGCTCCCCCTCACACCATTCTTCACTTCCATGTTGTCTGTGATGGATAAATACTTTCTGTAACTTGGTGCTTCACCAAATCAAAGCGCCAGAACTGTCAAAACACACAGCAAAACTTGGCAGAATTTTACACTATAAACTTCTCTTCCAACCCTAGTGAACAGTGTCATGTCTTACAAATCTGGTTATTAAACTTCAACAAAACTGTGTCTTTATAAAGCCCTGACAAAACTTTCTCTGTTTACAAAACATGGCTCAACTAAATAGCATCTATCACATCTCTTTCACATCCAATCAAGCTGAACTAATGTTTTGTTTTACCTTTAACATAAGGGAATCTGGGGCTTCCAGTGGCGTACATCCATTCTGAGAGCCAACAAGTTCTGCTCCATGCACTATGATCTTCTGACCAACAGAGAGCCTTCCTCTATGTAAGAAAGCTTTGAGAGGTGGATCCAGAAGAGCTCTAATCCCATACCAGCCATCAGTAACTTCAATTATTGCTGCTGCTTTTTTACTTTCCACATTCTTATTGCTGCTGCTAGGAGATACAACAGTGTTTAGCGATATGATTCTAGAAACACACAGCACAAGTGTTTTACCTGCCGCATCATCTCTTTCAGTTATTCTTTTGATTGCTGATCGTTTACTTTTATCAACTTCCAAATCATACCTACAAAAAGAATTCATGATGCTTTGTTAAAGAAAACAAAATCCATCACATTGTTCTTCCTTAAAAACAATTGTACCAAACCACTGCTTATTTAATCTATGATAAAATACCACTGTAGCAAGCAAATGTTATATAAATTTTTTGCAAATAACATGCACTACATTAATTCTGACATGCACAAGTTTAACAACATAAGCATTCTGATAAACAGTAAGTACAAGGCAGAGGTGCTTATTTTGTAATATTATGAACTAGAAAACGCACTGTATCACAAATTACAACTCCAAATATATTGCTATACACGTACCTATATTTCAACTGCAACAGCACTGTTTCTGGTGTCAAACATCTGTTAGCAAATTCATGTGGAAAAGATGCTTCCATGGCTGCCAATTTCCATACAATCCACCTATAGTGATTGTAAACCCAGGCTTCTGTTATTAGCTTGGGATCCACACCAGGAGTGTCACAGAGGGCTCTGCAGATAAATTGTTAATAAATTAACCTGAAATTCACTGTAAGTTTTTACTTGCCCTTTTTCCCTGGTGTTTTATTCAGTGTATGTACCTAGGCAACATTAACACAGAAATAATTTGACAGTGAAAACAGGAAGGTTACATTCCCTAACCTGATCTGATTATTGTCTGAATACTGAAGTTTTGTCCTCTTACGCTTTGGCAGCATGCATGTGCATACGTGCATTTGTTCTTGAAATGGAGATTTTTTTTTTTGACCCTAACAGTAGCTCCAGGGACGTGCTCCATGCAGTTACGCACAAGCATAGGGGGACAGAGGTGTGCCTCCATTCCTTTTCAGCCCTGGAATTTCCCTTCATGCCTGATGAGTCCATAACAATCCAACCTCCTCTACTTCACAGTTTCTAGAGTTGTGGTTTGGGTGTTTTGTTGATTCTTTTTAAGCACACGTGTGGACAACACATTTCAAACAACTTTCAGCTGCTACTGAAGAATGAGTTGGGTTGGAAACATCTATTTTTTCCAGCTCTTGCAGTCACTAGGAAGGCCATTTAATTAAAAGAGGAAAAGGAAAGAATTAGACCAGAGATTCAAATAGCTGAGCTATTAGACTGATTAGAACACAAGTCCTATCAAAAAGTCAATTTCTGACTTTTCGGAAAGCCTCAAGAAAATTTTAAGGAGCTGTACTGCAGTTGAGTGAGGAAAAACAATGTAGAAGCCAAAAAGTCATATACAGGAAGATTAGGAGCAGGCATGACAATCAGATTAATTATTATTACATTAGAAGAGAGCAAAGCAATCCCAAATCTCCTAAGAGATACTCTTACTGTGTGAAAGAAAATGCAATTCAAGAGTTAAAGACAGAATTCAGCTGAAGATTAAGATCCTAAATACAAACGACTAAACGAAAGCATGTATATGCTAGTTGATGCAGTTCCAATTAATATACTTAAAAGGGATAAAAAGACTGATTCAGTTAACCAACTCTCAACCATATGCTTTGTATGTACATAAAATAAATCAAGATACAGGAACTGAAGGTAACCTTCTGGGGAACAACCTCTACAAAGTACTTGAGAGGCTATCTTGCATTCAGGGTCAGATGGATACTGCTACCCAGAGCAGGTTCTGACACCAACTCCACTGTGGCTACTCTGGATTATTTAGCAGTATGTTGGTGGTTTCTCTTTTCTGTTTCTGCAAAATTAGTGCAGGGAAAGCCATATATCTGATGGTCTGACCACAGAATCAGGAGCACCTCTGAAAATGATTGTTAAGACAAGCTGCCTCTGGAACAAGAAGTTGGACTGCCTAAAAAGGCCAATATTTGGCACATCTAGGTATAAGATGTTTTATGCAAATGCTTTAATACCTTTCCTATTCATGGGACAATTATGTGAAATTAATCAAGATTATCGCCAACATGCTAAGCAACAGATTGCAAATACACTGATCCAGAGTTGGATGCATTGTTCCCAGAGATCTACTGCTTCTTAACAATAACAACCTCAAACCTCGTGTTTCCTATTAATTTGTGTAGTGATGTTGCTTGTCAGCCTAGAAATAGCAATTTCATGTGAGAAAAGAATAACCAGCACACTTTCTAAAATGCACGCAACTCCAGAGAACTAACATGTAGGCAAGAGGCCCTGCACTGTAATTACACATGGATGAACACCCCAGACAGTCTTTTATGCATCTACCATAAATGCTTTGTAGGAACATACCATCTAGCAAGGTACATCCCCAAAACATTCAACAATTGTGTCGCTACTGGAGGGAAATGCAGAATCAGGGATATTGATGATAGCAAAAAACTTACCAAATGGGGAGGAAATGAGACAAGTAACAAGTTAGGTCAAGGTCTGCATACTCTGCCTTTAAGTGACTACATTAAATGTACATGCCTACACATCCCATAGCTGTCCATGAAACAGCTGGGGCATGTGATGCCACCAGGTGCAAAATGGAACTGTGGGAGAATTAGTTCTGCCCTACAGTATTTAGAAAAAAAAAACACAATCAACTTTAAGGACTGCTCTGAGACAAACTTGGTTTACTGTCAGAGAGACTCAAGAACTTCCATAACAGCATGAAAAAATTATTAGAAGCAATTTCTAAACAAATAAAAGACAAGAGCGTGACTGGTAATGGCCAACATGGATTTACTAAGAGCAAATCATGCCTTAACCTATCCAATTGAGTTCTATGATGAAGTAACTGGTGCTGTGGGCAAAGGGAGGGGCAGTGGATGTTGCATATGTTAGCAAGGACTTTGACAATATCTTACAGTCTCTTTATCATTAAATTGGTAAGATACAGGCTGGATAAGTAGATAAGGTGGGTGGAAAATTGGCTAGACCACTGAGCATAAAGAATTGTGATTATCAGTATAAAGTCCAGCAGGTAGACAGTAACTAGTGGCACCTCTCAGATACCAATACAGGGACCAATGTCATTTAACGTCTTCATTAACAACCCAGATGATGGCATGGAACACACTTGCAGCAAGTTTTTGGATGACACCAAATCTGCAGAAGTGGCTGATAAACTGGGAGGCAGTGTTGCTATTTAGAGGGACCTGAACAGGCCAGAGAAACAAACTGGCAGGAATCTCATGTAATTCAACAAAAGCCAAGCAGCACAAAACCATTCTGGGTTGTGTTATTAGTGAAGCCAGGAAGGCAGTGATCCTTCCCCACTCCAGCACTTGGGAGACTTCATCTGAAGTTTCTACCCAGCTTCAGATTCACCAGGACAAAGATGTCATTATACTGGATCAAACCCTGCAGAGGGCCACCAAGGTGATCCCCCCCCTGAGCTCTCAGGGGCTAAGAACATGACATACAAAAGACCTGGGTTTGTTTGAATTTAAGAGAGAAGGCAAAGAGACCTTATTGCTGTCTACAACTACCTGACTGGAGAATTCAGAGAAGATAGGGACAGACTCTTTCTCAGAAGCACACAACAATAGGACGAGAGGCAACAGACAAAAGCTGGAACATGGAAAATTCTAACTGGAGATAAGGGTGGTGGTTCTGGGTTTTTTTTAAGCCATGAGAGTGGTCAACTAGCACAGGCTGTCCAGAGAGGCTATGGGATCTCTGTCCTTGGAGGTGTTTAAGACTCAGCTAGACAAGTCCTTGAGTAATTAATCTAATTCTAACTGTGTTGAACAGGGGCTTGGACTGGATGAATGCAAGCAGTCCCTTCCAACTTAACTGTTCTATGATTCTGGGGACTCCACACTTGATTGATTGTCATGGAGTAGTTGTTGGGTATGGACACAGAACAAATCCAGTTCTCTCAAGATAAACAACTATTGTTGACACAAAAAACATTTCCTCCTTGCATATACCTGAAAAAAAAGCTTGAATGAGCTTTACTAGTGAAGTCTTGGCTTCCTTCAAATAATGTCAGCTTTAAAAAAATTATATTGAAAAAACATATTTTCAGCCCTGTCCTGACAAAGTAGCCCTAAGCACCCCCCTAAACAACCTTCATTTCCATCAAGAAATTCTAGAGCCCAAGAGAAATAAATCCTTTTTCACTTGGAAAAAAAAAAAAAAGAAAATCAAAACCTATTAATGCTAATTAAACAAAATGGTGAAGTGCTGAATTAACAGACAATATTTTTCTAGATTAAACTGTTGCAGAATCCACAGAAATTTTTTTAATTGCTCTATATGCTTTCTTTAATGGTCAGTGAAGATCACTAACAACATTAGTCTATACAGTAAATTTAAAATCCTACAATATCTTTATTCACACTATCAGAGGTGTAAGTGAAAATGCACAGTAAATAGAGGCTTTAAAAGATCAGTGTTGGAGTTATTCTAGGGGATAAGAGAACCACTAAGTAATAAATAACATACTTGTCTCAAGTTCATAAGTAACAGTACCTGTAAAACTCCTTTTTTCCAGCTTTTCCCTCATCTGTAGGTATTAGCCATCCTCCATCAGCAAGTTGCATCCCATTTCCAGCTAATAAATACTCCTCACTGAAAAAGTCTTTGATGAGGAACTGGAAGGATTCTGCATTTGTGCTGTTAACTTGTATGCAATGTTTTGAAACACCGTATGTGTAAAGCTGAAAAAAATTAGATGAAAAAGACAAATAATTAGAATACAGTAAGAATTCAGCTGAGAGTATTTATAGGTAATGTTATAAATTCAGATAAGATATTTCCTTGAGATTGAAACAGGTTTTGTCTGACCTTGTAATTTAGTATGTAATCCAAGGAGAATGAAGGAATTCCCAGCAATTTGTTTTAGCAAAACAGCATCACAGCATGCTTTAAAAGTGTTTAACAAGTTTAAAAAGTTTTGTACTTTCAGTGTACCAAAAGCAAGAGGCTTACCTAAGCTTAAATTTTGTTATCATAAAACAACTCTGGGTTAAAAGTCAATAGTAACTATAATCGGTGGATTTTTTTCCTCGTTTTATGCTTCTCTCGTTTGATTGTAACAGAGACATTTATGACCCTTATTATTTGGAATAAAAACTGTGGATATGCAAAGCTACTCAAAAACTATAGCAACTGGTATAACAGCTACTGTAAATATCTCAAATCTGAAGAATGTATCTATTGAAAAGCTACCGAGTTTTTGCTTTCTTAAGGAATAGATCCCAGGAAAGTTGCACAGTAAAAAGATATCAATATACCTCTTCTGTAGAATAAAAAGTCGGAGATTTCTCTTCTACTGCAGTTTTCAGAGAGATTCTATTTCTTGCAGATGTTTTAATGACATAAAGACTGCCTGGCTGTGAGCTAATATTTTGCCTATATTTCTTTTTAATTCTCATTTCCTGCATATCTCTGGCACAGCGGAGATTTGTCATCATCTTGACCAGAGCTGCAAAGAAAAAAAAAAACCAAAACCATGAAAACCTTTTTACAGTATATAAGATCTGCAGTCACACTATAAAAGCAGATTCAGAGAAGCACATTTTCTAAGCCACTCTGCAAATTTTTAGAAACTGCAACAGTCTAAATATTCAAAGTTCAGTGCATTTAAAAAACAGTGTTTACTGAAGGCATTTGAACAGTATTTATATGAAGTATGTTCATTTCATGATATTCATAAGTCCCCAAACCAAACTTAAATCCACATATTTTTCCTCAGACTGAACTCTATCTTCATAGAAAATTCCAAATGAACAGAAATTAAGAACTACAAAACCCATAATCCTGAGATTTTTGTCCTGTAAACAGTGAGATCTAATTCTGCAAATGTTCATGCACCTGTTCAAATATACACAATGAGTCTTTCTGACAAAATACAGATTATTTGATTGTAATAGTTACAGAAATCATGCACACTGGATAATTCAAGTCATCTTAGAAGCATAAACCAACATGCTAAATAAAGTCAAACAGCTGAGCATTTAAACTCTGCCTCACTGAAAATGACACAATCGGCCATTTATATGGTTAAGCCTACATTTTAATTAGGAAACAATGAAAACAAGCTTCTGCAGAAGTAAATGAAGTATATATAACAAGGCTAGTTTTTCAGGTTCCTAGACTATTTTACTGAAAAGGTATATAAAATCAAGCATCAAATGAAACATAAGACATCTTGTTTCTGCAGTGCTGTGTGAAAAGAAATTTGTGTTCTTAAATAACTTTCGAGATGAGTTGTATATGCTTTATTAGGAATGCAGTATAAAATATTAAGAAAGTAATTATTTCCTAATTTTTCTGTCAAAAAAAAAAGCTTAAAAAGGAGCTTCTTATTTAAAGAGAAGTTTGACAGAATATGTAAAACCCTTAAAGGTTTAATTCTGATAGTATTCACAACAGTTAAGTGATCAAAAGCTGAAGATACCTAAATTGCTGTTTTCTAGGTCAGTGTCTGCTGCGTGCTGCTCGCAAGACTGGCGATCAGGAGGTTCAGCAATATTTTGTTCAGTTTTGATCTGATCTAATTCCGTCTCTTTGGTCCTACTTTTGCTGATCAGTGAGTCACATCTACTGCTGCTGCTGCCTTGTTCACCTGTAGAAAATGTCAGCTTGGTTTTGAACGGTGGAATAAAACTTTTAACAGATTTGCCAGATTTGTACAAACTTCTTGTTTCTTCACTCTCTTTTGCTGAGACTTTACATGGAGCAGAAACCACTGAGGTACCATTTGTAGACTGCCGTAGGGCACAATGCTGAAAAATGACAGGCTTAGATTTGAATCCTTTGAAGTCTTGATCAGGTAGAGTAAGGGTAGGATTCCTGACTTCTTGTTGTTCTTTAGTAGCCCTACAAAGATGACAACTTTTAAACATACAGATTTCAGCTTCCTGACAAAAACCTTTGTCAGATTTTTATATTCTTAATTTAGTAAACACAACTTTCAACACTACGTCAATTAAAAAACAACATATCAGTCTCTGAGATTTTAAAAATTGAATACTTAATTTCTATTGTTTGAGAAAAGATAAATACAAGTGTAAAATTCATTTAGCATCTCACTGGTCTACTGCAGCAATGTGTGTTATATGGTAATTTAATATGTTTATTTTGAAGTAAGATTATTAGTCTTTTATAAAGGTGGGTAGCAAATTATTATGGCATATTCTGAAAAAGTTGCAAGGGCTTGCAAAAGGTTTTAAGAAATTGCATTAGAAGAACTCTAAAATATATTGTAAATTTCTCACCCAAAAGGTTGACAAGTGATGGGTTTTAAAGGAACATGGTACATAAATTTTCTTCTGTCTTTGAAAATGCCTACAAAATAATTAGAAAAAAGTTTGAAATAGTACATTATATAGATATTTACAGAACATGTTTCTTCTCTATTAATGTTATAAGTATATAGAAGTTTCCAGAGTGCATTTAAACATCTTTATACAAGCTTTAAACATACTGGATTAGATTTTTAAACATACTGGATTTAAACTTCTTCATAGTAGTTGCAGACATACCTAAAGGATAAGTGACCACAATGCAGAACTCTAAAGTTCCTATTAGTGAGCCTGCAAGAGGTTTTTAGGCTCCTGAAAGGGAAATGTTTATCATGTATTTAATTCCGTGTAGGTTCACCATTCAATTTAGAACTCTTTTTTTAAGTTACAACAGAAAAGGGGACATTTGACAGACTCTTCCTTCCATCATTGAAGGAATTATCTACATAACTAAATCACATCTGTCTGGAATTTAAACTCATTTGTGCTATGCCCTTTTGGCTACAAAGAGGAATTTTCCTATGAGAAATCATATGTACAAGATGCCACATGTTCTGTAAGTCAGAAGCAAGACTGTACTGGAGATTAGAACTGTTTTCAGTTGTTTCACCAAAGAATAACACCATTCAAATCCTGCTGCAGGGTAGGATAATATTTACATATGAAGGGTACAAAATTATTTTCTGGCAGCAACTTATAAATTCCATATAAAATTTGGGGTTTGTGTTTAGAACAGATTTAGGACAGCATTCAGGAACCAATATACTGGTTAAACCAACACATTTGATGAATCCTGCTACTGAATTCTGTGTGAGAGCATACAGTGCTTAGAAAGAACAAGCTCCTTTAAGAACACAGTTTATCCCATAACCAAAAGCCATGACAAAAATCACGTTACTCTCATACCCTAGTCACTAACTAGCTTCACCTAAAGCATCAACTCAGACTTTACAACTTTGATTTCACTTTTTTATAAGTCTCCATATTACTGGCTCAAAATATTAAAAGCATCTGTAATGTAGAAACCTCTCAGTAAGTATATTCTTCATAAATTATTACATGATGAAATTACCAGTACCTTCTCATTTTCCTGTTGCTAGTTTTTAATTGAGAAATTACAGATTAATAATAATTATTCATCCTACTGAGACTAGAATCTGTGAGATTTAGGATTGTGATAAACTGGATAAATTCCTCCAACCTGGAAATTAAACCAGAGTTCTTGCAGAAGCAGTATATTGTAATATATTTAGATTCTACATGATAAGGCATATGACTATCATGTGATTTCAAGTCAGCAGAGACATTATCAAATAGCAGCTTTCCTGAATTTTCATTACTATATTGATAAAAGAAGCAGTTAAGCCATTATTACATATTAGTTTATTGGAAATTGAAAAGTTCTAAAGATAACAACCAAATTATATTACTGTTTAGAACACAAGACAACTAAAATTACCATCAGGGGTGCTTTTTGAAGCTTGCAGAGATCTGGGGGGATTCTTTGTTCTGTTAAATTCAAGCAGCAGTTGTCTTTTAATTGGAGGTTCTCCTAGGATGAAACCACAAATTTTTAAAAGTGATGTTCCTTTGAAGTTCAGTTTCTTACTAATACTGTATAACTTAATTATAATTTCTAAATAAAAATTCAAGAAGTCAGAACAAGCAGAAATTGCAAGTTTTCAGATCATACATCTCTATTAAATGGCTGTTTCAAGCAGAGAGCTACTTCACCACAATTTGCAAAAATTCCTTCTGTACAAAATGACTGTATATTGTGTTACCAAGAATGAGACACCATATAATGAAGTATGCTGCATAATCTTTTGTGGTTGGTAGGCCTTTTCTGTCCATATCAAAATTCATGAGCCTTAAATTATCAGACATAATCAAGATGGTCTGCCTCAAAAGTGCACCACAGCAGCACACCTCACCTACATCTTTTTTTTGTACTTTCAGTAATCAGAGTCTCTATAGAATTCTAAAAGGGACATAACATCTTTCACAGAAACTGTATCTAAGGCTATGGTTCAGCTGTGGCACAGCTGTTTCAGGCTGGACTGACACCAGTCCTAATCTGCCTTGGTACACCTAGCCAAACTTTGCCCCACTAGCCTGCCCGACCTTTGTACTTGAACTTGTGCAGCTAGGCAGCAACTCTGTTACAATCTCCCCTTACATAAGTTTTCAGATAGGCCGGGTCCCTCAACAGGTCTGAGTGACTGGGCAAGCATTAAGTAGCAACACTTCTGCCTGTAGCAGAGCAATTTTAAATGGTAAAAAAATGTCCTTTTAGACCAACAACTGTTTTCCGTTGAGACTAGTAATCTCAATACAAGTGAAAACTTGTCCTCACCTACGAGGCATAAAAAGGTGAAAATGGAAATACTAACACTCATGTTTCAATGAAAAAACACTAGATTTGTGCAGAGGTAAATAAAGAAGTCCGCTCAGAGAGAAAAGGAGCAGTAGCTTTTCCATACCTTTATGATAAATCAGCAGAACCTGCATGCCTTCAAGATTACTAATCACAAATTTAGCTTGCACTGTGCGTTTAAGGCTGGAAAGAGTGAATGAACTATTGCCTGCAGCAAGAAGCATTTTGTCATTGACACCTAGGGAAAGAACTCCAGCTTCTGTAATGACCTAAAAATCAATTTGACATGCAAAAAACCCCTCCAACAATCCCTTGTGCAGAAATAATAGATGTTGAACATACATAAGACAAAGACCTACCAAGTGAGTTTTCTTCTTCAAACTGCCTCTTCCCAAAGGTCTTATTTTGAAAATTTGTATCCAGTCTGCCACTGAAGGACCGTACATTATTTTGTACTCCAGAATCGGAAAGATCATCTTCCATAAAAGCTCTTGCACTTCCTACAGCCTCCACTTCCAAGTAATTTTTTGGAGTTTGGAGAAAATTAATATTCATTTCTTCTTTAGCAGTAGCACTGCATGAAATTGCTTCAGACTCTGTTTTCATCCCCAGATTCAGCTGCTCTTTTCCAAACGACCTAATCTCCTCTTGCTGAAAGCTATTTTTAGATGATGTTAACTGCTTGGGTTTTGTACTATGTGGTATGTACTCAGGCATTTTGACATGATGAGTGCTTGGAAAAGACTTAATTTCCTCAGGGTAAATGCTTTTTAAGTCAAAGTCTTCACTGCAGCTTATTTCCATTTTGGATTCTGAGATCACTTTATCAGTTAAAGATTTTACATGTTGACCGCTTTCTTTAATTGAACTAAGTTGATCCGCAATGCAAAGCCCACTGCTCAAAAAGTCGTCAGGTTCTTTTAAAATTGCCATTGCTTTTTGGTAGGCTGTTTTAGAGACTGTTACCTGCTTCCCACTTGCAGTGCTGAAGCCTAAAGCAGGATCTGAAATCAGTTTAGTGCTGGTATTTTCCTCCCCTTTTGGTAACACACTCTGCATTTTCTTAGGAACTACTTCAGTCCACATTTCAGACTTTTCAACATCTTCCTCAACTAAAAATGTTTCCTGTACATGTGATGAATGATTACTTTCCATTTCAGAAAATAGCTGCCTAGCTTTCTTGAGTGACTCTTCTGATAGCTGTACAGGCTTACCACTTGCTGTACTAAATAATCCAAGATTGCCTGTAGAAGAATCCGACTGCTTTATCTGCTTATCTGGAACAGGCAAGTGCCCTAAAAGCTTAATATTCTGTTCAAAGCATTGACTCTGAGAATTTGAAACAGACTCTGCACCTGAAAATGTGTTTGTACCTTGGTGACCATTTTTACTAGTACTTGCATTTATTTTAATAAAATGAGATGCATCTGAATTAATCTCTTCGGTTCCTGTAGCATTTAAAAACTTAGTGGAATTAGGACATGCAGCATGAATGACAGAAGATGTATTTTTTTGAATTTCTGTTTGATTAGTTCTTGAGTTAGACTCAATTTTGTATTTTACAGATTCACTGTAGTCTTCCAGAAACATCTGTTTGACTCCTGCTAATGGACTTTCCGAAACAGAAATTGCTTTATCTTTCACCGTACTAAACACAATTTGTTTCAGACCACCCTTTTGATTTTTAACATCAAGTGTTTCTTTTAACCTGGTTAAATTAGTTTCATCTTCAGGAAGACTGATTAGTGACTGGTTTTGGCAAGCATTAGCTATGGTGTCTGTCAAGCAGTTTGTATCAGCACAAGGTTCATTTAAATGTTCTAAGTCAAATTCCTTACCGTCACAGTTCAAATAAGAGCTACTTTTTGAAGTTAAGAGGAGGGATTGATTAGATTTATTGTTACTATCCTCAACAAACAAATTATTTTTTGTATCTCCAGGCACTGAATTATCTTCAAGGTCATTTGAGATCTTCATTAAATTCGGAGATGCATCAGAGTGCACAGGAAAATCATGCATGTTTTCCGAATCATCCTTTTCCCATGAGTATGTTGTCTGTGTCTCTGCAAACAGTTTTCCATCTTCAGACAAACACTTTCTACTTAAAGCATCACTCTCCTGTCTGGGAAGGAATTCCAACTCTAACTTTCCAGGTCTGACATCAGCTTTTTTACATGCATACAAAGTTACCAAACTTCTTTCACAATCTTCACCTGGATTAGCAAATGTATCTACTTTAGCAGTATCAAGCACCCCAGCATGTTTCATGGGACTGCTCTCTACCACTTTCTTAAATTCATCTCTAGCTTCTTCAAGAACAAACATTTTATTAAGTTTTTCTGGATCACATTGAGCAATGCTTTCAATATGTAAATCACAATCTTCGACACAGTTTTTACCACATTTCCTTTTCTTTCTGGGGTTCTCAAAATTGTCATTGTGTTCCTTTCTTACATCAACATTCTCGGAAAAAAACTGTTCAGCTTTAGCCAAAAATCCATCGGCAATTGTTATTTTCTTGCCACTAGCAGTATGAAAACCAGTCACGTAACTCCCTTTCACTTCATTTTTTTCAATGTCCACCTCTTGCTCGAAAGGTATTTGATGATGGTAAGAACCCATTTTTATTCTGCTTTCTTTCACTAACAGGTTCTTATCATGTGCAGTGTCTTCTGTATTTTTATGATTTGTCTGTTTATCAGAGTTCTCAAAAACATTTGCATCTCTCTCTCCGCACTGTGCATTGAGCAAGAGTAGGGAATGATCCAGAGCTGGATCAGAAATGGATATATCACCACCAGCTGGACTTTGAAATTCTAGTGGCAAGTGTTCATTTTCCGTTTTGTCTTCTCCTTTCTGATGAGGAGACAGGTTTTCCATTTCATCAGATATACTTAAACGATGTTCTTCTGCAGTTGTAGTAGCATTTCCTAGACATGTTATATCTAATGAGTCTTCTGTCAAACAACCTTCAACTTGGCAATCTCCTTGATTCAAAAACCGTCTGGAAGTTTTACGATTCTGGTTATGCTTTTTAATGGATGAAAGACTGTTGATAGTGTTAGTACTACTGAAATTAACATTTTCATTATCATTTACTGATCTTTGTGATTGATTTTCCGTATCTTCCTTGAATGGTGTACTAGTATTTCTGTCATTTTTTTTCTGGGCATGGCAGGAAACAGAACCTGTGTGGGAAATGGCATCTATGCTTTTGAAATCTGAAATACAAACCGTTTTTCCTTCATTTTCTTTTGTCAGGCATCTGATAAAATTACAGTTATAAGACATATGCCTATTTGAATTGTGACATCTAGTACTAGTTTCAGATTTAAACAAATAGTTATCATTATCTAAGTCCCTGAAGACCTCTGCAGATCTGGTCAAAGCCTCCTTAGAAATATTTATTTTTTTACCTCCAGCTGAAGTAAAGCCTACAAAATCAGGAAAGGTGTCCTGTTTAGCTACTAGAAAGCTCCCATCAAATATTCTACTTCCATCTCTGTCTAAGTTAGTAAAAGTAACCTTTTTGTCATTTTTATGGAAAACCACTCTGTTCTCTTTTTCATATTCCACCACTTTAGAGTCTTGATTTATGTCTTCTTGCTTAGTACAACAGCTGTCTTTTTTTACCTGATTTTCAGATTTAAAAGTATTAGAAAAATCAGTATCTTTCCTTGTTTCAGAAATATTTTCCACATTTGTTGTTCCACGTGCTTCTACAGTTCCAAACTGTTGAAAGACATGACACTGTGTCATCTTGTTTTGTTTTCTAAACTGTGTAAATTCAAACTGACTACCTGTTTCTTCCAGGATACTAGAAAGCTCAGCAATTTCAGCTTCTTGGCTTGCTGTTAAAGTTTGATTTGTTTCTTGCAAGGATTGCTGACTTTTAGGGAAACTTTTACACAAGCCAACTTTATGTGGAATAAACTGCATATGCCTGCACTCAAGAACACTTTTCTGTGAATCTAAAGAATCAGATAAATTACTCGCCAACTCATTTTCTGAATCTGGTAAAAACACAGTCTCCTTTTTAACCTGATTTGAAAAGTTTCTGATTCTTTCCATGGAAGAGGCTTCAAAGTATTCATTTTCAATATCTTTGAATAGCATTCTGCCTTTTGCTATACCGACTTCAGAAAATTTAATCTGCTTATTGGAAGCAGTCTGAAAGCTACCAAAGCCCAGATTCAAACTGCATGTGTTAAGATTTCCAAATGATTTCCCTTTATACTTTAGGCTCTCCTTTGAGTTTGTGCTAGAATACATAGGTGCTATTTGCTTATCTTCTTCAGGATTTACTTCATTTAAAGAATTATCATCTATACAATCTAAAAATTCTTTGGAAATCTCTACAGCGACATTATTGCAAGCAGCTGCTTGAGGGCTTTCATTGTTTTCAACTGACTTTGGCTCTTGATTGTCAGTTACAACTTCCAAAAAGGCAGTTGCATCTGTTTTTTCTCCTTGTTTTAATCCAGTACTATCATTTTCTGAGCAGTTTATTCTCAAAGGCCCAAGTGCTTCTCTACAGTCAACTACGGACTGTTGGTCTGTAGCATGACTTTTATCAACTGGTATTTTATTGCAACAGTCACTACTGACTTCATTTATGCCAGAGTTCATCTGACTCAAAGCATTATTGAAACCATCATTTGCCACAGACGTAGTGTCATGGTGCCTATCAATCAAGCATTCATTATCCCTAGAAGACCACACAAGTTGTTCTTTAAGGCTCCAAGGTACAGCAGCTCCATCATTCACATTAGCACTCGTATACTTGTCTTCCTTGCCTTTCCCTAAGCAACAGCCTTTAGGGAGCATTCCGGAATGCTTTCTTGCCATTAGGCATGCTGAAGTTCGAACTTTCCGTTTTATATTTGAAATTATTTTACTATTTAAAGAATTTGTTGTGTCGTCTTTCTGTGTATTAGATACTTCTAAGCATTTTAGTGATGTAGCAGGTTGAGCTTCTCTTGCATTTTCCCCTAAGTCTCTCAGGTCTGGCTGCTTCAGCCTGTCGTTGAAGGACTTGTCAGATGAGTTATCCATTACATCCATTTTTAAAGTACAAGCACTGAAATTATCTTCCTTCATATTCAATTGCAAATGCTTTCTCTCAGCAAGAAGCAAGCAGTCTACAAGAGAAGACATTACAGAAAAACATGTTAACAAAGTAGTTCTCAAACAAGTGCAAATTCCAATTTTCATAAAATTTCGTCTCATAAGATCATTTCTACACATGTTAACACTGGTACCATAAATATCACGTTTGTTTTCAAATATGAACACCTTGACAAGACTGAAGATCTTTTTAATCTAATCACGTTCTACTAGCCAGAAACAAGTCAGAAGGCTGCAATTAATGCAGTTAAAAAATAAATCCATTTTTAGTTCTAATGAAATTTGAAGACATGGACTTCCATTCCTTGTGTCTCACCATAAGGATTTGTTTCAAACTTTAAGGAGAAGTACTTAACTCCTAATACTAAGTAATTCTTCTAGCAAGAACAACAGCTTTTAAAAATAGGAGTATGCACTTGTTTTCATTATATAATCTGTTTTTTTAAATATTTTGTGCTTCTGGAAGAAACAGATACACTGACTTAAACCCCTAATTTTCGAAAAATAATTATACAATTTTACCATTCTTTACGATCTCTTTCAAGTTAACAACTCAGACAGCATTGCCTAAACAGCACTGACAAAGATAATTAAGCCTCTCAGTTAGAATAGTTGTTTAAGGTGGAAGTTTCTACTCCAGAAACTAATCTGAGACTAAAACCAGAAAGTTAGCACCATGCTACTTGAAAATAATGCTATTCTGTCACTGTTCTTATAACAGACCAATTCCGTATCTTGACGCCCAGTTGCAAGAGCTACTTTATCATAAACACGAGACTTCACATGATATTATCTGAAACATTTACATAAAAGATTCTTAATAAAGAATCCTCCACAAATGATTAAAAGCTTAATAATATACCTTGTTTGTCAACACTGGCCACATGACAGCCTTTAAATCCATATGAATCAGATTCCAAATGTGGCAATACAGGACGAATAGGTGATTCAGAGGTTACTTCTTTCTGTATTTTTTCTTCTTGATACAGTAAAGTATTATTTATTGCATAAATAAATCTCTTGGATCTCTTTCTCAAGCTGGATAACATATTCAGGCTTTTTAAGCCAGACGTTGTAAGAGTATTTTCACTATTTAGTAAATGTAGGCCATTGCAATTATCTGGAGATGTACCACTAGATACAAGTGGGTGAGACAGAACATCAGTTACAACAGATTTAGAAGTTGCTTTTAAATGCTTGGAAAAGCTGCCACTGTAGACTACAGAATACTCCGTGACATTTGTACTTTCAATTAAAAAAGAATTACAGTTTAAGAAGCTAATTTTGGAAACCTTCTCAGCTGCACATCCTTTTACTAACTTTGGATCTTGGACACTCAGAGACACAGATTTTACTGGAGTTATTTCCGATATTGGGTTATTTTCAGAATTTTTCACTTCATAGCACTTTTCTGACAAATTGACACTCAACAGCTTTTGTGCTTTTATCAAGCCTGAAGTATTCAGTAAAGATGTTTCCACAGCATCATCTTTGGTCATCAGTACTGACTCCTCCTCTAAATTTTCTTCTCTACATAAGTCAGAGGGTGGAGATCCACATATAGACATTTCCAAATGAGTTACATCAAGATCAGATAAGTTCAGTTGAGACCACTGGCTTGAGGAAGATGGCATGTCTTCCTTCACAGACTTCTCATTCTCAGATGACTTGTGTGTTCTATGATCTTGCCCATCTCCTGCTATCCTAAGTGACTCCAATTCCTTTTTGTGTCCTATTAAATAACCATCTTTACCATCCTCTGTATCTTCATCTGTGTTTTGGAGTAAAGAATCCTTCACTGTGATAAAGTAGCTTTTTTCAGTCCAGCTAGTTGTTTTCACTTCCTGTGAAATGTCAGTCTTTCTTCTATTAGGCTGCTCACAAGGAACATCCCCCTTTCCTTGTGCTTTATCTGTGTTTATCTCACATTTCTCTACTGCATCCAGAGCACCTGGCATCAGCAGAAGAGTTCCACTGGATGTCGGAGGTATGTTGAATGTATCATCAACGCTATTCATCTCGCCAAATAAGCCATCTAACATCTCTGACTCTAAATAGTTTAGAGAACATGGGGAGAGGAAAAGAAATGAAAAAACAAGTTTTAAGAAATAACTTACCATTTTTTCAATAGGTAAATACAGGTTTCAATTTTATGGTAATTACCTTTACTCAGGAGTGAGTTTAGAAAGATGAATCTATGTGTCTTTAAAATAAGTTACTCTCCAACAGCAGCTGTTAGAGGAAACAGCGGGCAAAGGACATACATGCAGATGCCCTGGCCTCCTGAGGACTGTGGTGGTTAAGCAGGTTTCCAAGATGAAATTTAGCTGTCTCAAAAGTGGTTTGTTTCAGGTTTTTTTTTCCCTACAGACAGGAGAATGAGTAGTACGTTTTACAAGACAAATGTCTAGAAATTTTCTGCCCAAATTTATACCTGATGGTAGGCTCCAAACACCTTAAGAAGCTGCCTGTTTTTGTCTGTAACTGACAGCTAAGGAAACTGTTATTTAAGGATTAATTTATTATACTATCTTTTGCTTTGATGTAGAATAGCAGAGTATCTAGAAAGATTTAGAAAATATACTCACTTTAATTGATTAGGAAGCTTTTAAGAAGTTCCACATGATTAGTGCAAATATTAGAAAGATAATGACTTTTTTTTTGTTTGTATATAGAAAATAATATGCAGTAGGGGAAAAATAACCTAAACTCTACTTTGCAGACAGCCTTAAAAGCTTATACATATCAAATAAAAATATTGCCTTCTCAAATGTATGAAACTAGACCCACCTATAAAAATAGTTCACATTCAAAAAGATTGCTAGATTTTATTTTGAAGGTACTTTTAAAGGCTTTTTTACATCAAAGAAATCATAATGAAGTACCTAGGAAACTTCATTGTTCTCTTGTTTTCCTTGGGCACATAACCAATAGTTTAACTTTTTCCATAAGCCTTTTTTAGGTACATTTTCTGTAATTTAGAATTCTATAATTTTTCCTATTAGACCTTTTAAATAACCTATCATCCAAAAGATTTTCTATTTGGAAGTCCATAGAAAATCTCCCAGTACTTGGTCACACACATCCAGCTATTTGTAATACATCCATTAATGGTTCATGCCCATGCTGTAGGCATAAGACCACCTCTCATCACATCTCTTGAACAGTTAATTACTCATTGTCTTTACTTTCTATTTTTTGCCTGAGTGGCAGAAGGTAACACTAGACAAGATCTCAAAAAGAAAACTGTAACACTACAGAGTGTGTACAGGTCCTTTTCCCTTATGAAAGTACATTCTCTGGAGCAACTTCTGTGTCCACATCCTTTCATCCTGTAATAATTTGTCAGAGCTTTCTACAAAGACACAGTTGTATTTCTCTTTACTTAAACAGGAACCATTACCTTTAATCAAAAAAGAAAACCATGAGTATTTGGAACACTGTAAAGCTACTGGTTGTACACTGAATAAGCGGATGCCGGGGGGAAAAAAAAAACATAGGGAAGTTAATTTTAACTTCTAAACTCACTGGAGGGTCAGGGAAATTACAACCCCAGTAATAAGGACTGAACAGAATTCTCCTGTTTTCCCAGTAAGTGCCCTAACTAGGCAATAACTACTTAATTTGCTTCCTCAGAGCCTCTTCTTCTGCGTAAATAATACAGTACTCAGAAAAAATGAGGCTTATTAGATGTTTCTGCTCTGGAGTCACGTATCGACTGACTGTTAGAACATATTGCCACATTTCAGGTTGGAATCCTTATAAGCAGAGGGTATTGAAGTCATTTCTCCTCCTTCATAAATAGTTCTAGACACTGAGGTTAAAGATGAACCATTTACTCTGATCAAGGTTATAAAGGGACTCAGTGACATCATGTTGGGTTTTGAATTAAAAAGAGCTTAAATATCAAGATTTGGGCAACAGGCCAGGGCAAAATACCTACAATGTTACTGAATTTCATGTTTCCCATTAGTTTTTCAATGTAAATAGCTTCCCAGTCAATATGCTCATTACTGTATATTTGAAGAATCTTAACTCTGAATCCAGGCTATATACCTACAGCAAAGCTGCGAATTCTGCTACAAGGGCCAGGTGCCTAAAGCTTAGTGTTACAATGCTACAGTGACCAGTCTTAGATTTACTTAAATTAGGGATGTGAACCTTAGGAATTAATGATCAGGTTATAAATTAATATGCTTAATGCTATAAGAAAATTTAGCTCCTTTTATGAAATTCTGAAGTGTTAATACATGACAGTACACATCTTGAAGTCCATGGTTACACTAAATGTAAAACACAGTTAAAAGGTTCTCCTCTTTCCCCAAATTATTACAACTAAAAAGCAAAAAAAAAAAAAAAAAAAAAAAAAAAAAATTTTTAATATTTGGTACTTCTTTGACCGAGTGCATATATTCAGTTTTACTGTTATTAAGGACACAAGTCATACAGTATAAATAAGCTCTTCATATCCTTAACATCATGTAGGTATCCAAATCAATATTATGATCTCTTATTCTGACTGAAACAAAACATATGCCTAATACAACTGATTGCTTTTCATGATCATATGACACTATCCCAGAGGAAAACATTTGTAAGCCACAAACATGGAGGTTTGAGCTATCCTTTTCACACTGCATCTTCAAATGCCAAGTTAATTATCAAAAACAGAAGCCAGAGGGGAAAAAAAAGGAGACATTTGCAAAAGTTATTTTGCACTTTAAGAGAAATGGGTTTCCTCCTCCTCCTCTTATTTTTACTCAGATGTTGTTTTTTAACTAGCCTTCTCCACTGTAACATGGGATGTAATAAGCCATCTTGAAACACAGAACCAGACAGTAATTTGTCCTTAATTTCTAAAAGTATTTTGCTGACTACAGATTACCTGAATATGTTTAATACCAACTACATTTTTCTCAGCACGTTTGAACCTACAATATAAAAATAGCAGTGTATATCACTCTGCAAGCAGCAATGCTTCCCCACCTCAGCATTCTCAGTCCTCCTCATCAAATTCTAAACTGATTATTTCATAATTGTTACATGTACCACCAAACAATATTTTTAGGGCAGTTGATTCAATTCAGATAGGGAGGAGACATACAATCTTAAAAGATGTATCGTCCTGTCTAGCCATGTCAATCTCTACAGAACCCTTTTACATCCACGTGTGCTGAACAGATTTCTGTTAATAATCTTCCCTTCTGCCATCATTTCTCAACAAAAATCAAAAAGCTTACACTGAAGTTTACATCTCCACTTGTCCTCTAACATGATCTAAGAACACAGAATGAAAACATTTGTTTCCCTTGGCTGAGTATTTTCTGCATTAATTTTTAAAAATACAAACCCATTTATTTTTCCTAAAGAATTTGTCATGTTTTGAACTACTACTAAGTGAAGTAAATGAAGAAAGAATATAGCAAGATCAAAAAACAAGCTCACCGCAGAATAATGAGTACTGGGGTGAAACTTCATGCTAAAGCTAAACCTATTCAATAGCCAGGAGTCTTGCTCCCCCTTGAGCCTGCGCCATTTTTCTCTCTCAGCTCTCCCATACAGTCTCACACCTTCACTTAGACCAGTACTGATCTAGTTGTCATCCAGTGGCACAGTAACCTGATTTAGCTCACTGACTCAGCAGAGTCAGATTAGTTTTACAAAGCTGAATAAATTCAGGAAGTGGGAGTACACAGTTGGCAGAGGAAATAAGTGGTAAGATCAGCTCAAGATGTACAAGGTAACTTTACCCTCAGTCTCACTTCACAGTATACTCAGTAGTAAAGCATCAATGCATACCAGAATCCTTCATGTCGTCTTCAGCATTTAGCTTTACTGTCTCTGGCACGGACAGCATACTTGTATCACTCATCTCAGCACATTTATCATGGTTGGAAAAAAAGTTGTGCAAAATCTGTAAACCAAAGGCATAAGCTATTACATACCAGTAAGTATCACTTCAACAGTAAAACACACAACTCTAAACATTTCCTGCAGTATCTAATTCTGCATCTCTTAAAATGAAAGGTAATATTTTCACAAGTATACTTGAAAATAAGCAAATCATTCCCAATTTTAATGCAAATTAGGTTCCATTCTACAGTCAAGGGCAGTCAATGGGTTCCACCATTTACTATAAGTAAGCCTCTCAAAAAAGGAACAAAGGAGAAATGAGGAAGACTTATTTTAATTTGTAACAGTTTGTCAAGGGTGAAGTTTCAGGTAGTTAAGAATCAAATGTAAATTTGCAATTGAATTGTATTAGCACTATACTCAGGTTTCAGTCTGAATAATCATTCAGCTTTCATATACACCGAGTAGAATTACAATTTTGCAGGAACTTTCACTTTTATGACAATACCAAAGGACTGAAATGAATACTAAATTTCAACTCTCCATATAATGGTTGAGCACAAGTAGTTATAGGACAGTAAGTCAAACAATAGCTCCCAATACTCTGAAGAGGAAGAAAACCAAACCCTCAGACAAGTAGCATATTGCAATTTCTAAGTTTAATTTCTCTTTGAATGACTCCCACTGCTGCTGAATCCAAATGGTTTTGTGCTCTTTTTTCTTTTTTAAAAAAGCACAGCAAAAAATATTCCTTAAAGGAGGTTATTTGTGAAAATACAGTCTACAGCCAGGTTTTGCAAGTTTAGTTTTGTGAATAGTAACTTTTAAAAACAGCCAGGTAGGAGGGCCTAGAATGAGAATGACAGAATTTTTTATTCTTGGCTCGTGGAATGTAAACATGTAACTAAATAGCTTAATGGAAACTGAAGAACAGCATAGTTCTTAAAACTACTTACTATCTCAGCTCTTTCATCCTGTTGCTTTGCTCCAGAAACAGAATCATTCTCTCTAGCTTGAGAAGAAAGACAAACAGGTCAATTCATTTGCTCCAAAGCAATTTGCTGAGCATGTTCAAATATGGTTGTGTTCTGGAGGGGTTTTCTTTGTATTATGTTAAATGCAATTGAAATGCATAAACAAAAAACTACTAAAAACTAACCCAAAGTTATAACTAAGAAGTCCTACAAGTGAGGCTAGGGGACAGTGTACAAAAGCAGTTTCACAACAGCATAAAACACCCCAAATCATAGGTTGTAGCTTCTCCTATGTAGGTAGATTGATTATCAATCACCCTGAGCCCACCTTTGCTGCCAATCCCCTTTCCAGCAGTTATTCACGGTACTACTCTCATTTTTTTCTGTCAAGGATCTAGATGAGATCTGCAAGTCTCTCTTACAAATTTGGGTTGTTTTTTTTTTTCCATTTCCTCCCACAAGAGCAGTAATATCTTTTCACTTACATTACAAAAGGAGAAAGTGAACCCTGGGTTTAAGGCTATTTTTTCTAAAAAACAATATATCCAAATAACACATTTCATAGACATGGCATCTAGGTTCTATGTAGCGGCCAAATGACTCACTCTTTCCTGTTACAGGTGCCAGATGGCAGAGAGTGGGCATTGCTACTATAAAATACTAGCCTCATCCAGAAGTGGGAGAATGAGAAGGAGAGCTCAAACCACAATTCATCTTCCAAAAGTACATCATTAAGCTCTGGTTACTTCCCCCAGCCACCCCCTTCTAGTCACATCATTCTGAACCAATCAACACCCAAAACAGCACAACTCAGAAGCCTTGTGAACAGCACCACCCCCTCCCTGCCAACACAGGGATCACAGAATCTCTCAAGTTGGAAGGTACCCATCAGGACCACTGAGTCCAACTCCCCGCACCTCGCAGGGCTACCTAAAACTAAACCGTATGATTAAGAACATTGTCCAGGTGTTCCTTGAACTCTGACAGGCTTGGGCCATGACCAGTTCTTACATGAGGAGATTCCCAACTCTCGCAGGCATTCTTAATACGCTTTATATGCTTGCATGCTCTACATGCTTTATACAGTGACAGTTCAACAACATTAACAAGAACAATGTCAGGAGATAAGCAGACATACAGGTCTTCCCATTTTCTCAAGAGTTTTCACCAACAAAGCATAAAGTCAAATTTCATCTTGTTTTATCATATGCTAATGAAATCCCACTTACAGCAACACTTTAGGTCGGGGCCTGATGTTTAGCATTAGTGCCACAAGCAGTTATCAGCTATTCACAGTTATGCTGGCACAGCTGTTTGTGCATCTGCAGAGTAAATGAGGTCCAGGAATTACCCTGTCCACATAACCCAGGAAATATGATCTTCAACTGGGTCACTATCTCAGTCTGTCTCACCACATCAATACAATGGTAGGCACAGAGAGAGGGTTAAGAATGCCGAAGCCAGCACAGCTGCTGGAAGATTTACTCAACAGGCTACCTCCTTAGACTTTATAAACATACTCACATGAATTAACCTAATAGTATCTAGTTTTGTGATAGTGCAAGGCAATTATTACCTAATCCTCTTTCTATGCTTTGCAAGGTTTTTTCTAGATATGTATTCCCTTATACAACGTAAGAAAACTTCTGAAAAGCAATGACACATTAAATTGAATTTCTGCCTTTTAGGGCTGCATTATTAAAGTAACCACTAAGCATCGCTACAAGAGTTCTGTCCTTTTTAATAAAGGCAACAACAAAAAAAACAAACAGTTCATACTAAGTGAACTTCCAGTGTCAAAACCAGAAGTTTTTAACCTTTAATAACTGTTCATTTTTAGAAATACCTATTATCACTGTTGCACCAAGCGTAGGAGGTGTGGCTAAAGAACTTGACCAGGACATATCTGGATCCACTTCTGCTCCCAGACTTTCAGAAATACGTTTTGGAGTTCTGACCTAGAAATGTATTTAGCAATTATTATTTCTATGCAGAATTCTAAATTTACTACCTATGAAAGAGAAAAGAAAATGCAGGAATAAAATATTTACCTCCAGAAGTTTTGGTGTGCAAAACAAGCTTCCATATGGTCCTAAAAAACATTTATGTAATGAAGACATTAAATAATACCTAAGACATAAGGATTCATATCTACAGATATTTTGTAAAACCAAAAAGTAAAAATACAAACCAGGCATGTTGTTTCTCTGAGGTGTTCTATAAGTATCCCTTAAAATAGTTGGACTGCAAAACAAAACAAAACAAAAAATTCTTACATTTAACTTCTCAATTTTTTAAAATAAGTATTTCAGACATAACATATATTACCACCTCTGTTATTTTCTGTTTGCAACTATGGCTACTCCCCTGAGTAAATAAAAAGTAGATTTCTCCTAACCATCAGTCAGTATTTTAAACCTTAACATAAGTTTGTAATACGCTGTAAAATGCTTATTTTGTGAAATATGTTAATTTTCAGTTATGATCTGCCTGACAAATAGCGTAATAGATATCAATATAACCATGCATTTCTTAATACGCTATATGGAAATACAGAAATTGACTTAATTGATTTTAATTAAACAATTAGTTTAACTGTTCTTATAATCAACATGAGTACTTTGATCAGATTTATCTGAAATACATTTAAATGTAGAAATTAAGGCTATTACTAAAAAAATACTACTTGAGAATCACATGATATATCACTACTACTCTTTGCACTGGATGTTGAGGATTTGGGAAGCTGAAATAATGACAACAAATGCCATAAGGAGTAGAAAAATTGAAAGGAAGAACACCCTTTCAAGGCAAGGAAGTTTTCAAAATTAGCTAGTGTTTTATTTTCAATTACTCAGCAACTTAACAAGTATCATAAACATACAAGATTACTGACTTTTCTGGAGAAGTCTATCAATCAAATATGGTGGGTTTAATACTTCTTTTTGCTTAAAATCCAGTTTACTTTATATTTGCATAGACATATTAGTATACCTAGCAGCAAGGCAGTTGTGACAGGTACCAGGAGGAGAAGCAAATATTTCATTTTCTTGATCTATTTTTCTTCTTGTGATACTCGGGCTTATCAAATTCTCTCTGCCTATAGCACATAAGACAATAATCAACACAACCTTGCAGAATTACAAGTAACAGTTTTGATTTTTAAGTTTAGAGATAATATTTAAAAAAACAATTATGCAATGTCTGATTCTTAGTTAAAAAAAAACAAAACCACCTTTTACTCGTTTTGAACATGTTCAAGTTCTATATCCAAATATTGCCACATTTCAAATGCACAGCCAAAAATGCTCACTACATCACTTTATTTGATATATACGTGTTTCATTATATTTCCTTGATATTATTCAAGTCACATACTCCATTTCTGTTTTAGTATACCATATTGTGCCTTTCATCATTGCAGAAGTTACTCTTCAGAGAAACTCAATTTATTCAAACATGCATTTGTACCAGCTTTCCCTCAAATTTACTTAAGACATACACTTCTTGATTTGAATAAGCAGCATAAAGCAAAAATTATTTCTGGAAATGTTAGTGGAATCACTGTCACTGGTAGCAATAGCTATTTATATGCTGTGTCTCCAGGCAAAAGAGAAAGTGTTCCCACCAAAGCAGCAGAGCCCCTCACATGAACAAGCAACTACTCAAAAGATTTCCTCCTCAGAAATTTCCAAGCAACTTCCATATCAGAAATTACACCTAAGTTTCTACATTTCTCTCTGTTTCTGAGTTCCTGAGTCCACATAGGCAGCACAGCAGCATCTCAGTACCATACCAAAGTGAAAACCATCAGCTTCTATCCATGCTTTTGTTTTCACAAGAAGAAAACCCAGGTATACGAACCAGCTGGCTCTAACTAAGAAAACTAAGGAATGATCTCAGACCAGCCATAGGTAAGCTTTTGTAACAGTCATCTTCCCTTCCGCATGCAGAAACACAGAGCAAAAGTAACCATTTTGAAACAGAAGAATCATAAGGTTCATCTGCAGTTTATTAAATGCTACCAAGAATTCACTAAGGACTTAACACTGTAAAAGGCCAAACAGCTAAATTTAGAACAAGCATGTTCTCAGCTGAGAATAAATTGGGCAGAATTTCAGCAATAAACTAACAAAAACGAACAGGGTAGCAATATTTGTATGGAAGCAATATTATAAGGTAGTTTTGAACAGTAGCACAGCTCTACACCTTCAAACGCTTTGCTTTAGGATCTAAGAACGATTCTAATAATAAAGGGAGCCTTCTGTGCATCTGTAACCTGTGTAGAAGAGCTTCTCGTACTGTTAGGAGAGCACGGAAGAGTAGATGTACAAATCAGATACTGCAGGAACAGTGTTAGATATTCTTCCATTGAAAAGACCCTTATATACAATCATGCATATATATTCTCCATAAAAATATTCTTCCTTCTGTCCAAGGAGAATAGGCGCTCTGGCTTATAGACACATTAAAAAAAGCGCAGTGACACATACTTTCATGATGTACTTGGGATTCAGAAACAATGTAGTGAGAAGTACGTCATAAAAGTAGCGGAACTCCTTATCTCCAAATAAAAAAGTGTAACTTCTTTCCATGACTTAGTTTTACTAACTCAACAAGCTTAGTGCTTTGAAATTTTTCTAAGAAAGGTTGAGAAGTGCCCTACAGATCACCTCATATTTCAGCATAAGATTTTCAGATATTTTGGATAAAACAAAAATAAAACTGCTAAAAAAATTCACTCTGATTCTTAGTGACCAGGTTACACTAACAAGCTCATGTGCTCCTTGTATTGACAGTTTTTAGAGTATTGGGACTTGGACAATACATTTTCTGCAGGGAACTCTGCATGTACATTGCCAGTTTACTGCAAGGCTAAATTGATTATTAGATTAATTCTGCATTTTTATAGGTGATCTTCAGATCACATCTTCATGCCTACTAACATAAACTTTTAATTCATACAATTTCAGCAGTAGCATTAAGCATTACATTAATAATCATCAACTACCACAACAAAAAGAAACAGAAAAGAAAAAAGCCTCTTGCTTCTGGAGGACACAAGCAGCCTTTAAGTACCACTGTTTAAAAAAAAAAAAATTACTCACTTGCTCCTGTTTTTTTCTGATCCAGTTCTTTTCCAGGAGAAGAGTAAGGTGGCAATATCATATTTTCATCTTTAAAAATCAGTGGAGTTGATGCCAGCTGACTGTATGTGGAGGGTTTTGCCCTTGGAGTTTTTAAAGATGTTTGATCAAGCCAGCCAAAGGACCCATCAAGTTCTCCTAACAATTTAGGCTCATATGAGGGTGCTTCTGCACTGAGTTCTTCAAACCAGTTGAGACTGATAGGCCCTAAGTCTATGAAGAAAAACATACAGAAAACATTAAAATAAAGAAAACTTGCCAAATGGCATGCAAATAACATGTGAGAAGTATGAGTTCATATGTTATTAAATCAGGACATAAAATAGAATGAAGAGTTCTATTCTATATGATATATGTAAGAGAAGACTGTACTTAGTTGTAAATGAATACAAAATTAATGTTCCATGCAGGATGCAAAAACACAATACGCATTTAAATGCTAGCAGCAAAATTGCTCTTTCCATTGTCATACTCTTGTTTATTTTGTTTCTAGCTAGCTTTGAACTCTAATATCCACAAAGTATACAAGAATGCCTGCCCAAATTCTCAAACCATTAACAAAACCAATCACAGAGCAGATAAATATCCGGTTTATTTAAAATTAAAACTATACATCTGGCTTTTAGTTTATCTGTCTTACTCAGACTGGCAAGTTAAACAGGTTCCTTTTAACATTAATAAATCATACGACTACAGGTGCATGTGGCAAAAGACTAAACCTGGCCTGCATGCAGGTACATAAGGAAGCCACAGCTAAAAAAAAAGTACAAAAACCAACTGAGCAGACATTATGAAAAAAAGGTACAAATAAAATTTAAACATTTTAAAAAGGTAGATACTACTGAACACAGGGGCAAGTAGAGCTGCTAACAAGTTGCATAACACTTTTATATGGAATATGCAGCATACAGCGGATGTGTGTAAAATAGCAACGTCCGGAAAGCAACACTAATAAAAGTTATTTACTGTAGAGATGCTGTACCTGATTCACTGCAATGTGCCTTAAATATTTCAAAGAAAGTCGGTCTTTCCACAGGTTTGTAAGCCATTTTCTGATCCATAACATTACCGGAAGAGTTGCCGAAATACCTGAGAAATAAGAAAACACTTTCATACAGTGCTATTCCTGTGTCATGGGGCTGCAAGTCTTAAGGCCACTTTCCTTTATTTCTTGGTAGGTGTGTCATAACCCAACCTGTTCAGCTTCAGGGCTGTGATGTGTGTGTTCAAACACCGCAGTGATGAACGGGGTATGAAAACGGACAAGAAGAGGGAATTATACCAGAGATAATAAAAATACTCAACAAATACAGGAGAAAATCAAGATGGAATGAACAAAACACTCCTGAGGTATTTTAAATGTAAATAAAAAATCCACACTCACTATTATATACTAGAATATATATTATTACATATAAACTCTTGCAACCATTATAACTTATATGCCAAGAATTTGATTTAAAGTTGTTTTCAAGGGGAGCAGACATTGCCAGTTTCACAGTTCTATCAAAAAACAGGTGTCAGTGCTACAGAAGCTTTCCTGTTTATTTTAACGCATTATTTCCCCTGTAAAAGCAGTTTCCCACGCGATGGCTGTCTTACGCACGCTGCCTTACCAAAACGGTGGGAAGGAGGTAAAAAAGGGGTAAAGGCTACCCTAAGAGAGTCCAATTTAAAATTGCCTCAGAAGTACATTTTAGAAGGCGAAGCGACCTGCCCACGCTGCTTCCCGTTAGGGAAAGCTCCTGCCGGGCAACCC
>NW_020799091.1:22677836-22860572 GCF_003259725.1 Athene cunicularia | reverse complement strand
CGCCCGGCCCCGCCTCCCTCCGCGGCCGGTCCCACGGCACGAAAAGGGAGTGACCTGAGCCGCGCCTCGGCCGCCTTCTTTTATTCACACATCCCTGTATAGATGAGAAATGAAGTATCGCATCCAAGGCTGTCATACTCCAGTTTACCGTCTAATTGTCGTTCACACCAATGGCACAGAAAGGCTCTAGAAATCTTACAGTGAGCGGTAGTACCGTAACGGGAGTGTCATTGCCTGTGGAGATCTCAAACTGCATCTTTTTAAGTGGTTTTGTAGGCCTTGACACATGAAATTGTTATGGTTGTTAATATTATAATAAAGAAAATATCATTATCCTCCACATACACGTCCATTCCCGTTTTGATAAGTTCTTGGTGTCTGCAATGAGTCTGTAACAAGATGGACAGACAGTTCTTCCTATTACCAATCTCAGTTTAGTCATCTTTCATTTTAGCTGGATGTTCATGAGCTCTTGTGTTATAAAGGGGTTTCTTCCCACCTCTCCACACCAATCCTTAATTCACACAGTTTTATTACACCACCTACTTACTCATCTGTCACCTTCTCTAGTGTCTTTTCTTACCATAATTTTTCCATGTCCCTCCTCCTTCCAATGAACTTTAATTTCTAGTCCTGCAGTGTCCTGTGGAGGAGCAGTAACCAGTTCACCCTAAAGGATTACAGAATAAGCCAAACAATTGTTTTAAATGATGGCATGTAGTTTCCAATTTAATTTCCGACCTTCTCCCAATACACCCTAACAACTTACTCTTTTTTTCAGCCACACTGCAGTAGTAAGTTTTAACTTGGTCCTCTTGAGACCCTGTTTTTCAGTTGATACAGATGGTGCTTTGAAAACCTAAGCATAATGTGGAGCCTTGAGCCATCTTTCTTTTAACCATGATGAGTGTGTGTTTCCTGAATCTGAACCTCTTTTTATTCCATAAAACTGTTGTTTCTTAGTGATTTATTTCAGACACTTGAAAGGATCTTTCTCAAATAAGATGTGAACGTTTAAAGACATCAGCCCTACCAGCTCTTCTCTAGCCCTTATCTTGGCCCATTGAATTTTATAATCCAATGCTTTTACAAAGGTGGTGAAGAGTCATGCAAACTAATTATTTTACAGCACAGCAGGTCCAGGGATTTGGGGATTCCAAAGTCTTTAAAGACTCACATACACAGTTTTATTTATTTAATGATACAATTTTAACTATATTACCTTAGAATTGAAGTGATGTAATTATGGAAGAAGGACTACTATTAGTCGCATATGTAAGTGCTTGTATTGCCAGAATTTATTTCATTTTACAGGTCACTTTTCCCAGTATAACTGTCTTCCCTCCGAAGTGTCATACCAACTGAAGTATATTCATTCCATCTTTCCTAAACCAATACAGTTGATAGAAAAGCTGCATGTAGACAATCCCCAAGTAACAGAGCAATGAGGATGCTCAGACCTTTCAATGCCGATAAAGACTTCTATTCAGAGATGTAATTGCATGCATTCTTTGCTCAGTAGTCTGTGAAGTACCCAGTTTATACGGGCTTCTGTTAGTTTTCCGATCCCGCCCCCTTTCTTTCTTTTAAGACCTTAGACAGGAGTTGTGAGCAAGCAGGCTTCCCCTCGCTATGAAGTCACGGTTGTCCCAGCCATGGCTGATTTACATCTGTTTATCTTTACAGAGTCTTCCAGAGAGATGCTACTTTTTGAGCGCCGATTACTTCTCAGGGCTTACACAGCTCTGTCAAGATCTCCACCGATTTACAGCTGTGTAAACAACTGAGACTATTCTGCCCTGGATTTGTTACTGCAGCTTCTAGCCCTGTGGCTGCGTTGCCTGTCTGAAATCACAGATGAAGGCCTCCACGAGCAGAGCAAGCCGGCCCGTCGAGCACACGCACAGCTGCAGGCTAGCTCTGTACAGGTCTTAACCTTCTGCAAAGATCCTAATACGGTGAGGAAGGGAAATCTTGTACGTGGTGGTTGAAATGGATGCTCTGTGTTCTGCATGCTGGGCTTGCCACCCCATGTCCTGGGAGCCATGGCCAGTGGCTGCATGGTGCTTAGTTGCAGGCTGGGGTTAAACCATGACACACATCAACTCCTGTTTCAGCTCAGCCACCTGCCTAGGGCCAATTTCCCCATCAATTAGTGACAATTAGCAGCAGCTGTCCAGATAAGATAAAGGCAGGGCAGGGCAACAATCAGGGTCGACTTTTCTGTGGTGATCATCATGGAGGGTTTTGTGTATCCATCTTTCAACATGTACCAGAGTTTCAGGGGCAGCCTCACGCCACGCCGCAGTGGGGATGCAATGGTGAAGCAGCCCAGCTGGAAGCTGAACAAGAGCAGCAGCATCAGCCCCTTCCTCGGGGGACCCTTCACCCCCATGCCCTCTGACTACCTGGACAGCTACCGACGGGCCCAGGTCCAGGCCCTGCTGTCCCAGGTGAGCCCCGGGCTGCCACCACGGCTGTACCAGGCCAGCACCAAGGAGGTGGGTGTGCAGGTGAACCTGCGGGCTGAGGCTGCTGTGCAGTGCTCGCTGGGGCCGCGCACGCTGCCTGTTGGCCGCCCCCTTAGCCCTGCTGCCCTCCGTGCCCAAGGGCACCTTGCCCTCTACTCGCCTGCGCCGGACCGCTGCCTCTTCGTGCTGCCAGAGGCCACCAGACCCCGGGAGAAGGCTGAGGCATCTGAAATGACCCCCAAGGAGCAGGAGGTGGAGGATGGTAGCAGAGAGGCGCAAGAGGGCCAGGCGAAGGCTGCTCTGCCGAGTGAGGAGACAGCGGAGACCCCGCAGGAGGAGGCTGCAGCCCCCAGACGGAAGGCTGCCTTCCAGGTGTGCAGCGCTGGGACACCGGGGCCTGGCACAGTCTGCCCTGATCAAGAGGGGTGGGGGGTGAGCCATGAAGCAGGCTGAAGTCTGCTCTTGAACAGCAAAAGGCACAGTGGTGCCCACCCTGGCTTTCCACTCAGGTCTGCACAACTCCCTGCCCAGGGCTGGTAGTGCCCAGGCAGCTCTGTCCCTGTCACTGCAGTGGGGCTTCTGTGGGTGTAAAGAGAGAGCTGGGGTGGCTGTTCTTGAAGTGCTGGAGGCTGCTTTCACTTGAATGTGAACTCTCTCTCTGCAGTTTTTGGAGCAGAAGTATGGCTATTTCCACTGCAAAGACTGCAAGACCAGATGGGAGAGTGCTTACGTTTGGTGCATTTCTGGAAGCAACAAGGTGGTTAACAAGTAATTTCTTGCTCCTGAAACTTGTAAGAATGGTACTAAATCTGTGACAAATCAGTTGCTTTGGCACAAATTTTGGTACCTGTACTGAACACCCTGAGTAAGTCTCTATAGTAACTGAGAACTTGCTTTTTTCAGGTGTACTTCAAGCAGCTCTGTCGCAAATGCCAAAAGGGCTTCAATCCCTATCGAGTGGAAGCAATCCAATGCCAGGTAGGTTAGATTTTGGTATACTGGTAAGACTACCAGAGTTTATCATATACTCTAGTAGCTTACAGCTGCTCAATTTGATACTGTCTTTATCTGGAAGAGAACTTGCTTTTATCAAAGTACTAGGAAATATTAATTGGGAAAGGTGTAATGGGAGAGGACTTCCTGCAGATGGGCTTCCATGAACGGCTTTCTGTTTGTACAGTGTTATGCCTAGCTACAGGTAGGGGGTAGGGTTTTGTGCTTCTAGGTGAGAATACTTACAGCTTAACTCCACAGGGTTTTTACCACAAGAGCTATTTTAAATGTATCATCAGCCAAAATGTGTTGCTATGATTAAGGAAGACTAAATGTCAGTCTAATATGAAGTGAGCACCTCTGATCTACTAATAAAATGTCTTGTTTCTTAAGACCTGTTCAAAGACCCGTTGTTCCTGCCCTCAGAAGAAAAGACACATTGATCTCAAGAGACCTCATCGCCAAGAACTCTGTGGCCGCTGCAAAGGCAAGAGGCTGTCCTGTGATAACACTTACAGCTTCAAATACATTGTCTGATCTGTGTGTCCTCTTCTGTTTGATGCTTTGTCAGTCTCTTGCAGTGTTTTGACTTTAGGCTTTTGACTTGGCATTGGATAATGGATAAAGTCATTTGTATTATTTATAAAGTATATATGTTGTGAATAAAGTTCAATAAAAGCTTGCATTAGTTTGTTACCCCTTAGTATCTTGCTGGGATGAAAGAGGAAAGTATATCCAGAAGAAAACACAACTAATTTGATTTCCTAAAGCAAATAGGTTTTACTTTTAGTCTGCCTTTGGGGACTGTTGAGGTTGAAACTGCTGTATTGTTTTTCCTTCAGTCACTCAAATGGAACTAGTGTGGAAGATACAAATGTTCTGGAGCATGAAGTCTGGGGCAAATGCCTCTCCTCTGTCAAATGTATTAAAAAAAAAAAAAAATCACAACAGCTTGATAGTCTTCTCATTTAGTCTGATTATGTCTGTAAGATGTGAGGGTGAAAGTGTAAGCTTCATGTTTTCCAAAGGAGGATGGGAAAAACCTTTTGAGCTGGGCTATCTGTGATGGGGTGTAACAAATTCTTGAGACTTCATGTGTCTCAAAAGAGGTAGAACAAGTCTCTGTGCCCCTGATTCAAATACATGCTTGTATCTCAGAAGCTTTCCAGTCATGTTAAGGTATTTCCAGGATGGGTGGCTTAAATATAACTGAAGGGAGTAACAGAGTGTGCTTTCATGGAGACAAAATGCGATCATGAGCATCCTAATTAAAGTACTAGTGGTGTTGTAGAAGCACAGGGGGGCATTACTGAAGTTCATGTCCTAGGACTTCAGTGAGGCTTTGGTGGCAATACACTGATTTCTACCTTCAGTTCAGGAATGATGCTGGAAAAGCTGGATGGTTATATCATGTCTTTTGTGTATCTGTGAAGAATCACAGAATACTTTAGGGTGGAAGGAACCTCTGGAGGTCTTCATGCTCAGTGGAGGACCAATTGAATCAGGTTGTGCAAGATAGCGTTTAATGGGTTGTACGCTACCTGCACGACAGTAACAAGCAAGGTACAGCAGGTGGTCTCTTCTGGGACCTGTCTTGTCCAACATCTTTACCAGTGACCTGGAAGAGGCAACAGGGTAACCCCAGACTGGGCAGACCAGCCAATACAGCTGAGGGCAGCGCTGCCCTTTGGAGAGATCTCAGCTGACTCAGGGGAGGGGCCACCAGGAGCCTTGGGATATTCAGCAGGGACAAGAGGAAGTTCCTACGCCTGGATGGGGAGGCCCTTTGCAGAGACACAGACAGGAGACTGACTGCCTGGATGGGGGAGCATCTCCTTGGAAAGTGCCCTTGGGGTTTGGTTGGCAGTGGACCCCGGCAGCTATGGGTGACGATGACATCCACGCCCTTGGCTGTCGGAACAGAGGTAGAGCCAGCAGAGCAGGGGAAGTGACCGTCCCTCTTTACTCAGCACTCACTAGGCTGCATCTAGATTACTGTACCCACTTTTAGGTTCTCTGTATAAGAAAGATGTTGATGAACTGTAAGGAGTTTAGTGAAGGCCACCAAGCTGGTCACAGGGCTTGTTCTGTGAGGAGATGTTGGAAGAACTGGGCTTACTTAGTCTGAAGAAGCGAAGACATCAGGGGGACCTAACAGTAGCCTGTCAGGTTATGGTTATTCAGGAAAGATGGAGCCAGGCCCTTCCGTGCAGCTCACGGCTGGGTACTGAGAAACAATACACATAAAATGAGATAGGTTCAGGCTGGATAAAGGAACAGCCAGGTAGAGCAGGTTGTCCAGGGAGGCTGCGAATTCCCTATCCTTGAATGTTTTCAAGAACCAACTGGATAAAGGCTTGAGTGACCTGATCTCATGGCTGACCCTGTGTCAAAGTGGAGATGGAACTAGATGACCTCCTCAGGTTCCTTCCAACCTGAATCGTCCTGTGACTCTGTAAAACATCCATGATTTTGCCAAGTGATAGAGCAGATCTCAGCTTTCACCAGTGACTAAAATTTCTGCTGACCACTCCAATTACAGTTCTGAATAGCTGTCAAAAGTGAAATACATAACAGGAAGACTTCTCTAACTATTGCAGATTATTTTACTCAGAAAAATAGTTGTGTGATTTCCCTTGCATCTGTTTTGTCCTGCAACTGCAATTGTGCAGCAGAGCTCTGTGGACTGCAAAATCAGAAAACTTGTAGAAGTTGATTCTACCCCTTTTATGTATCAATACAAGTATTTGTCAAGATCCATGTAAAATTGTGCAAGCATTTTGAAAACGAAAAATGGGTGGAGTGTGCTTTACTGGATTCTCAGAGCCAAGGCTGATACTACAGGCTGGACAGATTTTCTTTTACCTTTAGCATGAGGAAAAAACCTACCGAAACCTAATGCTGGAATGAATAGGACCATTACTGATGTTTTTAACATAAACAAACCTTCATCCTCATTTTTTATTTTTTTTCAGTTATGAAACTGCTTTGGTCAATGTACTCTTCCTGGTTGAGTTTTAACTACAGACTGACAAAAAAATCCAACCAATACACTGGTTTCTCTCAGTGTAATGAACAGTTTCACCACAAACCATGTAAAAGGTGTCTTTTGGGGGCTGCTGATCACGGATACCATCTGCAACAGTATAGATTCAGACAAGAACACGGTCTTCACAACAAGCACATAATCTGTTGTGATTATATATGACTTTTATATTTTAGTTAAATGGATGTACTGATCCAAATATCAACCAAAGTTACTTCACAAAAACGGTAAGTGTATTTACAGAGTGAATAAGTTACACAGTTGTCAGAATAAAAGTGTCTCAGATGTGCAACAGATTTACATGCATACATTTAACACTGGACAGCAGTTAAATGTAAGAAAAAAAACCCATACAGGTATGACTTTTATATATACATTACAAATAAAATAAGACATCTCTTTAAAGAAACTAAACATGAGAACTTGCATTTCACGTTAATATCTTTACTTTTTATACTCAAAATTTCTATTAAATAAAAGTATGCATGCATAACAGTTCAAAAGATTTGACTCTGTGATGGGACTTTCTCCTACAAAATCGCAAGTTAAATTAGATCAACCATCCTTTAATAGTATAAATATATTCATAAAAGCAACCTTCTAGTAAAAAGCAGCCAAGATCCTTTAAAAAAAAAAAAAGAAAAATCTACCAAGACCATTTATGATGCTTGGGGGCCTAAGAACAGACCTCTGCAATATGATCCAGTACCTTCAGAGACAGTAGCCTAGTAACATTAGGAAATGTACTTCATAGCAGCTCGTTGTTTTAAGATACAGTAATCATATTCAAATTACAGTGTACATTAAACTGTAGTCCATTTACAATTTGTTTCATATACACAGGCTCTCAGCTTTTGACCAACAAGTTTGTGAGATTCTGTGGCCAGCTTCATTCTGCCCATCTTTCACTCAACCACGTAAGAGAAAAAAGGAAAAAATGTACAAGTTTTTTTTAACAAAAAATATTATTTCGTGAAGGAAACATTGCACTTTTGCCAACCTAAAATTAATTTGCTATAAAGGAAGTATTATTCAGTGTAGTAGGCTTTGGTATGCAATGGAAGTCACTTCTTCAGTAGTGAGTTGCAGTTGCTCAGTGAAATGCTAACTGATTTTTGTGCAACAGAGAACAAAGGATGTTGTCCCAGATGCTCTATGCTACCTTTGTCCTTGCAGTATTGCTACACATTTGAAGTTCAGCCCATCTCTTTCTAGAAGAAATCCTAAATGTAACAAGAGTGAGTACACTTTGACCAAACCTTTGTAAGGCTGAGAAGACATTGAGCCACCTCACTCCACCAGGGCAGCACTCCCAGCTTGAAAGAGGACACAAGAGTCCTGTCAGAGACTTGTGCCAGAAATGCTGGAGTCTGGAAGAAAAGTATTGATGACCCGGTAACTTTGAGCTCTGCGAATCATGTCGCGGATCTCTATATTCAGTTCCATTAATTTGGTACAGATTTCAGTCAGGCTCTGGTTGGAGCCCACCAGTGCATAGGTGCCCGTCTGACCCAAGGTTTGGTGCCGGAAGTAAATGTTCAGTAGTGTCTGGACTTCATCGTCAGAGCTACTTCCAAAGATATCATTGGGCCACAAAATCCTGCAATCAAACAGGAAAAGAATGTGTGTATCATTATGGGGTTATCAGCACAGACGGAAACTAGGTGATAGAGATCTCTAAAAGGAGAACTGACTCGCACACACTTATAAGCCAAAAGCAACTCACTGTTTTATGCTACTCGTTTGTAACTCAGACTCTGGTATCAGGCACTGAAATCGCATAAAAGCGCAATTCCTATTATCTAAAAAAAAAGCTGAGGAAGACTCATTCAAGTAAGTGAAAGTGAAACTGGGCTGAATGTTAGCTGATGCCAGTGACATACACCTGTAAGGAATTAGCTCTATAAAAGGATTAAGAGCCTCGCAGAAGTACTTTCAATCTACACAATGTAATTAAACATTTTAATTGTTACAAGCATACATGTTTGCATTACTGATTTAGTATCATTACTTGTGGCACACCCCTGCAAAAGTTAATAAAATCAATGCCCCCACATACATTGTTAAAACATATTAAGTCAATTATGATGACTCAGCATTTACATTTAACATAAAGTAAGGAGGATAATAAATGCACACTTTTCTAGTAACACTAAAGTCTAGTATGAGCCATGTAGCAAAACTTGCCTGCATTCTCTTATTTGTCGGACAGCTTTAACAAGTTCATTGTTTTTCAAACACTCCAGCATGGACTGAATAGCTGCTTCTGTAGAATTGAATGTGGGCTCAGATTCCATTGTCAGAGGCTCAGCTGCAATTGCAGCAGTAGCATCCTTAAGATTTTTCTTCAACTCACTCAGTTCTCTTGACATATTTAACAGCTGTTCCAAGGAGAAAGATGAGAGATGGGTATTTTCATTCTCCACAGGCACCAAAGACAGTGTTTCAAGTCTGTTCTTACTATTATATTGGATGTACACGTTATAAAAAAGACCCCATTTTAACACAATGACATTTCTTCATCTCTGTACTCTGTACAATACAGGGAAAACATAAACTACAGATTTTTAAGCTTTGTGCTTCCTTTAATAATATGATGCATTTTTGGCTTGCTAAAATGCAAAAGAACATCTAAACAATCTTCTATCTTTCACCCCTGCTAGTGTTTTCCTATCATAGTGGAAAAATTTAAGAAAACACGTACTTCTCTTAGCAATGATGTTATTTATTTACAAAGCACATATGATTAACAGATGCACAGGAATTGTACAGCCCTTTTTGTCAGGCTGAAAAGTTAATATGGCACAAGACTCATGAATAATTCATAAGCGAACAGTTAATTTCTAAACATCTACCTTCATGCTCATACATGCTAAAAATAACCACTGTCACAAGAACTAACAGTGGAACTTTCCTTAAATAATATCTTATGGCTCCTGCAAAATATGTGAATTTCACGGTGAAACAGCTATTCCTCATATTATGGTTTCCCAGTTTCATAGGCTGCAGTATTTATAAAAATCTAACAAAATCATAACTGTGAAATACAGTTACAGAAATCAATTATCAGGAAAACAAAATACTTCTAAAATTTAGACTAGTCTAAAACTAGATGCTTACTGTCCTGTCTTCTCTTAAAAGTGAGCAGCTCAGTCACATTATGAGCCAGCCTTCAAAACAGCTCCTTAAGGTACAGTAAGTATTCAAACTCTTTGTACTACCTACAGGACATCTGATAACTAAACAATTTCCATTTACAGAGAATCTCTAAACTACTAGAATCTGTCATAAAATACATTTTATAGCTTCAGGTGTTGTTTTATGGCTAAAAGCAAAATACAGTAACTTCTTCAACTCAATAGTTTAAAGTACATACACCTTAGGAGGAGAAAAATGTATATGGAATAGCAAGTTAAATCTTTCCTTAAACGATGATCATTCAATTTAAAGGGATTACCTCAAAGATATTTCAAAGTATTACATATTTTATGCGATTGCTGAAAGTAAACTTGACTAAGGGTATTGTTCTTGTGAAGTGTTTTTTAAAGTAAGATAAATAGATTTATCTAAAGACAGAAGGCTGAGTCAAAAGCAATAGTGAGCTGTGTCAAAAATATTTAAAGAAGAAAGCTTGTAAAAATCACAGAACTAAAAACTCATCACATTTAGGTATTTAGTTAATTATATTCTTAAAATAGATTTAATACTCTTTGTAAACATTAAACTAATTTAGATTTGCTTATCCAGAGAACAAGATCAGGCGGTACACTTACAGTCAAAATACAAAATAGTTCAACACTACACACCTTTGCTTGCTCAGGTGTGAGAGGATGCAAAACCATTCAATAACTGTTTGTCAAAAACTGCTGCTGCTGTTTCTAGTATTATGCACAAGCAACAGAGACAGTGTCTATCGCTGGAAATCACAATACGTTATTTCAGCAAAACCCCTTTTCACCTGTTTCAAGATTAATTTATCAAATTATTTTGTTACTGCCATTGATATTTTCTGTATGTGTGAAGAAGGCTCATTTTCCCTAAAAATTAAGGCCTCAATTCAAATAGAAACAAATATAAGTAACTTGCAGATGTTCACAGAGTGTGAGCACTCTCTACATGTAAAGTGTGTGAGTGAAGTTAAGATTTGATATATCATTCCAGTTTGCTACTCCTCACTGAAATGCCTTTTGAAGACTGAATGTATAAGATCCTAGTCTCTCAAAGTACAATCAATTACAAAGAATACAGCATCTCAACTATGTTTTAATGTGGATGCTGGTGTATTGAATGGTTTTGTCTGCAGACTTATATTCAGGGTGAAATAGTATAATCTTTGGTGTAAATCCATAGAAATAAAAATAAGAACATGAAAATAATGTGCTCTTTTCAGTGTAAGACTTTGTAGTTTGTTACGTACCTCTGGCATGGAACTGACTTCATGCACTTGTCCGATAAGTTTACAGTAGGACTGAAAAAGCAACAGCAGCTGGAAGTGCAGTTTATATAATCTCTGACACAGTTCCAATTGCTAAGGAGAGATTTGTAGGAGAACAAATAATTAATGAAGATCAGTCAGTTGGGATAATTTTCAATTTCATTAATAAAACACACTGAGTAGTTCAGTTCTCAAAAAACATTATTTTACTGAAGTATGATCATATACTATCTCAGAAAACAAGTAATGTTCTTTCTTCTGCAGGTAAATCACATATGACATTGAAAATCACAATTATGATGGCTAGTTCTCATGTAGCACATGTCAGCATCAATCTCAAAGCAGTTTATATAGGTTAGCTTCACTCTCACCAGTTTGCAGCTGGAAAGCAGAGACAGAATATGGGGGAAATGACTTTGCTGCATAGAACACAAAACTTTTTAAAACTTTGGAAATGGTCAAAGACCTCTTCTGACAGGATGGAAATCCAGGAGAGAAGCAGTGAAGTATTTGTCCAAGAGGGCCAAAGCGCCTGCTTGCTTCTCTGAGAGGAGAGGAAGAGAGGCAATAAAGCCAGCCAGGTGTGGGAAGGAGGAAGTGCCAACTCTGCAACTTACACCTCAGCTCATGGATTTTCCACCATCTTAAAGAAATCCTACAACAGATGGATGGAGTTCTGTGTGTAAAAGGACATCTGGCTTCTACAGTTTATTCTTCCAGATTAAGCAGATACTGTTCTATGAATATTAACTTGTTTCTTCTAGTGTAATGTGCAGCACCACAGAGCAGGTGTCAGACACATGGAAGTAACATGCAATGGACACATCTGCTGGAGAAGTCAAGTTAATATGCTCATGGTCCTGGTATCTGTGTGTCTATCAGGAGGGGCAATCTCACAGTTCCACAGAGGGATCACGGTGAGGAAGGGAGGAATATTTAATCTTTGGTGAATTATGGAAGAAGTGAAAATTCTTCAAGTACAAGCCAGGAGGCCTCCTGACCCTTTGGCAGGAAAGCCTTACAGACTTCAAACCATATTTGATTTGTCTTCTCTTACAGACACGGTGACCAAGGGCGGGCTCAGTGATCTTTCCATTTGCTTGGAGAAACCAGAGCAGAGTTTCGTGCCAAACATGGCAGAAAATAAGAAGATATTATTAATGACTTTGCTTCCTTAAAGCACTCATACATGCTTAGCTACCAGCACGTACTTCAGCTATTTGCTGAACAGGGGTCAGTTGCAAATGGCAGCACAAATACTAATAAAAAGTACTTTTAAAAATGTCATAACCATTAATTTGACTGAAGTGTTTGTTTACATATGGTTCAATATACATGCCAGGGTTATTATTAATAAGCCAGAATTAGAACCATATCCTTAATGTTCCAGTTCCCAAAGTTTCTGTACCAGCCAAAGAAGGCTGAGGGGCTGAGGTCAAAAGAGAGGTTCTTTGGCCAATTTCAGCTTTGTTCATCAGGGAGAGGTAGACACCAACTACCCATCTATGAACAGTCAGCTGAGGGCACTGCCAAAACCAGTTAGAGCTAGGTGCCTTTTGAAGGTTTATGGGGGAGAGTGGGAGCAGGAGGAGAGCACCAAGACAGTGGGTGTCAACCTGGCAGGGTTTGTCCTGCTGAAGGCCAGACAGACAGGCCTGCTTGCATCTCAGTGTTGGTCTGCTGCAGCAGCGGAGTTCAGCACTGCTAATTTGCCTGGTCTGAGCTCTGTGCTCTTATGGATCAACTGTTTCTCGTATCTGAGTCGGTATGTTTAACGTTTGTTAATGGTGAATGAGGTCAAGAGTGTTCCTGCCCCAAATGGAAGGGAGGAATCCCACTAGACCTGATAAGACAGCAAAGACCCACAGGAGATGAAGGAAGGCCCAGCAGATCTGTGGTTGGCAAAAAAGGGAGGGAACGTATGTTCGACCTGCTAGGTGGGCACACAGTGCGAACTGACTTGTGGGCAGGGACAAAACCTATCTGTGGCCAAGGGAATGAAGCAGTAGGGTATGAGGGATGGCGCCTGTTAAATAAACCTGCCCAGATGCTATTCTCTGTAACTGAGGACATGAAGCACTGCCAAGATTGCATCTGCATGGCTAACCGTTCTCCTCCCAAAACAGAGTCACTGTTTAGATACAACCTCCTGCAAATGGATCCGGCTTCTGTCTTGTCTCGAAGCACGCTCGGGCATGTCCAGGGCTGGCTGGAACCCCAGCCAGGAAGGTGCTAACCGTTCACCCCTGACGCCAGCCTGGGGTCACACGCTTGCTCCCTGGTCCTGTTTAGTTCACCAGCAGGGACACAGCCTGAGAGGCTCCAGCGGGGATCAAATTCACTCTACTCAGATTTTGGAGAACTGACAACACTAGGTAGCAGTTAAACACACATATACTTGAAGTTGTCAGGGAGTTAAAAATTAATTGAAAACCAGGACACAGCATAACATAATTTAAAAAAATAAAAATCTCATGGTAGCTTGACATGTACACATGATTTTTTTTAGTCCTTGGAGAACAATAATTTCATCCTTCTGGCTGCTAACCTGAATGAAGACAAACTAAGGTGAAATTGAAGATGCAGGTTTGACTTCATAAGTATTTAGTTACCATTTCAAGCAACTCAATTTTTGTTCTTCCTGAATAAGTATTAAAAACTTAGTGGTGAAACTATTCATCAACATATAAACAAAACCGATTTGAAACATTGATGTCAACTACAAATTGTAGTTTTTCAGTAGGACAAAATGAAAATTATGGATTTTAAAATAACAAAAAAGTTTAGCTTCCACTCCAGCATATTAAATCCATCCAAAGGCTTGATTTTTAAATATTTATGTAAATGACCATTTAAAACAGCATATGAAGGTGTCAGAATTTTGGCACAGTAGTCTTATATTCCACAAAACAAACCTTAGTAAATTATTTAGTCACTGCATGTAGAACCATATATTCTAGAGGAAAATTATAACAAAAAAGGAAAACATGCTTAGAAGTAAAACAGTAAAACTGGGGTGTATTAGTCCATCTACAGATGGACAAAGAATATGAAAGAACTTCAACTTACTGCAAGAGATTCCATTTGCTACACAGCAAGCATGGCACAGGAGAAAAGGAAAGGAAAGAAAGTATAGTGTCAGTGTAATGCATGCAATAGAAAGCACAGCGCATCTTTAATAGCATAACTTGTCAGCAGTATTAGCAATGCTTGCCTCAACCTGATAACTGGTTGGAAATATCACATACAACATGCACAGCATTCTTAATAAAATCAAGCTTTAATTCTAATGGTAAATTCCAGTCTAAATATCCTCAGTTAGATCTTCAGATTTAGTAATTTTGATTTATCCCACTTAGTAGCTTAGGAACTTGCAGTGAAATTGTGTTACAAAATTCTTTAAATAATACTTTTATTTGAATTTGCTTTCTTTGTTATTAAAAAGAGCTCATATTGCAAAGTACTCAAAAAATTAGGCAGGATTTTCAAGTGATGAACAGAACTGAACTTTCCTATTTAAAAGTATTTTGTTATTTATAAATACTTTTATTTTTGGACATAATAGATCTAATGAAATTTCCAGGATAAGCTTGTGACTGCTGGTTTTATTACATGGCACATAACAATGGAAACATTTTGCATATAACTTTTAAGTTATGACTATCATAAGAAAAAAAATCCATGGAAAATGCCAGTTTGTTTTCACTACATGGCAATGCCACAAGTTGAGACAGCTTTGTATGCCTTCCTCTCACCAGTAATGATTCACTGATTTGTAGTTTTGGAGCTATTAAAATGTCAGTGTAAGTCCTGTGGCAATAGTAATAAAACGTCTAATTGATCTACATTAGCATTTTAAAGATTAGGGGACTAACTTCTCGCTTAAAAAAAAGTGTTCCTCTTTTCTTTTGCCAAGAACTAACATTTGCACTCTGTGTACATCTAATGCAGCTTTCCTTATTTTATATATATTACATTCTCATGACATTTTAGATGAACAGAGTCATCACGTAAATGCTGTAATTAACAAACACAATGACATCTACCCAGTTACAGCCTGGTGTCAGTGCACATGCACACAGTGTTAATAAGCAATTGGAATTCTTATTAAAATGATTTACCTTACCATCAGTACAAAGGCAACAAACACAGAAATGTGAAATAACACTAACTTTGTACAGCTTAACAAAGTATTTGTCTGGCTTCTTTCCATGGGCCTTACTATTAAAAAATGTATGAAAAGTATTGTCCCAATTCCTGTACTACTCTTCTATAAAACCATGACAAACTAAGGTTTAAGCTCTTGTGATGTTTAATTTTATGCCTTTAACATTGCTCAAATAGTTTTTTTCTTCTATTTAGTACTTTTGAAAAAAACCCTCTATATCTTGGCTTCCATGCAGTTCACACAAATTAAGCTTTGTAAAGCTAAATTCAAGATAAGAAGAGAACAAGAGCAGACAGATCACTGTGCTGTAGTAAATTCACAGGTGTGCTGGCTTGTGTTTTTCAAATATTGTCTCTGATTTAAGTTCCTTCAGTTTAGCATGGCACCAAGTTTCATTTAGACTTTGAAAAATATTGGAATCCACATAATTTCTAATTTGCCATGGAATTTACTTTGAAGAAGGGAGCAGGGAAGCAGCAAAGAAGTGAATTCCATGGTCTTCTTTCCAGAAAATACTGTCTTCTCTGTACTGCTTCCAAAACCAGGGCAACCCAAAAAAAAGGGGTGGGGAAAGGGTTTTGCATTACATGAAAAACCCTTCTTCTTCACTGAAAGAAAATATACCAGATATGAAATCTCCCTAAACTACTACTGCTCAACTCCACATTGCTCTACAATTTCATGACTGTAATTTATCTTCTTCCCTCTTTCAGCTTAAAATGAAATATTCCTTGAAAGTTGAAAAGATACTAATTGTTGGACTAAGTGACATTTCTTTTAGTCACCAGCAGCAAGGCCTCAGGCAGAATGATCCTAGCCTTCACTCTTCTTCTCAATTTATAGTTTAATTCCTACAGTAAACGAAAGCGTTGGTTTAGATTAGTTGATCGACACTACACAAGCAGTGGTTTTGCAACTGAAAATACTGAACGTTTACAGAGTATCTGGACCACTTGCACAGTCCTTTATGTAGCTAGTACATGCTACACCTAAGAAGGACACATCACCTAGCAGCAACACTTTGATTTAGTTTTTTATTGAGACAGAGAATTACTGTTCTGTACTATTAGCAGATCAGGAAGAAAGCAAAGTAGTAATATTTAGATGCCAGGTCTTCTTGCTCTTTTCAATAAATCATTTTTAAATACTGAAAGGAGATGAGAGTTATACAGTTACTTCTTAAGACATAAACACTTTGATGGCAACAGAGTCTTTAGTCATTTATTGGCACAGAAGAGTCCCACCTTAACAAAACTGTCGTGTGCAAGTGTTTTTAATTGCAAATGCATTTTACTAAAACTATGCTATTTGACTTGACATTCCAGCAGACAAAAGCTTTTCCCACAGTCTGGGAAAGTGAGTATATATATGTGAGTGAGTATATATATATATGAATTTGTATATATATATATAAAAGAGAGAGAAAAAAAAGAGATATAGAGCATATACTGTGCATTCTTAAATATCCCCTGGACTTGAATGATAGTAGAAACTATTCTGTCTGGAGACACTGTGCCTTGAGCTTTACTGTGACTCAACTCCAGATGACTATGATCCCAAGAGGTACATCTCCAGTCTTACTGGCGGCCTACAGTAGGCCTTTAGTCACAGGGAAAGTCATAGCAACAGGTACATTCTGAATTTTTGGGGCAAATTTTTATGGGCTAGAGAATGTTTTAAATGTCCATTAACATCTGAGTTTGCAAAGCCCATATCCATTAGTTTGTGGTGAGCTCTGGGGTGAGCAAGGTTTAAGAAAGGTGTATACTGACTTTGGACTTCCAGAGTAAACTGAATGTCTCATTACGAGATAAATACTTATTTGAATTATCAGTGCTAATTGACAAGAAAAATAGGATCTTCATGTATCTCTCTTCCAGAAAGAAAAAACTCCAAACAAAACCAGACTCTGACTAGATTAAAAAAAACCCTGTTCAGTAAAGTTGAAAAATATACTGATAGCTGTACTCATCTAAGACTGTTAAACCTGGACAGACAGCACAATAAGTGTGTGCAGTTATCTGTTGTCTATAAATTGACTACTGTGTCCTTGACACTCTGTTGCTCAATGTAGCATCAAAGCTTACAAATCACAGACACACCCAAATCATGTAATCTGTTGGAAGAATAAGGGGAGGAAAGACATTCTGGGATATGAAGCTTATACTAGATTTCAGAAAAGCTGCTAGCTCTAGTAGCTGACCTAGACATCTTCTATTTCGAGCTTCTTAATGTCAGAATAAACAATTTCTGCCTTTGTTCATTTTCAGTAGCAGTAACAATGGTCAACAAATCATGTGCAATTATTTTGAAAAAAGATCTGATTAGAGAAACCTGTGCCAAGTTGCCAGCATCAGCAGGCCTTTGTGATGCAACTGCTTGTGCTAATGCTGAATTTGGTCTTAGGTCTATCTTATCTGCAGAGGGGACTATTTTCCCCTCAGGCTTTTTACCAGGTGGGGAGTTAGGAGAATCTAAGATTTCTGCCTTCTGTAGAGCAAAGTGTTGCTTTTTCTTCCTTACAGTAATTTCTATAACCTCTTCCAGAAATAGCCTGGTTTTGTGGTTAGCTAAGTAATTTTTTTATGCAGGAGTGTTCAAGCAGGATTTCAGGCCCTAGTCTAAGCCTCAATGACTTTAAGAGTTTAGGCAGGTTCCTTTGTGACTACCACTGTAAGAGAGACTTTTTCCTACAATTATTACATTTTTTAGCCTTTCAGGTTGAGGGAGAAGAGGAGAAGAAAGATAAGAAAGCAAATACTTGACACTCTAGGAGTAATTTTTGTAATTTTTCCTTGTCCCTTCCTAATCACATTTCCTCCATTTCCCTGGACCCTTCCCATTACACTTTTGTTGAATAAATAGAATGTGCATTTGGGAAGAGCTGCTTCAGTTGACAGATGAATGAGAAGGGAAAGAAAAGAAATAAGCTTGTTGATCAAAAAACTACCATCCCGTCAACTTCCAAGGAATAATGCATTCTGGAATGGAGGAACAATGCTGGGGAGAGACCAGGGATTCCTGCAAGAGTGAGAAACCCTTCTTTTAAGTCTGTTTGATAAGCAGTAAGAATATTAACCCCAGCTTCACAAACACACATTTAATTCTGAAACAGAGAACACCTTATTAAAAAAACCCGCACAAGTGGAACATGACATTTATTATTTTAGATGCAGTTAGGCCAGCTATATGAGCTCCCATCACAGTTTATTCCTTAACCTCAGCATTCTCTCCCCTCTACTTTTTCAAAAAAGAAACAATCTAGATTATCAGCAAGATGTGTGATCCTCCATCCCATTCTATGGGTTGCAAAAGAGGGATGAAGAGTCTAAATTAAGCTGTATACTGTAAGGTATGTAACACTACAGGCTGAAAGTCACTCTTCAGGGCATTGTGCATCAGTGGGAAGGGAAAGCCCACGTAGGTTCCAATAGTTACACTTCCCTATCTACCTCTCTCTCCTGATGTACTTGCAGGAGAGGTAGTAGCATGTAATCCAGGCCCCTCTTTTTTAGACTTGAGAACAGCTCACTTTTAACTTCTGTGTACACCATTACAACTACAGAAGAGAGAGTATCTTGCTTAAATGCACTGGAAGGTGCCTGTAACTTTTGCTGTTGCAAATGCCAGGTGGGAGAAGACTGAACAGTTTTTCCACTGCCTGTGACTGGAGCCAGAGAATTTATTAACATATCAGATTTGCTAACAAGGTCAAGGAAGCCAAAATGCAGGGGTGACAAGGATTTGGGATTCTTGGGAAATGGTATAAAAAATAAAAATCAAGGGAGTTCAAAGAGAGGAAGACAAATACATAGAGGTGGGAAAGAGCTGTTAAGATAAAAACAGAAGAAAATAAAGTTAATTGGGGGAGAAGACAGACACACTGAAACTAACATAAGAATTAAACAAGGTATTTGAAAAAAATGGTTACAGCAGGCAACTCTGCGTTCTGAAAATGTCATCATTATCTTTTACAGGTACATGGAAAGAGGAGATGTTACTTTTTTTTACATCCTATTGTTGCTTCCTGATTTTGGCTAATTCTGTCCAGCCCCCTCTTTTTCCCATCCCTTCATTCCTTTTTCCTCCAAAAGGGAAAAAACCCAAAATAATACTTCTTAGCTCATTCTACACCACTAAGATACCAGTATATCAAATAACAGGAATGCCTACTGATGGTGCTGATTTCTGAAAAGATCAGTTTCTTAACTGGATTCAACACACTAAAACATATATCTATATTTATGTATATATATATATATGTGCGTGTGCGCATGTAAAATTTTTGTTCAAAAGTGATTATGAGATATTTTGCTTTAGCTATAAATACTTATCTACAGCATAAATTATTTCACTGGCCATTTTATAGTTATTATTTCATAACTACTGATCTAAGTGGATTTCAACCAGCAAGTACTGCTGTTGGGCAGACAAGTCTGCAACAGCTGTAGATAAAATGGGTGTAATGTGGAAGCACAGTACACCAGGAGTGATTTTCAGAGACACTGCGCTGTGGGAAACTGCCGCTGCCACGTCCTTCTAAGAGGGAGAGCACCACAACCCAGGCAGGGCTAGCTCTGCTTCCTTGTCTAGACTAGGAAGGTAGAAGTATTGCCTCTGAATACTTCTCATTTCCTGAGGCCAGGACTGAGGCAACAACAACACCTCTGAGCCTTAATTGTGAAGGCTAGATTATGCCCAAACCCAGCAGAAAGGCAAGGAGGAAGCGCAGCAGGCTCTTGTGAGTCCAAGAACAAGATGTATCACACATGTCACTTTACAGGAGAGAAATAATACTGGACATTCATTACCTTCTCTTCTGAGTCCCCTGGCTGGCAGGTAATAACTCCATCTCGTGAGCCTCCAGCAAATGTTGCTTTGCAGTTTGCAAGCCACTGTTTTCGGAGAGAAATTAAAAGAAGATGTGAATAAGGCTTATAGTTTGATTTGAAGAAAGTTAAGCAGTATTTTAGTTTCACAGCACAGCATCTAAACAAAAACTTGCACTTGTACTTTTCATTTACACAGATTGTGACAATTTGCTTTGACTGTAATTTAAAAAGTGTAGTCTTGATTTCTATTAGTATTTGAATTGCATAAAGTGAGAAAATGAATTAATTACTGAACAGGAGAAAGGGGAAACTAGGAATATTAAAGATGCCAATGTTTCTAAAATTAAGGGATACAATAGCTATTTTTTTTAGTTCTGGTTCCTCTATTCAGATCTGGGTGTACCTGCAGTCTCCTGATACAGCATATGTATACACACATACAAAACCAAGAACATAACATAATCCATCATACCGAGAGTGTTGCTTCTTTCCTGTTGTTGTATGTGTCCAGGTACTCCTGCAGTTCTAGAACACTGAACTTCAACTTTTCAAGAAGGCCACAAGAGAGCAGCTGGAGAAATGAAATCAAAAAGTCTAGTAAATGTCACTATGAAAGAATAAAAATATTAGCAGAGTAGAAAGTAAAGATCTTGCAAAATAATACTTAGATTTACAGATACTAATATTGAAAAATATTTATATTTATGCAAAAATTTACATAAATAAAATACTATACTGAAAACTCAACAGCAGAAGTTGCGCCTATGATAAAAATTCCACCTCTGTGGAACTGAAATTGTGTTCTGTGTATAACAGTTTTGCTTTTCTAAAACCAAATACTGCACAAATCTTAAGAAGTTAATCTCCACAGCTCTCTGAAGATGTAAGGCACATTTCTTCCACAGTCACAGCAGTGACCAAGTAACCTCTGTTACTTCTGTGTGAGGCCACACTGTCCTGATGCTGTTGGATAAACATAGGCCAGATTGAAACAATGGGAAGAGCCATCTCATTCATTCCCTAATATATTCTTTTATCATCCAGCTCACACCATAGTTAGTTGACTCAAATGACATCATATTATCATCTTTCATGCTGAACTATGTAAAAAATAGCTTCTCCTTTTCCGTCTGTGGAGGCAACTGGGTTCAGTAGGCACCTGTTTTATATTGATTTTTGGCACACAGTCTCAACATATTGTAACTATTCTATGATTCTATATTACCCATCTGCCAGTACTTACCTAATAAAATAATACAGAAAATTAATGGAAATATGGTTAAGAACAAGAGATAAAAATTAGAGATAGGAGCTGAAAACCTTTCTGACATATCTGTTCAGGAGTTGCTCAAAAGTGACACTGTCAGTAAAATAACACATTACAATGTGGCGCATGCCTTTTTGAAATTAATATACTCACTGTTTCTGCATCTACAAAAAGGGTGGGACATTCTGAACATGATGTTAACATCTGAGAAGACCTCACAAACTTGGAGCCTATTCCTCTCAGGTTGTCTCCCAAGTAACTAGCTGCATCACAGGTTAGGAAGCAGAATCTTTTCTGAATATTCTGGAAAGCAAAACACAGTTTATTACATTCTTTACTCAAGTACAAGCCTTCATCCTTTGTAAACAAATGGCATGCTTTCTTTTCTTCACACAGTAACATGCAAAAGAGACCATCTCCCTGTGGAGAACTGAACGTCTGCTCAAGGATACTGAATAATAGTTAAGCTGGAGACAAGAGTACAGCTGGGTAGCTGTGAAACTAATAATCTATTACTGAAATACATTCTTTCTTGTAAAGACTATTCAATCTTTATAAAGCCTTTTACCCACAGGTGTGGTTTTTTTCTTGGCTGTATAGAGTTAACAGAGTTTTTTAGCACATTACTTTTTCTGCCCATTCCGGGCATTGTTTTGTTAGTATTCCATGTCAAGTGGCTAATCAGATAATATAATGGACATCCTAATTCCAAATAGCAGCATGGAAAAATTCAGAGAAAACCTTTTGTCTTCCCCTGTGGGAAAAACCTTCTTACTGAAAATTCTCTGCTGCTTGGGAGGACTCCAGAAATACTGCATTGCATCCAGGAATTATTCTTCTCAGAAGATTTTTTTGGTGTTTAGAGTCCTAAACCAGATCAGTCTTTTATAAACATTCTAGTGCTAATACTTCCTTTTAATTTACAAATATATAAAGTGAATAATAAATCAAAGTAATATATTTGTCTTTCAGGAACTGAAGTAATGGTATTGATAAATACACAGCAGGTTTCACTGCCAAAATATATCTCACTAAGGCCAACTGCTCAGCAGGTGGGAGTTACATGAAATTTTTTTAAAGAATAAAAGTATGAAACATTTGTGTATGATTCATTACTCTTTACCATAGACATTCTTCTGAGGAATGTAGGTTAGGACCTGTATTACTGTAAGCATGCCTCACTGGAGAGAAGTGCTTCCCAAATACCAATCTGAATGATAGACATATAAATGGTCTGCTATTGCTCCTACACTGGAGCACTGAAGTTAAGTACCTAAAATCAGGTGAGCTGAATTCAGACCTTATTGAGAAAGGAAGTTGTTGGACTTAATGAAAAAGCTTCATAAACCCTCATATTGTAGGTAGTGTATACATTATCAATAATTTATAAAATGGTTAAAGAGAAACTTCCTTTACAGACCAATTTCATAACTGCTTATTTGTGAATCTCTCTCTAAATCATCTGAACTGGTCATCTGAACACAGTTAAAATCGGATAGACTACTTGTCTTACTATGTGTTTTTACTGTCCTACACAGAAAAAAAGTGCTATGCATGTCATTCAGCACATGGTTCAGATTTTCTGCTGCAATGAGTCTGTAGTAGAGCTGAGGGTCTCTTACTAATTACCACCAAATGAGGAAAATTATTATTTTTATGAGCAACAAACCGAATCACCTGAATCACAGGGCTTAGCAACAGTTGGAGATTTACTACTATGATGTCTTCTGAAAAGAAAGGTTCAGTCCAAGTCTTAGTGAAACTGTTGCTGATATCTCTTCTGGCAAAGGAAAGAGATCTATATTTGATCTCAACCAACAGAAAAGAGCTATCTGAGAATGTTAAAGTGGAAGGAAATCTAGAAAGACAGTTTATGGAACAGAATCCAAGAGATGTGCGTTGAAAAAGACCCACATGTTCTGGAGAACATCTGATCCAACCTTCAACTCAAAATGGCACTATTGCCAACACTAGATCAGGTCATCCATGGCTTTGTCTAGCTGAGTCTTGAAAGCTCTAAGGTCAGAGCTTCCTCAGGCTCTCTGGTAAGCTGTTTAGGTGCTGCAATGCCCTCCTGGGGAAGAGTAATTGAGTTTATAGATCTGAGGCAGTGAAGGAGACAGATTACAGAAATAATACAACTGACTTCAATGCATTCAGAATTTGCAGAAAGGAGCCCATTAGAAATAGCTTAATGGGGAAAGGAGATAATGAGAGTTAAAGATTTCTTTAGGGGAAAAAAAAAAAAAAGAAAGAGGGCAGAAGCACATTCTACACCACTGAAAGACAGAAAATATATTAAAACATACATCTGGCTAAATCACAAATATTTCACTCAGGCAAATTCTCGCAAAAAAGAACAGAAAGTGAAACTGTTAAATTACTGTTGGGTACCAAAAAAAGCATGTTGACATAGGCACAATAATCAGAGAGGGAGATACCAAATAAAACTAGTAAGAGAAAGAGAGAATGTCAAGAAGTAAACCCGAAATATTTTAAGAGGAAGGCCAAGGAATCACAATGGAGAGAAATATCTACTAACAGATGCTACTGAAAAGACTGATGTGTTTAATGCCTCGTTTTGCCTTATTGCTCCCAGAAAGGGCATCTATGTACAGGAAACAATGAGACATGAAAACTCAGGTGAGAATGGATCTTGCTAGTAAGGGCTTGGATATTTTTACATCTTTGCAGATTATGGAAATAAAGTTATAGGATATGATATATATCATATATTATTATCATATATGATGTGTTACATATATGGTAGTTATAATTGTGGCTGAGGAGGTCTAGGAGCCATAACAAATACCTTTGAGAACTCACAGAACACAGGGTGTTGTAAAAAACTTGAGGAAAGTGCTTATCTCAAAAAAAACCACTCAAGAGCAAAAGAATTAAACACAAAATTCAGGAAATGGGGGAACATGTAAGAGATGAATAATAGGCAGTACAGACTTGGTCAGAACAAATATCAAACTATTTAATTTTCATGAAAGGCTAAAATTTTCTATTAGGAGGAGAAGCAATTGATATGTTATATATTAACTCATTTACTATCTTAGAAGTAAGAGAGAGAAACCCAGTCCAAAGATAACTTGGTGTACAAAACCATATTCAGAAGGTAATTATCGACATCTCACTCTCCAATTGGAAAGATAAATTGAGCAGGATTCCACTGGGGACTGTCTCAGGCACTGACCAAATGAAAATACTGAATAATGGAATATGCAACATGCTTATTAAATGCATGGATGATTGAGCTGCAGGGGCTGCAAACTCCTTGGAAGCCAGGATTAGAATTTAGACAGATTTTAATAAACTGCAGAAGTGGTGCAGGAAAAAGAAAGAAGGACAAGGTTGTACACCTAGGATGAAACAATCCACAGAGCACACTCAGGATGGAGAATAACCAGGAAGGCAAAATTTTGTTGCACAAGATCTGCATACTAGACGGGGTTACAAGTGGAAAATTAACTGTATTCTGCTGCACAGCAGTGAGCAGAGTGAAGTTTCTAAAGAGGAATACCTTCTACAAAACAGGTGATCCTCTTACAGCCGGTGCTGGTTAAGAATATAGGCTGAAATACAGAACCTGCTATTGCTTTTCAAGTAATACACACACTAACTGAAGAGAACCCACAGCAACAGTGATTAAGTTTAGAAAATGTGATTTATGGGGAAGGTTGAAAGAACTGAGCTTAAATAAGAGAAGTTTGGGGTAGGTGAAGAACCATTGTAATGGTCTTCAAATATAAGCAGCAACTGCAAAGAGAAATACCACTGTGTACAGAGCAAGAAGTCATGGGCATAAAACATAGAATGAGAAGTTTTCAAGCAATAAGGAGAGTTAAGCATTGGACTACATTGCCTAGGAATGTTGTGAAGTTCCACTTTAGCCTAAAGATTAAGAACAGTCTAGAGAAAGAAGTTAAAAACCATTTGACCAGAATGAGAGTTATAGTTGATCCTGTCCTGGGCAAGATAAGGAACATGAACTCTTCAGGTCCCTTCCAGCACACATCACAGAATCGTCTAGGTTGGGAAAGACCTTGAAGATCATCCAGTCCAACCGTTAACTTAACACTGACAGTTCCCAACTACACCAGATCCCTCAGTGCTGTGTTGACCCAACTCTTAAACACCTCCAGGGATGGGGACTCCACCACCTCCCTGGGCAGCCCATTCTAACGCCTAACACCCCCTTCTGGAAAGAAATACTTCCTAAAATCCAGTCTAAACCTTCCCTTGTGCAATTTGAGGCCATTACCTCTTGTCCTATCACTTACTACTTGGTTAAAGAGACTCATCCCCAGCTCTCTGCACCCTCCTTTCAGGGAGCTGTAGAGGGCGATGAGGTGTCCCCTCAGCCTCCTCTTCTCCAGACTAAACACCCCCAGTTCCCTCAGCCGCTCCCCGTACGACCTGTGCTCCAGACCCTGCACCAGCTTCGTTGCCCTTCTCTGGACACGCTCGAGTCATTCAATGTCCTTTTTGTAGTGAGGGGCCCAAAACTGAACACAGGAATCGAGGGGTGGCCTCATCAGTGCATCCACTCAGATTACTTTAACAGTTCTAGTTTATTTTATGAAAATAACTTCCTCAAAGCATTTCAGTCATGGCTTCATCAAAAGCTGACCAGTCTACTGTTCTGATTTAAGAAAACATCTCCCTTTACTGCTTTCCTTTTCAGATATTCATAAAAGCAACAATTTACAGCTAAGGTAACACTTCTGAACAGTGCTTCAAAGTATTAAAATGTGAAACAGCAGGAGACTGTATGTTGGTATCTATGTATAGTACTTCATTAAATATATTTATTTTGCAATTATATGGACTATCATTTCTATAATAAGCTATCATCTCAGCTATGTCCTTCTGGGTGCATATTACAGTGGCTGAAATCTTTCAAGCAGGTCTGAATGCAGTATATATTTTAGGAAATGAGACTACTGTTGACAATAATGCCAACCACCAGCATATTATGAATAGGTATATGCCTGCATATAGTCACTGTTCTTTGTGTCAATGTAAATAATAACAAAATATTCTCAAAACATCTTCTTAGCCTCAGGTTTCCTCTTCTGGGAAAAGGACTTTCTGTAACAACAGGGCTGGGTTGTGGAAAGACTTGCTGGTCTGCTGGAAGACATTTGATTCGATGGAATACAAAGAGGCAGCAATAAAGATAATCCAGAGATCTCTGAGCTATGACTCCTTTACAGGAAAAGTACTTCAATAATTTCAGGAATTTTAAACAAATTTGAGTGTTGTGGGCATACATCCAAGATACTATTAACTTGATGCAGACTGGAATGTAGGTGCCCTGGAAAATGCACTTCTTTCACTTGAGCAAGTATTTAGTTGACAAGCTCCTCCAAACAAGGATTTTGGCAGTACTTTGCATTGCAATCCTAGTACATATTGGGCTGGTTTCTGACACTTCCTGTTGAGGGTCAAAAGTCTTTTAAGTTAGCAGATGAATAGCAAAGTTTGATGGTGCAAACACAATACAATTCTAGACAAGCTGGGATCTTATGAAAAAAATCTGGGAAAATAATACTCCTGTGTTTTAACTCTGAAGAGGAGAACAAACCTATTTTTATTAAACGAAAAGTTCTGGTTTGTTGATACTATTAACACCTTTTTTTTTTTTAATTACTGTTATTCAAGTTTTGCTATTAAATTTTTTTTTGAGAGCAGTATTGTATCTTTCTCCTCCAGTATCAACTGAAGAAAATGAGTAGGCTATCTTCTGAATATAGGGAAAGCACAACAGCGAATGTAGCATGTGCTGCCAGGGTTTGGAGTTAAAACAGGTACTTTACAGGTAATGTCTAGGTCTTGCATTACACAGTATTATTTACTTAGTTTTCAGAAGTGTGACACCAGCTTCTTTTCACCTCTTCAAATAGAACAAAAAGGTCAAATAACTCTCAAAACACTTGAACAGGGCTATTAACCTCTATGACTGACATAATGGCAGAAAACCTGAAATAACACATCATGAAGAAACACAGGGCTAATTTTCAAAATGAACTGTCGTGAACTCAAATCAGCACTTTCTTTTTCATTCCAAAGGGTTATTTATCAGTGTTTAAAAGAACGCCTATAAGGCACCCATATTTACAGTGGTGTAATGTTTAAATGAGGACACAGTGAGCATACAATTAACTCCAGGAGATTCTTATTGTATGATGCTTCTTTCTTATAAGAATAGTCTTAAAGATATGGAAAGGTCTTGTGATTGTATATTTATTAGCGGGGTACCCATTGCTAATAAAAAAATGTGTACTCTGAGATCATGGGTACTTAAACTCTGCATGAAGTTACGTGGCTGCTATGTACACTGTTGCATCATGCTGAACATCCTGCAGCTGCCTCATATAAAGCAGGAGAAACAATTAAAAAAATGCTTTATAACTAAGTATAGGTAAAACCAGTTACTCCTTAGAACAGCTTGTACATTTGACTTTTTTCCTTATCTTTTTGCAAGATTATCTTTTCAAGTATACAGTTTTAGAAAGGAGAAAGGTATTTCTATTCTTCAGACTCAAGCTCTAGAATTTATGTTACATGATGGCAGATGTATATCTCTATTCAGATGATTGTTACAGAATATTTAATAATATGGACATTTACATGGGCATGATCAGATTTCAACAGTTTGAGATGAAAGAACAGATTAACAATAGTTTGAGATGAAAAGGGTATTTCCTGTCTCTTGCAGTTATTGTTTCAGGCTGTTTGTAAAGTACTGAAGAAAATAAAGTATCTTTAAAGTGGGTATCTATTTTACAACTATTTCCAAACCTGCAAATATGAGACACATACTATTTTTATGACAAAACTGGTCCTAGAAGACTATTTTGCATGAAAAGATAGTATGGTAGTTCTGCAGCATGCAAAACTACAATGATTATACACCTAGTAGTTCATTACTGGTACTACTATCAAGAACCATCCTAATAGTCACACACAATCTAAACATTTTGATTTTGTATCCTAAACTTATTTTCTCACCTTAAACAGGGAAGAGAACACATGAAATGTATAAACTGCACAGGAACCATCAGAGTCGCACATGAGCTGGTTGATATGACTACGCCAGGCTTCTTCTGCATCATCACATGCTGCTGGCTGAAATGCAGCAAGGATGGCAGAAAAAAATGGTGATGGAGGAGGGGAGGTATTTCGATCAACATCTCCAAAACTGAAGGAGGGAAAAAAAACCAACGTGTGATGAAAGGAGAATACCAAGAGTGTGGCAGATAAATACACTATAAGAGAGAGAGATAATAACAGGACCAATTACAGCACCTTTCTAAAAATATTAATGAACTTTCAAATTACTTTTGAAGGTTGGCAAGATGTTGGCTACAATGAGAAAAACCTCCAAATCAGAATCTCTATCTTCAGGCCATTATAATCTATCTTCCTCCATCTCAGAACACCTGAATTGTTTTATTGCACCACCTTTTGGAGGAAGATGGCTGAAACTCCAAGGAAGATAAAGCCCATAAGGAAAAACTCCTCTTCTAGGAAAAGTTGGTTTTAATAATGTATAGCAGAAGTACTGAAAAGAATCTCAGTATGTACAAACATTATATATACCGACCTGTTTGCTTTCCCCACAGTGTTAATAGATTGGAGAAGAACCATCCCTTCTCCACACTGTTCTTAGGACAGAGCATTATTTTGACAATTCATGGTCAGTGAAACAGGCTGACTACGATTTTTAAAGGGTACTAAGCTACTTGATTTTGTATATTATTTTGGGGGAAGGAGAAATACTTCCTATGGCTCCCAAGAACAGTAACTGTGATTCTGAGACATGTGGCACACAGACTGAGAGCAAGCTTCTTTATATATCCTCATTCCTTTCCTTTCCATAAATACGGGCTAATTGAATTCTAACACAGCATCCGAAATCTGAAGGAGCTCCATAAGGCATGGAAAAATCTTGATGCCTTGTTGCAACGTACACTGGGGTCCAGCCATGTTCAGCAGCAAACCTGAGTGTACAGATGGGATTCTTGACAATATTGTGACTTCCTTGTGACCCACAAGAAATCGGAAGCATAAATACATGGCTGATCTGTTCAACAGCTAACTAAAATGTATTTCCATTACTGTGAATCTTTAAAAATCCTTATTTTTCTCTTGACTAAATATATTACATATATAATGACTAACTGCATAGATGTATGTAAAAATCGTATCTTTTTTTCATAGTAGAAAAATCTTGCAGGATTTTTGAATTGTGTGATAATCATTTAGATAATTAGGGCATTGTCTTCTCACTGCTCTAAACTCATGAGAATTTTATAACTCCTGTGGCCAAAACAGCCATTACATTAACTAACACCTTGTTACCACTTTGTTGTACAGTGTAAAAGAACTTTTATGAATAATAGCATATAGAAGTACCTAGCAAGAGGAAATTGTTCCAGCCTGTCAACTTTCTCTTCAGTCTCTGTCATATCCAGACTAAGGCTATCACTGCATTCAAAAGCTCCAGGGAGTTCATTTGTAGATCCTGAAAGGTCATCCTCATGAACTGCTGTATCTTGTTCTTCATGTACAGCTTCAACCTAGGGGAGTGAATGATATTGTCTTAGAAAACTGCAAATTAATAAGTTAATTCCACTAGTAAACAGAAAGCATTTAATGAAAAAAAAAACACTTGACATGTTAAATTTCACAGATATAAAGCCACAGATTACATGAGTCAAGTTCATTTTTCCTGAAAAAATACTTCCCTGCTATGTTGCCAAATGCATTGAAATATGAAATTCTTTGCTAGACAAATTAAGTTGAAGAAATGCCTTAAAATCCAAGACGTTAAGCAAATACAGCATTTTTGAAGAAGCGTAACTTGATAGGATTCTTGCTACTGTCAGGCTGTCCTTGTCACCTATCACTTTATTGTGTCCAAGAGTGTATTAAAGCCTCCCAAAATATATTGACAACAATCACTGTCTGGAAGACTATATGCATGTTTAGAATTGAGAATTACTTTTAGTATGTTATTTACATAATAACGTCCATTCAAGGGCAATCCAAAGCATTCTGCAGGCCATTAAAAGAATTAAGCTTCTATCATTTCCTTCCTTTTTCATTCGTTAGCACCTAAAGCTCTTAATTTCTTCTTGAAACTTTCCAATTTCCCTTACATTTTTAGTCTGAACAAATTTTGTTTCAGTTTTAATCTTTTGACTTCTGTCTGCATCATCCATATCATCCTGCAAAGCAGTTCATGTAGGTATGACTGTAGTGTGTAGCTCAAACTCTATCTTTTCTGTTTGGGGTATCTCATAAGGTGTGTGTCTGTGCATATATGCATATGTGCATGTACATACATATGTTGGGAGATGACAGGGAGGGAAATCCATGACAAGTGGAATTAAAAGAGAAAAGTGGCCCTCTGCAGGTTACCAGACCTGCTTAGATCTTACAGATAAACTCTGAAGATTTGCATTTCTAAAAATGAAACAAGATTTCTATCAGAAGGGACAGCATCAGAAATTGAGTAGGAGAAAGGTTTTTTGGTTTGTTTTATTTTCTAAGCAAAGGGATAGGAATATTCCTGAGTCCAGGATGGATGAAATACATCAGAGCACAAATCATCTTGAAGAGAGACATGAAAGCTATATAGCTGAATTACCAGAAGAGGAAACAGAGCAGTTGGCAAGAAGCATAACTGTTGCCTGCTTCTTCAAGAAATAGTTAGTATTAACCACTTAAAAATATGAAATATTAGTTTGAAAGGACCACTGGTTTATTCACTGCAATGACAGTGTTTGTATGAGGAAAACATATTTTTATGGGATAGGGTAAGGGAGGAAGAAAGAGGAAGCAAACACCTCTCACCCACTGGAGTCCAATATGCTGCCCAAAGAGCAAAATAAAAAACTAGACTCTGAATGTTCATGCAGGATTGGAGTACACTTCCAGAAATCAGTGAGTTTAGGTAACTTGAAAAATATATAAAATAGCATCAGCTGAATCTTTGTATCCCTGATAACATTATCCATCATCGCCTTCTAATCCCTCATATATACTATCTTAATTATTGTGTTCACTATCTTAATAGAAATTAAGTTTAACTAATTTCATGCTGTGTAATACCTGGATTTTGGCACTGAAATATTTGAGAAGAGGCCTGCTTAATCAGTCTGTTGCTCTCATTCACTGCATCTATTTAGAAGTTGAGGTGATATTTTTGTTTTTGCTTACGATGCAACAGCTAAACATTTTTGTACATCACTAAAGAAATCACAAAAATTTTCCTCTGCATTGCTAACATACCGTCAGCTCTCTGAAAATAAGAACTCAGAGGACAAGAGAAACAGGAAAGAGCCCAAAATTTTGTGTTACCAAATTAAGCAAAAATTATTCAGGTGAAACTTTCAAGTTTTCTGACTAAAAATTGGATGACTACTTCCTTAAAATATATATAAACCCAGACATTTTAACTTTGCTTATACTGACTACAATTTGAGTATAAAGAAAGAAGTATGGATACTAGAAGAAAATACCCTTGAGGCAAAATCACTAAGAAGGCACTCTGTGTAAAGTTTATCAATTCAAACATCTTTGTAACACTGGCAAATCCCTGTCAATTTAGGTTATGTATTTCAAAAATATCAAACCTGACTCAGGACTAGCTGAATTTGCCTGTCAATCCCACAAGGAACTGCTGTGATTTTACATTATTTCCAAAGCTTTTCATTTTTTGATGAACACTTGCACATGGATACTGGGACATTAAAGAAATTTTCACAGTAAAGATTCTAAAACCCCAGGCATATATGAAACTCATGAACTATGATTTGCAATTCTTAATGTACCTACCAATATCTACTGCAGCTGGATGCATGAGATTAGCTGCAGTCACCACCTGCAAATGTATCTGTTCTGACTACAGCTTCCTGAACTGAAATTCTGCCAACTTCTGCTGCTTATGGTTGTTACATGGTAACATGTCTACCAACAGTTGTTTTTACAAATGATAATAAGTTTACCTTTTCCACAACCATTATTTTGAGAGGTTCCCCACCTTTCCTATCCTTACCCACATTTCCCTCCTCCTGTCCTTTCTTCCTCCTGGGGAGGTTTCTGACATAATTTGTTCAATATTCAGCACAATTCCAACTTCCTTTTCTATCTTCACTAAAAGTTTCCATTACTTTGCTTATATGTAGTGCTAGCAGTACTGTATCATTTTTGTGAGTGGTTGCATTTGGAGGGGACCAAGGGCAAGAATTAGAATGAAAGCTGATGATTACACAAGATGTATTCTTCCCCTGCCCTATTCTCTTACACCGCTCTTTCTGCAGAAGTCACCAATTTAGACATGACAGAGAAAGCTTTACTGGTAAGGCAACAGTGTCCTAAAGACACTAACCCATACACATCCTGCCCCAGATTATATTTTGCAGAGACATTGAGAGGAGTAGGTTCACCTGATCTCCCACAAAGAAGTATTATCAAACAGGATATTAAAGAAATTGCCCCCATATGGATAATCACTTACCTTACTCTGTTAATCTTCTGATACAATTGTCTGAAATAAACTGTGCTGATCATGGTTGTTGTAACCTTGCAAATCCTGCCTCCCCACCCTCCCAAGATGCCTTAATAAAATTTCTGAGTGTCTGCCAAAAGGCAAGAACTGAACCCAGTGCACACAACTGTACAATAGGTTCCCACATACCAAAAAATCTCAGAGAATACATGCTTACACCCACCACAAGAGTTGGCATATCATTCTTTTAAATCAGCATGAAGAACAAAAGAATATTCCTTTATGATTGTAACTTGTAGCCAGTTCATGAATTTGTCTCCCAATGAGCTTCTAGTATCTTGGTGCATATGCACTGCTATATACTTAATAAATAAAAACTTTTAATGAAGAATGTGTAAGTAGAAAGGAAAAGGTATCAATGTGCAGGAGCATATGAATGTATTGTACTATGACATTACATATCAGGAGTCAGAAAGTACTTGCTTTCATAGATCAAATCCTTCATGAAAGCATAAGTAAAATAAACTTGTAAAAGTGTTATGCAAAATACAGTCCAGCTGGAGAAGAAAGTAAAAATGTATTCACCTTGGATTCTTCAGACACTTGGAGATTATTCATATCAGGTAAAGCCACATCAAAACTGGATGTTCTTATATTAAAATGATGAGGGTCTGCTGATGTTGTGTCACATGATGTAGAAAGTGAGTCAATATGATTTGCATCCTCAGATGGGGAAAGAGTTATAATCTGTTTAAAAGATAACAAAAGCAAAGAAGAATTGAGTATACAGACTATCCTACCACACACGGCTATTATGAACATGCAAAGCAGACCCTGTCTTAAAGGGCAGTGACAGTGGCTCTCTCAGTTTGTACATGCAGGCGTATTGTAACCCTTTCAATGTTTCTGTTATAAAAATTGTATGCAAACATCCCAGAAGTGAACAATGGAAAACTGACAGAGTTTACCATACTGGAATCTTGTCCTATTTCAAGTATTATTTACTACTGGCCATTTCTGCAAAATTGTCATATAGAAATTTGTGGAAAAAAGGACAAATAATCAGATCTAACGTTTCCTGTGTTTCGAACTCTGCATTAAAATTCCTGTTCACATTTGCAAATAAGGGAAAATCAAGTAGTGACAAAACACCTACCGAGTGCCACCCTCGAATTTCAGCTGATTAGATTGCACCTGGGTGAGAGGAAACTAAAAGTCCAGCTTACTTAAACCCACAACCCTATCTATTCTTAAATTGTGAGTTTGCAACTTACTAGGTCTGAGTTCTCCAAGATTTGGCTGGTGGTCAGGTCCTCCTCCTCGGATGACTCATCCGAGTCCTCATGGTTCATTTTGTTCAGGCTGGGCGTGCTCCCTGAGAGCTGGCTCTCTTCCAGCAGCTGCATGTCACACTTGTCCAGGCTATCCAGGGACCGTCTGCGTACTCCCCAGTTGAAATTGTCCATGCTTTCACCCTGAAATCAGATACAGAGTCAGCTTCCTTGACTGGAAATCCATTGTATACAAACCACTACTCATTAGATCAAAGTTAGCTCAAGAAATATTTTTATGTAAAAATACAATACAAACTTGATAGAAGCATTATTTTGTTTATTCACCTGGAGATAAGAGCAGAAGCATGGAAATCACAGTTAAATGAAGATTCATGCTTTTCAGCATTAGGTGTCTTTCATGCATTTGCTGATTTAAAAATTTGTTTTTGTAAGCCCACATACTCACACATCTCAATACCAGTAGAGAATGACAGGCAAAAGAAAAGTTTAGAAGCAATTTTAAAGGATTTTTCAATGATGTTTAGAAGTATTAGGAGGACAGTTCATAACAATGGTTCAACTGCAAAACACATGTTAAAGATTTTAGACTCTTTGCATTATTAACATAACCATAATGATGAGTAGATTTGCACAAGCCCTTCATTTACACACAAAATGTAATAGCTAAAGCAGCACACCTTTTAAAACTTCTATTCTAGGCCCATATTGCTTTTTTTTTTTTTAACTTGAATTTGTCTGAATTATTTGCAACTATACTTTGAGAATAACCTGATTAGCACTGACTGAGATTTCACATTTCAAAAATGACAGTCAAATGGACCAAATATTTTATATTGACTTTCAGTTCTGATCCCACACACAGTTACATAAAACCGAGTGCATTAAGCAAATTGCCTAACTTCTGTTAGGATGGTGAAATGATACAAAGATCACATGGTTTCTTTCATGTATAAAAATTAGTTTTCCACCATTTTTCTACCTGTTTTCTTTCTGTATTTTCCAGTGGACTGTATCCTTTTCCCTAATTACACTAATGCTCCCTTCTTGAAGACTAGCCAGGTTCCTCTTTGGCAAATGCAGGAGCATGTCTGTAACTGCTCATGGACCCACAGAGGCCAAAGGGGCCTTACACATTATGAAAGGCCTACTCAGAAGTATCCAGTTGCAATTTTTTGGGGTACTTTATCTAGGTGAAAGCCCTCAACCTTACATCAATGTGGGAAGGAAATTTATAAAGAAAAATCTTTCTTTTTAAGGTTCAGGACTGACTGTTTAAACAACTCTCTAAGATGCAGCACTCTGAAACAAGCAATCCAAATGCTAAAAATTCAAGTTGACAGTGATCTTTTAAATACAAATTTGACAAAAATATAGTTCTGCCTAAAAAAATTAATAAATATTATTACCAAATCACTGATTATGAGTATGTCCTGGGTTTATACAGATTAAAATTATGTGTAATCATAGAGAAAGAGGTCTGAGTTCAGTAAGGTCCCTTAAGCAGATTTGTAATTTTAAACACTTGAGTAATCCCCTTTCAGGAATACTCAGACATTTACTGAATGGGGACTAAACTGCATAAAGTGCAATTAATTCAATTGCAATCTTACCTCCTTAACAATAAACAAAGTTGCACAAACATATCTGCCCTTTAATGAAATGGACTGTGGAATATGAGTAGAAAGAAGCAACGTTCAGTTTCATGTACTAAGCTCACAGTTCGCATACAAATAGGAAAAAAAAAATATTTCTTAGGAAAAAAGGCAATCCAGATATGCAAGAACCGTAATCTACATTCAGAACTAAAGAATGGACTATATTCAAGAGCAAATGAACATGAAACTGTTATGAAACCTGACACATTGTTATAAGAACCCTGTGTTTTCATCCTGGGACTAGGATCATATGGTAGTTTTGTGTGGAAAGAGAAAAGAACACATCTAAGATTTAAGAAATCAGGTCTCTTTGTCATAAAAATGAATGTTCAGTTTGCAGCTATTTATTTTAACAAATTCTTTGGTTGTTCATCCTCCTCCACAAAGGCTGGAGGACACATGCAGCAATGAGACATCCTCCACAAACACATCAGTTACTCAACTAAAAAATGACAAAATTACATAAATAAGCAAGCAAGCGAAGATGGATCCTCATGATGCCTAGTACTGCAACCGGTAAACTTTGCAGCCCATGTCTATTGGAATATTTATTGTTGCAGTTTTATTATGCAATGTCTTAAAGAAGGAAGATAGCAAAAAAGGAGGAAAATGGTAAGGGACATTTCGAGGGCATGCAGTTAGAAGGGGGAGTGAATTAGAAGTGAAGAAAAAGGGTAAGAGATGAAACACAATACCCACAGTATGTGGGTTAGCGTAAGCTTGCTACAGGGGCACCCAGAATCATACTGAATTTAAGTAAGAGGTCAACACATGTCTACAAAGATGGAGTTGATTTCATAGTCTGTTAAGCAATCTTTCTTTCACAGTTAACAAGAAGGAGGGAAGATGTATCTGAGAGGCTGTTCGTTTTTATCTACAGTGGGAGCAAAGCTATCTCCTATCTGAAAAGCCACCAGTAAAACACATCAACTCAAAAGAAAACAGTCACATATTATAAATGTGTCTGGCTAGCAGTGAGCACACAGAAATTCCCACAATCACCACCCTCTGGTAAAGGAGCGGATGTGCCCTTGCAGCCTCTTTAAACCTTATGATAACCCAGGGAAAAAGGAGAGACACAGAAAGGGCAGTAAAAAGCGAAGTAACTCTGTGTGGGGGAGAGCAGCATAATTCCTCCACAGAGCTAGTAAGAACCATGCAACACTTCTTTAACACAAATTTTTATCCTTACTGTATCCACACTGACAAAGTATGCAAAGTTAATGGAGTCACACCAATATTGTAGGGTACAGGCAAAAGTATTGTGGAACTCCATAGTAAGGCACTACTTCCATATGGCTGTTATCTTGTAGAGAACAGGCATTTTGAGACAAATATTTTTTGAGAGTTGTGTTTGCATTATAACTGATGTACAAACAATCAGAAACAAATATGCAAAATACTATTGTTGCTGATTTTTGTATAATTTGTACAACTCATCACAGTTCTCTGTCAGCTCAGTTCTCTCTATACATTGATAAACTGCAAGCTTAGGTCCCAAACTGGCAACCACTGATGCTCCCTTTTAGTTTCCTTCACAGGGTAAATGAGTCCAGCAAAGTTGGTAGGAGTATCCAGTTGAATTAAGCTGTGCAAATTAATTTATTTAGTCAATTAAATTCAGGCTGGTAGGCAATGATATAAACTTTCTGGAGGTCGCAGATATTAGCTCCAGCAAGATGCTAACAGGAGCCAATTTACTGCAACTGAAAAGCTGGAAATTATATATAATTTGCTCATGGAAACAAATGGCTCAAACTTTATTATAAACAATGAAGTTATTCTTTTGTTTCTACATAATATTTATGCACAAAGATACTAAAAGAAAAAATGGCTCAATTTGAAAAAATTCTGATATTTTAAAATTTGTGAAGACTGTTGAACATGTAAAAACCAAACTTAAATTGAAGCAGAATTTTTGAAAAAGACCTCAAAAATATTTCTAATGCAAGACAAAAAATGAAGCACCTGTCAAAAGTGCAAGCATGCACACACCAACCCACCTATGCACACACTGAAGAGGGGGAGGGCAACAACAAACTATGATGTTATTCTATAATACAAATTTGCAAGAAGGCATAACATATGCTGGCACATCTGAATTCAAGTAGCATTCTTACCTGAAGTTCCTGGGTAGCAGATATAACAGATAGAAAAACAAATAGAAAGAATCTATGTAAAATTACTGTATTAAGGACATCATAGACAAACATTTGCCTACAACTTTAACTGATATTATGACAGAAACTTCAAAGTCTTCAGCCTACCTTTTAAGTGGCCTGTTTAAATCATAAGGGTTTTTTTGAAAAACTGTTTGTGCTCTTGATAGCTTAAGTTTTCTAACACTGTTTTATTCATGTTTATGAATATATCAAATTCAGACCTGAGGTAAACGATACAGTTTCAACTCAGTCATTAGAGAAGTAGCCTCTTAGACTAGATTTGAATTTGGCTGAAGTATTTATTTATTTAAAACAGTAGTAAGTCAGTCTGGACTAAACCTTGGGATGCCAAGGTCTCAGATCCATGGCAATTTGAAAAATGTATTCAGTAAAAGACTAAATTTTTCATTTTACTTCACAAAAAAACTAGAGAAGCTTAGTATCTCTTCCACAACTAACTTAAGACAATTAGTATATTGATTAATATAGGCCTCAGTCTTGAAGTTAGCCACATGTATAAAACAAATCTTTGCAGGGTCACAGTCCATGAGGGTAAACTCATTTTGTTAGCAATTGTTCTACACAATTATATATAATCTGTATATGGTATTAACTGGTGAAGAGAAAGAAGAAATTCCTGCATTTCACTGGACAAAAAATTATCATGTGCTATTTAGTCAAAATTGCAGTCCCAAGTCCTTGTAATATCTAGGAAGCATTAGAGGCACAGAAATTATTGCAGCCTGTATACTTTTTGATAAACAACCTGGCATTGCTGTTTTTTCATTTATCACTGTTTGGAACATTAAAGCTCCTTCGTAATATTTGGTTAATGTATTTTCAACCATTGGTGCCAACTGCTTGCTTTGGTTTGTTTTTTTTTAGTAAAGTCATGGGCAGCTGTGAGCCAAAATTACTGTATTTTAATACAGAGATTCCTGACTTAGAAAATAAGGACTCTGCAACATCTCTTTCTATTCCTTCATCCTTTCTCTTCACTGCAAGAAAAATAAAATTCAGATGTACATGAGTTCATACCCGAGAGGTCTGTTTACCTTAAAATTATTTTGTTACTGTAATTCAACGAGGGAGAAAACTGATTAGTTCTTCTTGTACACATGTTCTTCTCAGGGCTAAGAGTGATGCCTGAGAGAATTCACGTTAAAATTGAGTCCAGATTATGACAAGATAATTTATTAAACTGTTAGGTTTGCTGAACATCTGCACCTTAAGTACTTCAAGAGAGTTAACAATTTCTAAAATTTTAAATAGCAACACAATTGTTAGACTTGTTTGGCAATGGATATTCCATTTTTGGTCTTTTACACCCAAAAAGGAAGAAATACTCCAAGTTTGATATAAGCAAGGTTAAAGGGTGTAGCCCCCCAAAATTCAGCAGTTCAACTTTTTCCTTTCAGCAGTTTCAGCTCAAGGTGAGCTGACAGGCTTCACCTGTTGAGACTTGATCTGGGTCCTCAGGGTTCTGTTTAACTCCTGCATAAAATGATGAAATCACAGACACCTAAGCAGAGTGGAAGGTAAATCTCTCTAAGCATTAGTGATTTCATCAGCAGTTGCAGGAGTAATGACAGCCTGAAGGCCTGAATTCATGTTTTGGAGGGTTACTCTTGAACTAAGAGATTTGGAACAATTTCATTTTATAGGTTTTTAATCAGCAAATATATTTTTGTTAGCAATTTAGACCTTTAAAAGTTGTACTTAAAATAAATTCACTGGAAAGGTACTAGAACAGACGCTTTATCTTCCAGTAACAGTTCTGCAGTGTTTCCTAAAGTAGATTCGGAAAGGAAGGGTGTGGTACCCTTTTACTGTTACGCTACTGAAAGAAACACTAAGTGAACTTTATAAATAATCTGAACTCAAAAGTAAGTTTATAGTTATACAATTAATTTTTTTTGTTACAAGAAGAGTATAGTGTTTAGTAGAAAGAATAACAAACTGTTTTAACAAGAAAGATGTTTCAGAGAAAATATACTGTACCTCCCCATCTTCCAGCTCAACATCTAGGAAATCAAAGTCCCTAAAGACTCTGAATTGTTGTTCACTGTTTGAATCATCCATGTTCTCCTGCTCCCTTGTTCCGTCTTCTGAAGACACCAAGCTCGTCTGGTGCTCAATCAGATCCAAATCACCACAGGAAGAAAAAATTACCTACAATTCAAAGGATTTCTGTTGTAACAAACTGTTCCCTCTGGTTGTTTCTTCCTAAAAGCTGTAATTGGTTATTCGGAAGACTGTATTTCCAGTACACACCTAATTCCTTCACTGAGTATTTTTAGAACACTCTTTATTATTTATGTTGGACAGGTGCCTTCAGATTAAACTTGTACAAAGAAACAACTTCATACTGCAGGAACGCGTCCAAGAATATTACAGCTACCTCCTAATGGCTGTAGATTGATGTTGCCTGGATGTTTGTATACATTTATAGGAACAAAATTCAGAGAACTTAGCAAAAAAAATACTGTCAAGGGAATGAGATAGTAAATTCATCAAAAAATCTCTAGTTAAAAATGATGTTCAAAAATATGTCAAGATTAAAAAATAAAACAAGATGCAATTTTTCCTTTCCTACTAAAAAGAATTATATCTGCAATTCAGTTACAAAAATGCAACATCCCTGTCTTGGAGAAGTGAAGGAACTGTTTGCCATCATACAAGTGACATACAGCATGTTCAGAAAACATTCAGAAATTTTCCTGTCTCCGTAGAAAATATTTAATAATTATTTTAAGAGCTTCCTACCCTGAATGATCTATTGCCCATTTCCTGGCATCAGATAAAATTAATTTTTAAAGAGTAACGTTAGAACAGTTATCTAATGGAAAAATCACACACCACACCTCCCCCCCCCCAGTTTTACATACATAATTTAATTTTTTACTTTATAAAGGCTCTAGACTGGTAATACCAGAGGTTGTCACTCTCCACCCACTGAGATGGTGTAAGTAAAACCTACATCACAGATCTCTCACAGCAAAACCATATGTAGCTCTGTAAGTAAATCAGCTTTAAGTGAGAGGGCCATTCACTTACTGGTCTATATGCTGACAAATGCAGCATGGGCCAACACAAATGACAGTGATAGTAATGTGGCATGAAACTATGCAAATCAGGTCAGCAACTCTGGGAAATAAAGTTCTTTTTAAATTTTAAGACACAAATGAAACAAAGAAATGTCAATACAAGGCTACTTACTGAAGGGTTTTTACTCAGCCCAACTTCCTGTCCACACAGAGAAAGGACATGCACCAGCTTTTCCTTTGTCCTTTTCTAGAAAAGAAGACGTTTCTCAATTGAGTCTTTTTTTAACCACCCATTCTCCTGGTGGCTAGAAACATACATTAAGGATTTTGAATTAGGAGGAACCAAAGAATTAGTCATTAAGTGCTCTAAGGGTTGCTTTCAGAGTAACTATGCATACAAGGAAACATAAAAATAGATGTTAATGATTTTGGTGTTTATTATTTTTGAATTAGCCTAGTAATTCTATTGAGCGTAATAAGGAAACATTGGATTGTGTACCTCACTTCAAAAGGACAGTTCAGAATCTTAAAATTAAGCACATGAATAAATATTTTTTGCAGAATTGGGCCTCAGTCACTGCTATATAATCTGCTATATTTTAAAAAAAGAGCAATAAATACATTTATTCTGCATGGTTTTATTTTAACTGGCAAATAACCAAAAATCAATAAGGTAACCAAACATCACTTTTAGAAACAGTGTTCCAAGGAATTCTTTTTACCTGATTTCCCAAGAAAACAACAGTTAGAAAGCTGCACATGCTGTCTATCTGCTCTCCTTGCTAGTATCTGAACTCACCTGTCATTCTTAACTAAATCTGACCTAGGATTAGAAGTCTTAAAGAGATGTATTTCCTGCAGGTTTAAAGAAAAACACTGGCAGGAAGAAGACAGACATAACTCAGTCCATTTCTGAGTCCAAGGAAGACATTCAGAACACACAGCCAGATGCTGTGCTGCCACTGCCCTAACCAGCCAGAAGCAATGCATAGGGCACAGAGGGCACAAGCATTTAAGAACCTAAGTGTGTGCTAATTCAGCTTCTCCAAGAGCAACTTGTTAATGAATAGTGGGCTACTTAAAAGGAGTTTACCTGAGAGTACTGAGGTCTCTTCCAGCTCACAGGTACAAGGACATTGGAGTTTGATCCTGACGAGGTTGAAGAAGTGCTCCGGGTGACTGCCATTGCCCTGGGTTTACCATCTCGTCCAGAAGAACTCTGCAGCTCATCATACCGTCTCCCAATAATTGGAGTCTTAAATAGAGAGTTAATTATTTACTAGTGCTATGCTCCAGGATGAACTCCAGGATGAACTTATTGCAGGAAAAGATTACTCTGAAGACCATATACAGGGGTAAAACAAGGAGGGCACCACATTTCATGTCACTTGGTATGCATGCTATTTTCCACTGTGAACGTCTGAGTAACAGTTGCCATACTTAGTATGTAGTGCTTATGTTCATGAATAGCTAATACTCAAAGCAACTGTCAAACTAGTTTCTAACATAAGAACCATCAAAAAAACCCAGAAAGCTTATGAAATCTATTTCAAATGCACATTTCTTGCACATGTTTTTAATGTTTTTTTCTGAAGAGTGCTGAATGCTCTGGCCCTCTTCCAACAAACATTAAAATGCTTTACTGGATCAATGACAGGATGCCCAGCATTTTTTAGAAATATACCTACATGAAACAGCAATATAAAACTCTTTATATAAATAGTACAAGATGACTTTTTATGTTCAGATTTCCTTTTAACCTAGAAGTCCTACTATTATCTATATGAAAGTCTATAATGCTTCAAACAGTCCTGCAGGTTCATAACTATAAATACAGTGAGTTGCCCACTAAAGTCAACAGGATCACTCAGTCCTATAAAGTTAAAAGGTACAGGGTTTGCAGGATAAAGACTGCCATGAAAGAGTTCAGTCAGAAGTCAGGCAGTACTCCCTTAAAGGACATACTTCTGTGTTTAGCAGTTATACAGAACATTGACATCCAAGTATAAGATGCTTGGAGGGGGATTTTATATATATCATATAGTTGGCATAACTGCAACACAGCTTTTCTGCCGTATGATTTTAAATACAACTAATAATTTCTTCACAAAAAAAATCTAGTAAAATTCCAGAAAGAGCCCTCCAGCATGAATCATTAAATATGTCACTGTGAATCAAAAAGAATTCAAGAGACTCAGTTTAGTAATTTTCTTTTCTTTCCCAATTTTTCAGCTTTCTTAAGGAGCTGAAACACTTGCTTTAGGATTATCAAATGACAGAATTAAGGTTTTAAGTAGCAGAATTACAAACAGTACCTCTGAAATATCAAAATGAAACTCTAAAGTCTTCCCTGGTAGCTCCTTGGAGGCACTGTTCCACACTCGATGTATTTCCATTTTTGAAAGATCACTGTTTTGATAGGATGGTAAAACTAAACTGGCAGAACGAGAAACTACCAATTTCAGGATATTCAAGGCTTCTCTCCAGTGAATGCTCTAGAAATAGGTATATTTAATCAGCAAACAGAAAGATAGATTCACACACATTCAAGATTATTTACATTTTACAGTCATATTTTTTGCCACATAATAAAAATGTAGAATTGGAGTGCTACTATTCTTTCTCTTTCTTGGCCAGTAACAAGGTACACACTTGCAGAATGATTTCAACAGTAGAGACCAAAACTTGCCTAAGATGTCACTGTTAGGGAAATGGCCTGCAACCTGGGAGACCTGAGTGCAAGGCCACCTTGGCAAAGGATTTAAAATCTCCTACCTGAATGTCTTAATCAGTACGAATAAATATAAGGGCCATTGCAAAATCCCCACTTAATAGACAAGTTGATTTGACACAGGCTCTTCACAGCTGTGAATTCCTAGCAGAAACATGTATTTTCACTTGCCAAGAATTAGGTGCAGAAGTCTCTGAAGGGAAGTGCTTATCACACATCTGCCTCATGCTAATAATTAAAAAGAGTGGTCAGTCACGCTCTGCCCGGTATTAAGCTTGCTCCTGATAGTAATGTGGCTGCAGCCTATCCCTTCCCACACAGTGAACACACAGCTGGGCATTTTATCTGGGGACATGGGAGTCTGTGAGGCATCAGAACATTTATAAACTATATACTACACTGGACAGTTGCAGTCCTCCCTGTGAATCTAGACTTGAATTCTTATATAAAAAATAAAATTATTATAGTAAATACTGCTAAGTTCCTGTGTTAATATAAAGAAGATATAGTATTTACCTGTACATATTTTTCAATGGTTTTCAGCACTTCCATATTAAACTGTTTCACAGGAATAGCTGACAGGTCCATATAACTAAGAAGACTGTAGATCATCTGTAAGAGGGACTGTTGCATACTAGGAAGGCCCTTTTCTAGTAGCTGTTAAAAAAAAAGTGAAGGTAACTAAATTTGGAGATGTTTCTTCTTAGAGAAAAAGCTACTAGTTTCATCAGTACCATTTGTACTGTTAATCTCTCTTCACTCACTTATTTTGCAATGCCATTTTACAACCATTTTACAAGTGACGATGATACAAGCGTGAAATAAAAGAGCTTTAAATTGGGAGCCAAATGCTAGCCTGTTTTGATAAGGAAACATACATTTTATGTATGTCTGGCCTAAATTATCCAGAAAACACATTCAGCAGTTGAGTAAACTAGTAGGTAAAATTTACACTGTAACTGGGGAAGCGCATCCAATAAAAACAGGGGAGTATCTTTTTATGTCTACCCTTGCTGAAAGTCAGTGAGAAAAAAGAAAACATGCTGAAGAAACAAAACTACTACTATTAAGACATCAATATATATTTATCCAAATATACTTCACTGCCAGTGCTGACTGGCTGTAACTGCCAAGGAAACATTTTCTGTTAAGGAGGAGATGGAGTCCCTGGGCTCTCTTACTGTAGAGGTTAATACAAAGAAGGACTTGATCTAAATCCCAGTATTTTGGAACACCTGAATGTAGATCCCAGAATATCACAATGAACCTTGGAAAGGCAGCTGTGCTCATATATATACATTACAGTAATTCAGAAGGCGTACAGCCATGCTGTGTTTGCACACGTGTGTGAAATGTCTCAGCTGAAAATTTCCTGGAAGGTAGCACGTTCTTTCATTGGTGACAGGTACTGTCCCACCTCAGAAATTTCAGAGGCAATCAAATGTTATTGCTGGAGGTTACCAGAGGCTCAAGACTAGACTCTATCCTTCCGTTCAGGCTGACAAAAAAGTTCTTCTAACATTGGTTACTAGAGATATTAGGATCTAGAAATCAATTACTTATAAAAACTCCATGCTGCCTCATGATTTCCATCAGAGAAAAATATCGTTATCCAAGTGGAGTCTAGTAATTTATTAGATGCGCTTGATGGTCTGAATAAGGTTCCACTTATTACTGAATGAGAACTCTTCATGCCAGCCAAAATGGAATGATCAGGTAGGACACACACCTATCTCATCCCACTAAATATCTTCTGTTTTCTTTCATCAGTAAAAGTGAGTAGTAATTAGGGATTCATAAAAAATCAAGTAGGCACATTCCATTAACAGCACAATAGATGGAACTCACTATGCTTTATTAATCTACAAAAAGACACCAAGAATTTTAAAAATTAAAGGTACTATAAGGTAACCTGCTTCAGCCAATGGATACCTTTACTGAGAGATAAAATGTGCTTAGCAATTCTTATTCAAAACAGGGTTGCAGACTTTCTCTTGCCTTTCATTAGGATCTTGCAATGGAAGTCTTGGTTCCTTTCTTTTAAATAGTTTATACAATCCAGCACATCACCTAGTGTACTCTTTCAGTATAGGAATAAAGGATTAGAAGAAACTATCTCGATGAGAGAAGGAAATTTTTTTGTTCTCTGACAAAGGCTACTGCATCTGATAATCACTTTTGTGATAGGAAAAGGAATTATTGAGAAATAATGGGAATTTTGTCTCTATTAGCTGGTTAGAAAGCTGTTCTAGGAACTTTATCTCTGAAAGCTTCTAATTGCTGTTCCAGTTTGTATAATTTTGTTATCAACAGAATCCTTCAACTTAAACAGCTTTTGGCCCTTAAACTCTTAACATTTGTGAACTTGTCAGTTTTTGCTTGTTCAGATGATTCATAGTCCAAGTGTATACTGAAATACATCATAAATTTGTAACAAGAAAGAATATTTCAGTTTAAAAAAAGAACAGCAACTTTAAAATGTGTTTAGTACAATAAGAATTCTTTTGCTGCCAGAAATAACAAAAATAGCAGCAAGATGGAGTTGTGGTAACACATCATTTAGATCTGTGAGTTCCAGGACAAAATGTTTCAAAATTTTTTTTTTTTTTTTTTTTTTGACTCTGGTCCATGTGAACTGTTTGAGGAATTGCGGATTCCTCTCTTGTGAGTGTGTGGTAACTATCTGGGTCTTATCTGGTTTTAGGGATCCACATTCCATTAGCAACTTTTCACTTCTTTCTGAAGCAGCAACTAACCGAGGACTAGGTAGAGAGCAGAGCTTCCTCCTTCAAGGGCTGCCTCAACTGGCTGCTGCTGATTGATATGGCTGCTGGGGTGCTGCCACAGGAGATAATCCCCTCTACCCCTCCAAATCTGGCAGCAGGTGAGAAGAGATACTCAGCTCCTAGGCTATGTTGGTCAGTCAAACAACTGTTTCTGTGTCCACTGAAAAAGTAAAGAAGGCATTTCACAAGCCACGTCTGATAGACAAGTTGTTAGTAGGATAATGCCTCATCTAGGACATGCTTCCCCTTGCAACACAGATGTCTTATCTCTAGTGATTCCTTGCTTTTGAACAGGTTATGACCGCTTATGCTTCTATCACAAGCAATCCTCTATCTAACAGAGAGGAGTAGGAAACATCTATCATGAGCACATTACTATCGACTATGTGGTCTCTTGTCCCTTCTTCTGTATTAATGGCATTAGCTATTTAATTCCAAGCATGACTCTGGACTTGAATCACCAGTTTAACATGTGACCCATGTAAATTCAGACATACTCATAGAATGATATTATTCTCATGGGACGACATTGATTTTTAAAAATATGAAAAAATCTAACATAAAATCAATGTAAACTTTCAGTAATGTGTTTGTATGCTAATTTTAGTAGTAGAGGTTCAAAGTTCTACTGCACTATTAAATAGTGATTTTTCCTCATCCTTGAGGAAATCCTTGAGATCCCCAAGTATTTTTCTAGAAGAAATGATCATTTACTGTGGATGGAGCTGTAATATGTAAAACTGAATAAGGAGCATTGCTTGTTACTGTAACATTTGGATAAGACGACAGTTGAAATATTTTATGTTAGGATCATACCCCTAGCACCAGCCATCAAATAGGTTAAATGCAATTTTTTGTCTGAATGGCAATAATTGAAGTTTTTACCTTCAGCCGAGAGCATTTGTTCTCCTAGTCTTAACTTGTGATAGAAAGTCCCCTTCTGAAGGTATACCTGTGTCTTTGGAGGGGTCACTGTTGCAACATAGATTTCCTTTGTTATTCTTAAACACTGCATGTCTCACAGTATCCCTCAGGCCCAAGCACTGGGGACTGAGCCAGGACTGTTAAAAGTTCAAAACTCTGTAACTACTGGCTACAATACTCAACTGTGGATTACCCACTGGGGCTGTTAACCCATCTGGCTTTACCTATTGACAGTGTATACCACAGTTGGTTTACAGGAGACAGGAGCACCCTGTTTATCCTGGTCTGGGGTTTAACTAAGAAGAAAAGGGGAAACATATTGTGAATGCTTGAAAAATCTTTTTCACAGCCACATCAGGCTGAACAAGATCGTTTCTTGTCTCTTGCTCCTCCTGCAGACTGGCAGCTACCCCGTGCCCATACAAATATTCCCCAGACATGACTCAACAGAGCTGCAGTCAATGTAAATACAGAGAAAGGAAGTCCAGCTTAGTACTCTGTCATCCTGAAATGATGGTGCTATGTGAGGAATGTGCCTTAATTACACCCAAAAAACTGCCTGACTTGCTGTTAATATAAGTGTGGTGCCAATCCACAGCAAGGGGAATTGCAAGGAAAGAGCCTCCAGATGCACGTCTAAACCCGTTTTGAGGGGAACAAGATCATGCAATGGCCTTTGTGTAAGTGTTGCAGCACTAATAACTGTATGTAGAGCACTAAAGGGAAAACAGGGGGCAAATGTTTTCCTAAGGCTGGGAAAGCAAAGGAGAAAGATTTTAAACCTCAATTTTTACACCATTTTTAAATTAGGAATACAAGTATCTCCTGTGAAGGAGACTCAGGAGGATTCAGAGAGGGACCTGGGGGTGTTGACTGACAGCCGGCTGAACAGGAGCCAGCAGTGTGCCCAGGGGGCCAAGAAGGCCAATGGCATCCTGGCTTGTGTCAGCAATAGCATGGCCAGCAGGGACAGGGAAGGGATCTGAGCCCTGTAATCGGCACTGGTGAGGCTGCACCTTGATTCCTGTGTTCAGTGTTGGGCCCCTCACTCCAAAAAGGACACTGAATGACTCAAGCGTGTCCAGAGAAGGGCAACGGAGCTGGTGCAGGGTCTGGAGCACAGGTCGCACAAGGAACGGCTGAGGGAAGTGGGTGGGTTTAGTCTGGAGAAGTGGAGGCTGAGGGGAGACCTCATCGCCCTCTACAGCTCCCTGAAAGGAGGGTGCAGAGAGCTGGGGATGAGTCTCTTTAACCAAGTAATAAGTGATAGGACAAGAGGTAACGGCCTCAAGTTGCACCAGGGAAGGTTTAGACTGGATGTCAGGAAGCATTTCTTTCCAGAAGGGGTTGTTAGGCGTTGGAATGGGCTGCCCAGGGAGGTGGTGGAGTCCCCATCCCTGGAGGTGTTTAAGAGTCGGGTTGACATAGCGCTGAGGGATCTGGTGTAGTTGGGAACTGTTAGTGTTAGGTTAATGGTTGGACTGGATGATCTTCAAGGTCCTTTTCCAACCTAGATGATTCTGTGATTCTGTTTGAAGAGCTAATAGTTCTTCGGAGTTTCTGAGTTTGAAAATACACTGCAAAACCTCAAGGTCCTGTTTTAGTCTCCTACAGGAGAGTTATGGTTTTCACCATCACTTAAGATCTCATATGATTGTTTACTTAGAGCCTCCATGTGCAAACAAGGTGAGGAACTGGAACTTGAGGTAGCAGGGCCAAGTGTGCTCTGAAGTCTGGAGTGAGTGTGGGAGCACAGCCTGGACTCTTAGGCTCTTGAAAATCTCTGGATAGTCAGTATCAGAGATGCTTAGGCAGTATCAGAAATACTTTGGCAGAAGGGAGAATGAATCTGCTCCAAAAAACAAAGCTGCTCTAAAGAAGCTAGTGAATTTAGGTCATGAATACAGAACTGTCTTCTTCCTGCATGAGAGGGGAGGCTGAAGGCATCTTACTACAGCAGGGAAGCGAAGGGATAAATCTGAGAACTCTAACAAAACGGTGTCCTGATACTGATCCAACACACAAGGCAGATGATGAAGTGGCTTTAAGATAAAGAGCAGAACTGAGTCTTGGAACCCCAACAACAACACTACAGTAGCTCTATACTCCACACATGAGAAATGTTAGGAGTAAGTGATGAGCACAGGGGAAAACCTGGGCAGCAAGATGATCCCATTCAGTGTTAGAGGAATGCATACAAATTTGTATCAAGAACCAGATCCTTATATAGCAGATGATATATTACTTCTGCTGCTAAACACCTTCTGGAATTAGTCCTTCCGTTATTTTCCTTAGTGGGATCTAAATAAATGTCCAGTTTCTCTCTCTTTCAGAGTGGAAAATCTGTCTGGCTGTTAAGTGTAGCTGCTTTAAGATGTAACAGCCCTGAAGACCTTTGCTGGCTTTTGTTTTAGTATTCAGTATTGATTTCTTATAGTAATTCCCTTTCTTTCTGCTTATTTCTGCTTTTTATTCTTAATTATAAGTAACAGCTACAGGGAGTCCCCAGTAATCTGCAGACAGACTTCAGCTCCTTGGGTTGTAAGGGAACAGAAGAGTTAAAACAGTAAAAAGTTTTTGAAAACTTACCTCAGCTAAATATGTAACCATACTCAAAGTGATATCAGCAAATGCTTCATGAAGGTAACGGCAAACCACATTTACCCAGGTAGCACAGTCCCTTGTATAGCTGTGTGTTTTATAAAGAGTCATGACATGTGCAAGATTTGATAGCTTGGGGTTCTTCTCCTCCAAACAAACCTAATTAAATATAAATGTCAAAACACATTAAGAACAAGGCAACTTCATTTATAGGGCTTGAGGATGTATGAAACAGTAAATAACTTTGATACCTGAGCAATCCTTTCGGCTATATCTTTACAAAACTGGTTTGGGCTGTCAAAATGCTGAATTAAATGGGGCAGGAGACACAAAACATTGAGTGGAAATCCTAGGAAAATACAGAACAAAATGTGTATTTTAGACAGCAAAAGCCACAGTGATCTTTAGTTTGGTGTTTCATGGGAGGTCACAGTTTCAATATTAGCTGTAAATTCACACAGACTGTCAACTTGTTCATGCCACTGGCCATGCCACATTTGTCTTAAAGAGGCCTTAATTTGCAAATAAGAGTATATCTTTAGGCAACAGTACTGTTATAAAGCATCAACCTATTTCTGCAAACACTATTGCACAAACAAGTATCTACAGGATAAAATATCTCGCAGAAGTAGGTATCTTATTTCTGTAAGAGAGTATGTGTATCTTTTCCACTTAACTGGCTTACTGACAGTCTTAACTGGTGGCATTTTCATTACTGCTGCTAAAACACGAAAAGAAATTCAGTGAGTATTGATAAATGAACAATTGCTCAGGCTGCCAGGCATAGCTTCCATTGTTTTATACTGTTCAAGTTGTTGTTGTTATTATTAAAACTTCTGATATAACTGGTCAGATGAGACTACTCAAATAGGTATTTTTGAAGCCAGGATATGGCTCCTGCACCAAGTACCAGCCACTGTCATTAGTGTAAGGGCTCTGTCTGGAGCTGGGATTCAGCTCTTCTGCACCAACTCATAGCTCAAGGTAGTTGATGAACTAGAGGTAATGACTGTAATGGGGAGCTATAACAAAAGATGCTCCAGTTCAGGTGGGAGCTCAGAGCTCAGAAGTCAAGACATTGTATGCAGAAACAATCTGTTTTTTGAAAAGCAAGAATTTATTCTATTAAAATAACTTTCTAACCATTTATTCCATCTTGTTCTACACAATTAAGCAAGTTGGCTAAGTTAGGAGCATAATTTCCCTAGGCTTCCTCTACACTCAGGGAAAAGAAAAGATACCTCCAGATGGTACTGTCACAGCCCATGTGTGAATTGCCCAGCTGAAGTCTGGAACACAGGCACCACACAGGTGCTTAGAGATGGGCAGGCTGTTCATGGCATCCATCCCCTTAGTCTGTGTCTAAGCCTGTTATGACTTAGTTGTGAAGCCTGCAGAGTTGTCTTAATATCTGTGTGTTTCTGACTGAAACACAATAGTAAAAATCTGAGACAATAGAGAAACTCTCTTCAAGAAATATAATTAAGAAGTGGTCACAAACTTCAGCTAAATAATTGGGAATTTCAAAATGTTGCTTTATGTCCTTATCACCCAGGCCTCTCTCCTCACTCACTAATGTGCTATTGTTGTTTATCTAAAAAGTGTACAAGAGTTTTTGATACTTATATTTCTAGGGAAAAATCCCATGAAGCACTAATTTAAAATCAAGTTATTTGAAATATTCTGAAAATAATTAAATGGAAAAGCTGGCCAAAATAGGTTCTAGAAAATTTGACAGTATCTCCTTACATATGTTTACTTTGTCAGTACTCGGAAACTCTGTATGTTGCTAAGCCCTAGAAAGGAAATGTGAAATAATACACAACTGCTCTCTTCCAAAACCTTATTGTGCAATAGATTCACTTTTCAGAAACATGTTACACTGCTACAAAATTTCCAAGGAGCCCACCTAGCTCAAAGCAAAAGTACATTAAGCTATATTAGAAGAGAAAGAAAAAGTGCCATTTTTGGTTTTGTTCGGTAGCCTGATGATGTCTGTCAACAAATGTCAAAGCACCAGAAACTGATAGAGAGGAATGGATATTGGTTTTACCTATAGCTTGAGAGGAATCCACCATCGATATCCTAGAGACCGGTGTCAGCAAACTGAAGAGCTGTAGTGTGAGATCAGTGGTAGTAAGGGAGGTGAATCCTTTCAGGAGTAGCTGCTGAAGTCCTGAGAAGTCTGCCCACTTCAGCTGCCCTTGCAACTTCTCTAACTTCTCCCGGTTTTCAGCTTTATCTAGTGGCAAATGAGCCAGAAGTTTATTCAGCAACCGCAATGCCATCAGATACTCAAACTCAAAATCTGATTCCATCAAAGCCACAGCAACCCAGAAGATGGTGGCTAGTAGGTTGGTTGGATTGTTAATATGGGATGGGTCAGTGAGACTGTCCTTTAGAGAAGATGAACTTCTTGTTTTAGAGGATAGGCCTTGTTGGGTGCATGCTTGAATTCTGTCTAGTGTGGCACTGCGTGGTGGGTCTGAGGACTTGTCCACATCTCCAAACTTTTTGGGTACAGAGAAGCTCCTCTGGTGCCTGCTTCGTTCAGCAGTGGCTGTGTTACCACTTGCAGGATTCACATTCAGCTGTCCTGTGCTCTTCCGATTAGCAGTTAGTTTGGTGCTTGATGTTAAATCTGGCGAAGATGAACTGAAAACAAAATATATAACATACATAGCAGTGTGTGAATGTAGAGCTTGAAACTTGTACATACTGGATGCAAGTTAAGTATTTATTAAACTGTAAATAAATATTTAAATGGAAAAAGTAAAACACCACACTTTCTATTGCAGCCTGTCTTTTTTTTCCAGAAGTGGCCACAGACATGACTGAAGAGAGGTTCACAGGGCACTGCACCAAACCAGAGGAGGACAGCCTACAAGCCTAGACAGGTCAGAATGACATGAGGATAAGAGATACAGAGATGTGAAGTGACCTGTGGATATGCCCATATAATAGAGCAGTGATAGGACTGAAAACAATTTTGGTCTTTAAAATGCCCTCATCAGTGGAGCAAACCCCAAACTTGGCACAGCTGGCAGACAAAATGCCCAATGTGTTACTGGCTAATGTGAGAACTATGATCAGAAAAAACAGCATATCTTAAGCAGAACCATAAATATGCCACCTTTTCTTCAAGAAACCTGTCATGTGCCTGCTGAGGTTCTTGCTTGTCATTGCATCCTTCTCTGCCTGTATCTAAGACTTCTTCAAGATGGTTTACAGAAAATGGCACCGTGACATATGCCTCCTCATGGACTATCATGTGATGATCCAGACAAGCCCTATCAATTATCTGTACAGATGAACATGCTGTGTTGAGAACATGCAAGGGAAGTTTGTTTTGGAGAATACCTAATTCCTGACTCTTTGGTCCCATTCCTACCTCATATGCTATGACTCCCTACTGCCTATTTGAAGAGGATCTTACGAATCAATAGTGCCAGGGTAAAGAATACTGCATCCTACTGCTTTCTGGAGTGTTTCTTGCCCTTTTATCTTGCGCTTTCCTGTAATGTGCACTAAAGAAAGACAAACAGCTCTTAGTTTACCAAGTAGAAGCTGTATTTGCCTACCTCTATCAAAAGGCAATACTTTTGTTCTGCCATTGAAGTATAATACATTGCACCCTGCCTACTAGCTTCAGAAATGATAGCTCTTGTATTTTTGTTCTGCATGTAAAGCATAATTACTTACGGACATATTTCAAAATCGTTCCCTATTCTGTTGTTGCTATGAGGACTCAGACAGACATTAATCTCCCTCAGTACTGTCAACAGTTGTGTTATGGAAGGAGCCTGCAATTTCACTCCATGCACACAGGTCTACTTTAAGGCCATGGGTTTCACAAAAATGGTCTACATGTCTGGCAAAAGCCAAGGGTTATGTACACATGGACAAAATTCTCCCTACTTTTATTGAGGAGAATAAACTATGATCATTTACTTCTTGGGGAATACTTTATCTGAGAATGACAGGTTGAATGAAACCAGTATTACAAAAAATATGGTCCTTCCCAGATATGTTTTCACGTACATGGTACAAAGGTACAAAAAATACAGTATTTTTAATGATGTTAAAGTAAGTTAATGCCAAGTGGCAGCAAGGCAGAATTTACAATGCATTGTAAAGTTTCATTAGCAGTATTAACATTATTTTAACTGTTGCAAGATTTGGCTGATACGTGCTCTTAGTATAGTTCTCTAATGGTTACAAATGAACTCAATATTATCAAAATTATTTTATGCTGTCAGACTGCAGCACTGCACACTTAACACCATGAGACACTGAAAAAAAGGGTATAATTAGAACAGGCTCTTACCGTGATAACACCGTCAAAAGATCACTGTTCTTCAAACAGTCAGATAGATTATCCACAGCAGCTTCCAAAGTAAGTAGTGCCTCCATTACATACCCCTATCAATGCATGAGGTTAACCATTTCAACAAAAACATTCAAAATAGTGAACATTTAAACATCTTCACTTCATAAAAGGAATAGGCACCTACTGAAAACCTGTAATTTCTCCTGAAAAAAGAACAGCATTCACATCAATGCCACTGCCCTGAACATTAAAATGTCACCACAAATGTGTTTTATTTTCTGCCACTGAATGATCTATGAAGGCATACAAGAAGAGCACATATCTCATCAGAGGACTGGTAACGGCACACAGAACCTCTGACTTGCAGGTCACCGATACAAATTCTGCACAAGCGGTTATGATAGAAAATTACTGTCGTCTTGTGGCAGTTTCATTACCTAAGTAAAACATGGAGGTGATGTCAGTCTATTTCTTATTAAGAGATAGTAGTTCTCCTTACTAAGTCTTGAATCTTGCAATTAATAGTCTCTGATTGTAAAATTTTAGTCTGTTTAGCTAAACCAAATGAACATCATAGTTCACTAAAAGAGGACTGGATTAAATTAGGTCAGTGTGAGTTTAGTATTGTTATGGATGGTGTGGATTTCTTTATTCCGAAAGATGTTAACATCTGAGAAATGAGGTAGTGTCAACTTCACGTTGTCAGATTACATCAGATAGGATGATGGGTTCCTTAAGCACAAATTTATGATGTGAAAAGGGGAAAAAAGGTTTCATTTTGAATGACATTTACTAAAACTTTTCTAGTTGTTCTCTTTAGAGCTATATAAGACTGCAACAGCCTGACAAAGGCTTTGATCAGGTACATACAGATTCAGTAAACTCAGAGGTAACCTTTTCCAAGGACACATTCTACTTTGCATTACTTAACTCCAAAACACCTTGTTAAAATGGTAATTTTAAATTAAGTATACATTAAATCAACAGTACTAAGAAGCATTATATACACATGCATACCTGAATCTCATCTCCATGCTCTCCAATAACTTCCACCAATCTTGACAGGAGGTCAGACAACGCATGTGCAGAAAGGGGTTGCTTTAGGGCCCTGAATATCTGGAAGGAGCGACCTGCATAATGTCTTGAAGAGCTTGAAAGAGCTGTTTGTAAAGCAACTTCACTCAGATGCTGCTCCAAATGGAAACCTAAGCAAAAGAATAGTATGTCAATTTTTTTTTTATTTTATGAAAGACTTTACTGTGGGTCATCAACTGAACCAGCTCTGTGGAGAGGATATGCACTGTAGTGTATCCTGCAAACCTGTTGAGAAATGGAGATGCAGAAATGTCTGTGTTTGGGAGAACTTCCCACTGTTTATATTTATTTCACACAGAATATAAGAAAATAAACTGCAAAATCAAAATTCTGAGTCTGCAAATGTTTTTCAGCAAAAACCTGAAATTCTTATTGTGATTTAAATTTTTTAGAATTCCTGGACAAACTTTCAAACCATCCTTTATTTTTGCTGGCAGCAACACAGTAACTGCTGAACACTCCCAAACCTAAAGCCAAAGCGAATTAGGAATCTTTCTAGTAGCTTTAGAAGGCTTTGGATAAGATCTTAAATATAAATACTGATACTGCAGTCTGCTTTGATCTCAGAAGATACTTAATTAGTCACTGTTGGTTTTCAAAATACAATCAGTACATTTCCTAAACTCTAAAAACATAATAAATTAAAACTAAACTTTTGCTGCCAGAATGAATTTTTAAAAGTACATTTACTTAGTAACTGTTATGTATTTTACCAACAGGACATAAAGGAGTTTTTATCTGGCAGAATCAATCAAAAGGCTTCCTACCAACACTGAAGAAATGTTCAATTTAACATTCAGCCATAGTCCAATCTAACATGATTTTTTTAAAGCAAGTCTTTCATATGTCATATATCCTTGTTAAGACACACAATATGTCATGCTTCTGCATAAGTGGATCTACTAAGTCACAGGATAAACATTCAGTGTGACCTTGAGGCAAAATTCTTTGTTATGAAAGGAAAAAAAATTACTACCTGACTTGGAATCTTTAAATACAGATACAACATGACGCAGAAAATTAGTAAGCTGTTCGGCACTCTTGGTGTTCTGATTTTTGGGTGTGATATCTTCATGGCACCAAAGTGGACCAAATGCCCTTAAAGAAATACATAACAGTGCAAAATTTCTTTGAGTTTTCTGAAGTTAATGTAATCAGTTAAAATATATAAAATACAAACTGCAAAGGCAATTAGGTATTTCCAGGGGCATAACCTGGAAAATAGGCAACCAAACAGAATTTTATGAGCAAGATACAAGTAAACAAATATTCCTATGCTGTATTTTACAAAAACTCTCTTTTAAAAATATAGTTTATACCATTTAGAGAGCAGCATAAGGGAATCCCTGTTTTTTTATTTAACATTGCTTCTAGGATCTGCTGGCTGTAGTTGGTAGTTAATATTAGTTTCGCCATGACCTTTCACTATGACCTCTTCACTTCCTATCTAATTTTGTAATAATAAAACTGTCTTATTCCATTAGTTCACTGTTGAACATAATACTATCAGTCAATTTAAACATTTTATTTCTGTCAAGCAAGATTTTTTTCTTTTGCACCTGACACTGTAGCGCTTTTAAGTACCTACCTACTTCTGTAAGTATCCATAAAAGAGGAACGGGAGTCTGTAATTACTATAAAAGCTCAGTCATTTTCCTTTGAGTCTTTTAAGTTGCTACAGATAATTGTAGAGAAGACCTGAAAGTATGTGTTTCAAGTACACACGTATCCTCTGCTTATCTCCATTACCTGGTTGTCAGAAACTCAATTAATTTGTTTGCCTTTTCATCTGTTTCAGCAGCAGTGTCCATGTCCTCAACTTCCTGTGTAATCTGTGGGAGATTTCCACTGCTGCCTCCCAGACTGATACTCGAGGAGGTGGAGCTGGAGCTCAAACCAGAGTCTGGCACCGGAGATGACTGGTACTCTCGCAGAAAGTCAAAGCCACCTGCCAGCCGAAAGGGAGGAGATAAAGATGGAATGCACTGTTGGGCAGCATTACAGATGAAAGCATCCACCAAGCAGCTCTTTTCAGAGTCAGGAGCAGAAACATTCTACTGGGAAACATGAGGAAAACCTGCAGAACACAACAGCCCTCAAACGACTATAGGAGTGAAAATGGTACTTGTGTTTCTAAATGTGCAGAATCCAATATAAAATAAAAAATATCAAAGTCAAGGGTGTTTTTCCTGTATGAGGGCTACAGTACTTGAAAAACAAATGTTTCAGGACATTTTACATTCATAAGTACAACTTTTTGTAAAGGGAATTTTGAATTTGGCTAAGTGCATGCAAAGTTCAGCTCACTTCTCTGGGCTAGTCTGATGAGGAAAAAACCTCTGCAGGGTAGCATTTTTAGGACAATGATGTTGTCCTAATTTTACAAATGTAACTGAAACCAAGACACAAATGTTTAAGGCTTCTGTTCAACGCCTTTAGTAATTGGAAACACTGGACTACTCATACTAAATATTTTCAGCATTAAGATTAAACATCTGAGTAAGAATTCTGCTAAGTCAAAAGCTCGCCACACAACTTCTAAGTTGAAATTAGAAACTAAGACCTTTTTTCTTAAGGCTGTATCTACAACAGAAAAACTGGCCTTGCGAGAAGACTGAGAGCAGGAAGGGCCTCTCTACTGAAAAAAGTCATTGCAGGAGACTGTAAATTTAGTTGCCTGACATTGTGTGGAACAAACCTGAGCTGAAGTATTTCCAGTTAGGATTCTCTGGTATAGCTACTGACCCATACTCTCACTTTTTATATTAGTTGCTCAAAAAAGAGTCCAAATACAAAGTTTTGATAACTTCTTGGATATGAGAGGCCCAGACAAAGGGTACCAATTATGTTTTTCAGACACAGGAATGAAAAGAGTTTTTCATTCTGGCAGAAAAACAATAATATAATTTTAATGTAAGAATTTTATTCTGTATTTAATAATTTATGGATGTGCATTGGAAAAGAGATCTACCCAACTCAAGACAGGAAATTCACATATGATGTAATTTTGCAGACATTACTCAGAATGAAGCCTCAATGGCCAAACTAATTCATTAATCTGAAATATCTATCCCTTCTTCTCATTGCTTCAAAATAATTTGTCTCATAAAAAAAAAAATCAGTTATCAACTAACATTCTTTATAAAGCCAAACCATTTGTTTTAATTATATTCCTAAAGAACCACTAATGCCACTAATTTGATAATTTTAATTTCTCACTGTATGGTAAAGTTCCTCAACCTTTCCCAGACAACTAATGCTACCTCTGTAACTCTACAATGATTCTACGATTCCTTCAAATCTCAATAGTATGCTTACTTTTAATAATACATGACCACAGTAAATTTAGCTAGCAGTTCACTACAAACTGTTCCCAACCAACCCATTAAAAACAGGTAAATTGGCCAAAGTTAACAGAACACCCATCTCAGCAGAAGTCTGCAGTAAGCCTTCCAATGCAGAAACAGATTTCAGGACAGAAATGAAGTGTATCTGTGATATAAAGGAGGGTGTATATCATGTGAAATTTAATTTAATAATGGAAAATCTGAGCTGCACATTTTGCTGCTCTTCCTGTGTTGGAATTATTTATTCATTTCTTTTGAAGGTTGAAGACAGATTGCCCTCATTTAAAGTAGTCCCAGCTCCCTGAGGGGGAAGTTAGGAAGTTATTAGCTATATTAATGTTTAAAATTCTATATTATATATTTTGCCTTACATCAGATAGCTTTCTCACTATCATGAAAAGTTATCTAATAATAATTTGGGCACATCTCTAGGGTAGTTCACATGGAATTAATATTAATGGGAACTGTTCATATTTGCCACTTTACTACTTTATCAAAACTTATATTTTAGGAAAGTAACCTTGACTTCATACTTTCAAAAACCTCACATTATAATGCAATGTTCTCTTCTTCTTTTGCTTTATTACCTGTATAAAGATATTCAGGCAAATATGCTGGTTGTACTGTCAAAGTCTTGGTCTCATTCATCTCTCTGGTCTGAAGAAGCACTGATGCAATGGCTTGATAGTTGCTATTGCAAGATAATGCAATCAAAAGGTGAAGCAGTAACTTTTTACTGTGTTCAAAGACCTCAGGGCGGTAATGGTCAAGACCTAAAAGAAAAGGTTACAGCAATCACTGAATATGAAGTAGTAACAAACAAGTTCACATTCCAGAAACAGTAAAAATTCCAAGGAAATTCATGGCAACAGTGCAAACAAAAAAAGGATGTAGTATTTCCAGACATGGTTACCAGTGTTTTTGTTTAAATGTATGTGTATAGTTAAGTTTCCAGACTGAGGTCCCATACAGGAGGTACAAAACAATGTGTGGGCAATACAACTTTATACATTATCTCACTGCAGTGTTAACTGGATGGGCTGGAAAACCTCTAAAGATGAGAAATTCTCGGTTATGGTTTTAACTACATTGCTAACCTCAGTAGCTGGCTTTCTTGCACAGACATCCGTTTTACAACAACTGTGATCTGTAAGAGGTAGATACTGATTTATTAAGGAAGGAACTGAAAGACAAAATCCCTTAAAAAAACCCTTCAGCTACCAGTGAGTAGCATGAGAAATCAGCCACCAGCTTAGGGTGTTGAACTGAAACTGAAGGTCTAGAATTGAAAGACTCTGATCTGGTTAGCACTACTGCTGTTTGTAAGATTTTAACACAACCTGAATAATTCACAAATTGCAAATGTAAAGGATATAGATGTTTGTAAATTAAACTGCACTCTGGGTAGTAATCTCTTTTCACTTCTCTTTCAGTACCTTTCAGGATATTTGAAAATACTGTCTTCCATTTAAAGGCAGTTTCAGTGCTGAAAAATTGAATTGTTTTCTTCTTCAGCTCCTCTCTCCTCAGGACATATTCCCCTTTAAAAAACAGCTTCTTCGTTACACTAAGTGGCAGCAGCCAACAGGTCTTTCAAGTCAAGTGTTTTCTAATATATTCCAGTCATGCTAGTTCTGCAGTCTGGCCTGCAAAAATGAAGCTGCTCATACTGCCACAGTCTCAACAATGAGTTTTTGGCTCCTATGGGCATGTCTTTGGGGGTCCTGTAATCCTGACAAATTCTTTCAGTATTTTCTCACTCATTCCAATAAATGGAAGGATACAAGCTCTCCAGCTAGCCACCACACCAGTTTCCAGCTTCCTTTTTGGTCAGATGCATCTGCCTGCTCACATTACAACAGGACAGAAATACTTCATTTTCAATCACATTCACACCTTTGGCTAACACGTGTAGCATAACTTACACCTTCACAACAGAGCTCTACTGCAAAACACAGAACAAGTTTCCACAGAAGGCCTAACAACTCTAGAGAAATTAGAAGTCTGGAAGCTGTGATCTCATTTTAGTTACCACTAAATCAGTTACATTTAGTTACCAGTTATATTCAGCTTTAATTTCACATTTGAGAATTGAGAGTTCTTAATCAAGGAACTGTCTCAAATGGTATTTGTAAATTTCTATTTATTTCTAATGAAAAACTGTAATGTTGAAAAAGTATTGCATGAACAAATCAGCAAAGATATTTTTATAATGGATTACTAATATTGTAACTCTGTTTCTGTATGTTTATTTGCATGGCCCCCTGATGGCTCCTTACAGCTGTCTTAACTGAAGTGGCCACACTGCTACATACTACTCTTGCCTTAAGTTATTCATCTGTTCTTGTGAGAATTTTGTACTGTAAACACCAGTTTTCTCACACTTGTTGCAGATCATACTAAAGATGTTTGATCAGTTGAAGGTTATTGATTTGATTCATACACCTATACAGTTCTCTTTCAGTTCCCTCTTACACTTAGAAAGTTGACAGCTATATAAAAAAGAAGCAAAAAATTGTTATGGGCAGCCACAAAATAGATTTAAAATTTAAGTGAAGAATATATGTGAAATGTCGTATTGAAACCAACCCTGGGAGTCCCACCCAACAGTCTTTGCTCTTACTCTTGTGTTTGATTAGATGTTGCTGAAATCAATGTACTAATATACGAAACGAGTATTTGATGAGTGCATTTTAAAAAAAATCCTATTTCATAAAAAAAATTCAAACAGAACAGTAGGTAACAGAGTAGCAGAAAAGGAGAATGACATATCTTCTTCAACTATATACAGAAGTATATCATATATTCCACCATTGTGCCTGTAACCTCCCAATTTAATCTTTTTTGCTTGCTGAACAACAGACTCTTCCAGATTGCCAGTGTATAGACTTAATGGTAACTATGGTGACTGAATGAGAAGTGGACTGTGATCTCCAGTTATAATACATTTATTTCACAAATGTCTGGCTGTGTTTATTTGTGAAAACTATTATCAACCACAGAAGTTAGGGAATGGCTTTATAATTCTAAATACTCTTGTGTGCTAAAAAATTAGGCCACTCACTTTTCATAATGTTAAGTGACAGGATAAGGAAAGTATCACCCTCCAGCTGAATTGTGTTACAGTCAAGAACAGACACAGCAGTGGGGAAAAAGCATTGCCTCTATGTTCAGGTATATAAGGGAAGACACTGATGACAAAGTATTCCAGTAGCAGTGAAATTAATGAAGCTTGCTTTCCAGTGGTCTGTGTCCTACCTTCACTATCTCTGCAGTACCGTAATCTCAGATCTCTTACATAATATTTTTGCAAAGGCTAGAAAAACAGCACTGGTGTGTGTAAGGCATGTGCTGACTGCCCACCTGCCCATCACAAACCAGACTCTACAAAGGCTGAGTTTTGCCTGACTTTCTCACAGGGAGGGCTATGGATTTTTTAGAGGTATTTAGGCTGTGAATCACCTTTGCTTTTTTTTTTAGGAAATCATAATGAAAAACATAAGGTACACAACTCTACAGCTTCAGCAAAACTAAACTAAAATGACAGGAAGTACATTTATACTTTATTTCTTGTTCTGTTGCTTTTACCTAAAAAGAGAGCATGTAGCAATAAAGGGAGGTGAAGAGCCCAATCTTCTCTCACACTGTGATCTACTACCATCTCAGTCATGAAGATGACAGCAATATTGCACCTGGAAATTAAATCACAGTATCAGTTTGAAACCTCTTGCAGATATGGAAACAGTAACATGATGGCAATTTCTGAAGAAATAAACAATCTTTACATTTTCAAATTTGTAGCATTTCTTCTCAATATGATTAATGTTGAAGCACTTAGTTACAGTATTAAGCAGGTAAGTACCCATTACTGAAAAGAACACTATTACTGTCAATATAAATTATGTAAAAGAGGAATTTCAGAATATGCACAGCCTAGTTAGAATAAAAGAGCAAGGGTGAAAAAAGTGTTATGAATAGCAGCCACAGAGACTTGGGAAAGAGAAATTTTCCTTTTCTGTTTTAGTTATCTCTTCAGTCTGATTCTTATCAGAAAGTTATGTCCTACATTGTAAATAGGCTTTCTGGTAGAAATCTGGTAGAATTGCAAGACTTCACTGAATGTTGATATTAGCATTGGAAATCAGCAGAAATTGAAGGTATGATTTTCTGATGTTCTTAGTGGTGGGACAGTTGGATTGGTGTTGGTCAACCATTAAGAGGAAGCATCTCGCTGTCTGAAATGTCAGAACAAGAAACTGCTCACCTATGAAGGGGTCCCCGGGGTGTGATGGTTTCTGGGAGGTAGTCCACAAGTGGTGCCCAACATCCTCCATTGTAAGGCATGGGCAGGGGATGTGGCTGTTTGGTTTCAACAATATTCAATAACCAGCTTGTATATGGAGAAACAGGATCATCTGTGTGGAAAAGCATTAAAACAGAGTGCATAAAAACCAAGTCTGGTTAACTATTTTGGATAAATAATAAAATAGAGTTTATGCTAATGTATCAGCTCAGCTGTTTGGAATGATGTTACGAGACGATATGAGGTTTTCAAATTCCTGTGTTCAATAACAAGTGATGCATTTTTAATCTCTCTTTCACACTGCTGGAAATTAAATAGATTCCAGGGAGCACTGAGTGGTAGAAGCTGCAGCCGAATCCCTGCTGTCAGTAGCTTTGGATACAGATCACAAAGCACCAAGCAACAGACTTTCTCTTCAAAAATGAGAGAAAAGTTCAGCCAATGAAGCTGCTGTCAGAAGCCATCTGCTGCAAGGAGCTGTGTACCAATGACACATTCTTGCAGCTCCTCGCCAGTGCCCTACTAAGCAATGCTAGAAAGGCAGAAGTTAAATGTCCTGATTTAGGAAGGAGGCATAAGGAATGCAAAAAAACATCTTCAGGGTAATTTTCTTTCAACAGGGATGAATTACATCTTGAATTTCTCGAAGATGTATTTAGCTTTGCTTCAGTATGACAGCTGCTGTGTGTTAATAAGCAACAGGTTTTTTCTTCCACCTGTTTATTTGCAATGATGTGGGGTCAAGTAAGTTATTTCTACCACTTTGTCTTCTCTTGGCTGCACAGCTTTGTTCCATCTCTCCTGTATTCTGTTCTCTCTCATTCTCGATTTTCCCATTGGTCAGCTTTTATTTCCCAGATCTGGCAGTCTGTGACACACTGCCACAGAAAGTATCCTTTCCAGGCCTGTTCTTGACATATATCCAAACATTGCCCTTTGTGAATTTTTAATGAGAGCATTATTTTTTGCTTTGTTTTTTTTGTTACACTTTTGCATTTTAGGTAGGTTTGAAACTCTCAACACTTTCCCTTTTTAACAGCATGTATCTGATGCTTGTTGGCTTTGCCACAGGAAACAAAACTGCTTTGATGCCTACAAAAGTATCAGAGCTAGCTTCTTCTAATACACATCACTTCTGTGTTCTGACAAAAAGTCTTCAGGTTTCCAGATACTCAGGAGCCCTTCAATATAGTAGCTGTTCCTCCAATTATTACTGAAATGTCAACTTTATCATGCCCATTCTTCAGTGTTAGTCTTCCAAAGAGCACTTTAGATCTTTATTATTTCTCTCATACTCTGGAGGATGATTTACTAGTTACAGATAAAGAAAAACAAACTGAACAAATAATGTATCAAAGTATAGCGTTTTCACATGTTCATCTTCTAAGGATTAACCAGGTAACGTTTCTCAGATGCTTTTCACATAAAAAACCACTGCCCAGTCACTACTTCTTACTACCAATTTGTTTCACATAAAACTGCTTCATGAAGTCCACGCTAATACCTAGCTCCTCACTCAAGTTTTCACACATTTATGTGCAGACTGAGAAAAAAAAAGAAGCACTTTGCACCTTAACACACAATCTTTGCCTGAACAAAGCAGTTTCTGTGCAGAGCTGCATTCCCTATTTATATCCTCAGCAATACATATATGCTCAAGTGAACTGGAGAAGCCATGCCACCAACTCCTTTGCAGCCTGGGCTGCCTGCCAGAGGGAGTAAGTTGCACTTTCTTAATGGAGGTTGCATTATTTATCTTGTAGAATCACAAATGGTATTAGAATTACCCTTTCTTTTTGTTTATATATAATTATCAGTAGCGAAGTAAAATGTATCTTATTTTATATCTAAGCATTTGTATGTTTGCAGAAGGAACCCATGTGAGAAGCAAACCTTGTATAAATATTCACAGTACTATAAAAGCTTGCAGGCACAGGCAGGAAAAAACATTTGGGGACTGGCTTGAAGACACATTCCAAAGGAGCGAAGAAAATTTCAGTTTTTTTTAACCTTTTATTACTCTAAGCTCTTGTCAAAACCAGCAACTGGTGAAGAATGTTCTGATAATACATTGTTTTGTTTTGAAAGATTGTTCATGCAGATCAGATTAGTGCTGGTGCTCCAATTAACATGTGCTGAAGAATTTTCAGTAGCTGCCATAAGAAAAACAAGTCTACTAAGAACCACTGAGTTTAATATGTCACACACTTTTCTGTGTATTTAAATACTATACTACATACATACCCAATATTTTGTAAATATTGTGCTTCATCATTATTAAAAATAGTTCTTGATGTACGTTGAATTTTCCTATTTTATTGTATTTGACAGTGTTTCCATATTTTATAAAGAGTACTGCCAAAAAATTACTTAAAGAATATATAAAATCTTTACTTTTTATGTCAAATTATTATCCCAAAATGGTGTCCTCAGCACAAACACAAAACATTATGGCCTCTATATTATTTGACCTGGCTTTATTGAGCTAGAGATGAAAGTCAATTAAAAGGTGTTGCCTTTTTTACATTTGGTTAGGGCCTAGCTGAAACTTGTAGATTGGCTTCCTTACAATTCACATCAGAAATGAAGTCAAACCATCCAACTCCTAAAATTTACACTGTTATTCAGTAGTTCACAGAAATATCTTGGTTTTCTTTGGAATCTCTGCTGAGCATCATGTGTCCATTTATAGCCCATTTAGCAGAAATACATAAAGAAAAACAAGCCTGATCAGGAGCACTACTATCTCACTCTCCCCTCTAACACAGGTTTGCACAGTGCAGCCAGAAACTGGTTGCAGACAGCAGAGAAAAGCTAAAGAAGAGGTAAGACCTCCTTTTTAGAAACTTTTGAATCTCTTCTTCATGCTCATATAACAGCACTCTATTTGGAGGGAAATACTGGCAAAGGGCGCAATTCACTCCCTGTAATGCTCTTGGAAGTCTTTTGACTTCTTTTTGACTTTTGACTTCACTTTTCCATGAAAGAAAGGTTCAGGGTGCTACTCTCTGAAGGATTCTCTGCTGCTGCCTTCTGTGAAGTTCTCTGGCTTTTAAATAGGTTTGACTGAGCCCAAGTTAAACAAAGGAAATTAATTAAATGAGGTATGAAGGTAAAATTAGGACACTCCTTTTATGGTGATGTTACATTACTGTTTATACAGAACTTAAAACAGCCTCCACCAGTCATAAGAATGTTTTCCTCTCCCAACAAAACACCAGAAATTTCATCGAAGTGAGTAACAGAACTTACTTTTGTCATCATCGTAAGATCCTCCGGAGCTATTACTGTACCTTGATTCTAGTCGGGTATGTGCTCTGATTACATTACTGAACCTTCAAATACAAGAAAAAATTTAATTAAAAATACAGACTGATGTTAAACATCTCGACTATATGCTTACTCTACAAAAAAAAAAGCGCATTTCCTTAAGCATGCACTTTTATATGGGAGTAGACAGCAATGTAAATGCAATGCTGTCTCTTTCCACAAAAGAACTAATTTTGCAGCCAGTTTCTGAAAAGTTCTAACAGTGTGCTCCTGTGTCACAAGCTTTTAAAATTTAGCAGAGGAAATATCTTATGCTGCAAACGTGTGATTTTCTTGAAGCAAGAAACTGTACTAAGGCTGAACTGAGATATAAACTGTTCACAGCTAGTATTCTGTCATAGCCCATGTTCCTGGGTAAAATTCTGGCAACTTGCTAAAGCAGTAACTGATGGAATATTCCAAAGTCAAGCCTGCTCTGGTATCAAGCATCAAAAGCTGCAGCATAGCATAAGTCTTCAGTAGGAAAATCCAGCAACTGTCAGAGCAGACCTAGAAGAATAGTTAATGTATATGAGAGCCAGAACAAACTGTTCACAGCTGTTCTCAAATCTGCCACAGATCCACAATAAGCTAACATTTACTGGTGATCTCCTTTGGCTTCCTCCACCTCCTTGTGCTGTCAATGTAATCCAGCCTGAAGTGGAGTGAGAGGAGCCATACTGGAGGCTCACACACTAGCAATAATGTAAAAACATCATTGTTTCTTCAAATCTACGAAATTAATTACAAAACTGCATCAACTATATCAAACAAAACAAGATTGAAGGTTATCTATGCAACATTCAATTCAATTTCTTACTAATGTGCATACATATTGTTACAGGGTATTTAATTATACATTGACATACTATGCAGTTTCTAAAACACATCTGTCTCATAAGAGCACAACAAATTCATTGTGGAGGTGACAAAAAGGCATCATGAGCCATCTTACTTCTGCTGTTTTCTGTCTTTTCAGTATTTGATTCACCTGTATTTTAATAAATTCCCTTAATAAATGTGTACAAACTGATAACTACTGACATAAGTCATAAAAAAGAAGAAAAAAGTTAAGGAAAAATTATGAAGAACTATGCAGAGTTTAATTATGTCCTGTATGAAACAAATGGAGAATACAGGTCATAGAAATTATTTGAGAGCAGGGCATTTTACATCATATTTTATCAACATAAAAACATACGTATATTCGGATTAGATTTGTATTATTAAAAAAAATGCCCACATTTATGAGAATAGTTTGTTTATAATCTATTACCTTCTGTAAACATTATTTAATATGTCTTGACACATGAAGTCAATATTAATGAGCATTATAAGACTGGTTTAGAATTCTTAGTCAGAAGACAGAGACTGGGATAATGGGATTGTGGGACTGGGAGAACAACTGCCCCACAATCCAGGAGGAGATACTCAGTGACCTGCTGCATCACACAGACACACACAGTTCTATGGGACCAGATGGGATACACGCGAGGGTGCTGAAGGAGCTGGCTGGGGTGCTCACCAGGCTGCTTTCCATCATTTCCCAGCAGTCCTGGCTGACCGGGGAGGTCCTGACAGATTGGAAATCAGCCAGTGTGACGCCCACATATAAAAGGGTCGGAAGGATGATCCGGGAAATTACAGGCCTGTCAGCTTGACTTCAGTGCCCGGGAAGCTGATGGAGCAGCTCGTCCTGAGTACCATCACACAACACGAGGGACAACCAGATGCTCGGGCCCAGTCAGCATGGGTTTATGAAAGGCAGGTCCTGCCTGACAAACCTGATCTCCTCCTACGACAGGGCGACCTGCTTATTGGATGAGGGAAAGGCTGTGGATGTTGTCTACCTTGACTTCAGCAAGGCCTTTGACACCATTTCCAACAGCATTCTCCTGGTGAAACTAACTGCTCGCGGCTCAGATGGGCACACGCTTTGCTGGGTAAAAAACTGTCTGGATGGCCGGGCCCAGAGAGTTGTGGGAATGGAGTTAAATCCAGCTGGCGGCCTGTTACAAGTGGTGTCCCCCAGGGCTCGGTTTTGGGGCCACTCCTGTTTAACATCTTCATTGATGATCCAGACGAGGGGATCGAGTGCACCCTCAGTCAGTTTGCAGATGACCCCAAGGTGGGTGGGAGTGTTGATCTGCTCGAGGGCAGGGAGGCTCTGCAGAGAGACCTGGACAGGCTGGAGCCATGGGCTGAGGCCAACTGGGGGAATTTCAATAAGGCCAAATGCCGGGGGCTGCCCTTGGGCCACAACAACCCCCAGCAGCGCTACAGGCTTGGGGAGGAGTGGCTGGAGAGCTGCCAGTCAGAGAGGGACCTGGGGGGGTTGATTGACAGCCGGCTGAACAGGAGCCAGCAGTGTGCCCAGGGGGCCAAGAAGGCCAATGGCATCCTGGCTTGTGTCAGCACTAGCGTGGCCAGCTGGGACAGGGAAGGGATCTCACCCCTGTACCCGGCACTGGTGAGGCCGCCCCTCGATTCCTGTGTTCAGTTTTGGGCCCCTCACTACAAAAAGGACATTGAAGGACTCGAGCGTGTCCAGAGAAGGGCAACGGAGCTGGTGCAGGGTCTGGAGCACAGGTCGTACGAGGAGCGGCTGAGGGAACTGGGGGTGTTTAGTCTGGAGAAGAGGAGGCTGAGGGGAGACCTCATCGCCCTCTACAGCTCCCTGAAAGGAGGGTGCAGAGAGCTGGGGATGAGTCTCTTTAACCAAGTAATAAGCAATAGGACGAGTTAACAGCCTCAAGTTGCGCCAGGGAAGGTTTAGACTGGATGTCAGGAAGTATTTCTTTCCAGAAGGGGTTGTTGGGCGTTGAAATGGGCTGCCCAGGGAGGTGGTGGAGTCCCCATCCCTGGAGGTGTTTAAGAGTTGGGTCGACATAGCGCTGAGGGATCTGGTGTAGTTGGGAACTGTCAGTGTTAGGTTAATGGTTGGACTGGATGATCTTCAAGGTCTTTTCCAGCCTAGACGTTTCTGTGATCTGTGAAAGTTCTCTTACAAAAGTAAGACGGTTTCAGTGAGAGGAGAAATATGTATCTATCTGTGCTTGAGGGTCTGAAGGGCCTTAAACTTTGCATTTATTCATTCATCATTTGTCCCTATGTAACATAAGTAGCAAAAAACTAAACTGAATGTGTGATTTCTAAGCAAAATATTTTACATAGCTTTCCTCTGTAACACATTTTATCCAGACAAAGTAAGTATCCCTGCAATCGTGGATACAAATCTGCATATTAAATTTTACTCACTGTCCATGAAATCAAAAGGTGTGATCAAACCTGATTTTTCATACAGATTTTAGTAGTCATTTTTTGGTAGATACTCTCATTTTCTTTCTCCTTTGTAGGTAATTCCTACAAAACCATGATCTACTTAGCACAGTTCATTCAGTGTAGGTTTCACAGATGTTTCTCTGCAATGTATTATTAAACAGTCAGGAACTAGAATCATGTGAATAGCTTTTTTTTAAAAACTTCTACATACGCTCATTTTAAAATGATTTTACTGGGAAAACAGCACTTAGGATCAGTCTGAGAGCTTCAGAGTTCCTCACAAAACAATGCAAATCATCGCACCTTAGCATAGCAAACCACATATGTTTTGTAGAAAAAATCCCTAAAGCACAAACCTTTCATCGGTCTCTTTCACCATTCTGTTCTCCTCTGCATCAGGAAAACTGTCTTGACCAGCTACAACAGTGTTACTGCTAGAGGTGGTTCCTGTACATGGGATGTCGATAGGAACACCTGTTAACACGCAGCAGATAGTATTTGAAAAGCAGTAAAAGCCCATAACAATTTTTTTTAGCAGCCACAATCAAAGGGATCATCCTGTAAGTACTTGAGCACATGAATGAACAGTTACCTCTATAAACCAGGACCTGTTTGCATGGCTGAATGGTGTAAAGTTTCCATGCTTTGAGGGACAGATTAACATAATGATACTCTTCCACTTCTTAACTAAACTCATTCTCAGGTGACGTAACCTATTGTTTTTAAAGAATTTGGCAAAACATTGACAAAGTTAAATTTCAGACTGGTTTCTCAAGTATCTTTGACTACTGCAGCTTGGAAATAGCATCAGGCCTTTGAAAACAGAACTGCCACACAGCTGAGGCTCTCAGTTTTCAGGAAACTGCTGCTTTGGTGTATCTGCTGTGATCACAGCATTGATGATGACTTTTTGTTTAGTGCTAGAAGAATCACCTCATATAAGTTCTGAAGAGCACCAAACATTGCTAATATCCTATTAAAATAGTTGAGAAAATTAAGCATATGTTTACAAAGCATATGCAACATTAGGAATCAAAAAGATCTGTAATTTAGATGTGAAACAAGGCCCTGACACTTGCACTTTATATATACACAGATCTGAATAGGTGTAAAAGTAAGAGATTGTTTTTTCAAAGAGAAGAAGACTCAAAAGAGCAGGAGAGCATAACTGAAAAGTATATTTAGGCCATACCAGAAGCTGCAGCTGAGGCTTTGTTACTGGCAGCAAAACGGTAAAATGGAGGATTATCACAATGCTGGACTATTGGGTTCACGGGGTCAGTTTGCTGAAGCTCAAAAAGCAGCTCTTCCATTGTCTGAATAGTGTTATTGCGACATAGATATATTGCAACTTTTTTTATCTAGAGAAGAAAATAACAGTTATTAAACTCTGTTCAAAGTGAATTTCCAAAGAAATCAATACATGCTACACTGCAGTACTGAAAAGATCCAGAATACAAATATTACTATTCCTGAACAGACACCACAACCACACAAGTGCATCCATCTTGTTCATACAGAAATAAAGATGCTCACTTTGATACCAACAAAATCATTTCCTCAGCAGAGTGAATCTGTGATCTAATTATCTCACAGTTTTTGCTTAGAATCCACAGAAGAGCTGTTTAGGTATATAACTATATAGCGTACATATACAAACCCCACCTGATTTTGTACCTAACATTTAAGGATATTGGCATTAACTCTGAATCACACTCAGGGATGTACAGTTTGAGTATGTGATTTCTGCTGAAGATGAATCTTACTCTCTTGGATGTAGCAAACTTCTCATCTAGAAAGCTAGATCCACCCAAAACTTCATCCCTGTATTTCCAGATACGGTTGACATGAAAGAGGTAGCTGTAGCCACAAAGAATAAGCCAGGATCTGAGTAGCTACCTATATCTGTAATCAAAGTAATAGCACATGGAAGAAAGGCAGAACAACAGAGACCATGCATAGTGATTTGAAAAATCTGGGAGTATAATCTAGAGAACTGCTGAGACTTTCTACATATCTTTTAACAAGAACTCCAACGTTATTATATGCACTGCAGCAATGAGGACTTGAGATACTGAGATTGAATTAGACTGAACTCTTGAGGGAAAAAAACCTGATGGCTATTAAAAGCAGAGACTCTGGCTCAATAACATTTGATTCATAAACTGCTGGAGCTGGCAGACCATATGGGGAAGCATCCCTCTGTGCTTGCCTTCTTGTTTTTAAAGATGTCCCTAAACAGATGCTTATAATGGAGCTAATACACTGAACTGAACAGACTCCTGGCCTCACTGAGTATTGCTGTTCTTAAACTCTTAAAATACTTCCATTAAAATGACTTCCCGACTGCTTCTCTTTCCCTCTTTTTTTTCCTCTCATTTTCTTTTGCTTGAAGTAGAGAAAATGCACATATTCAAAGTCTCTTTTACTCTACTGTGCTAAACATTTTTCTGGGACTCTCCAGATACAAATATACCTTCTTTCCAAGGCTAATTTCTAGTTGGGGCCACAGTGCCACTTCAGTTTCTTTCACCCCAGAAGGGGTCACATTCCCTACACTAAATCTTTGCTGAAGAGGCTTCTAAACTGTAAATAATGTAAGAAATTTTTCAGTATGTATGTGAAAAAAAGGACAGCTCAGCAACTTGTACTGGGGCACTTGCAAAAAATGCTTAAAGGAAACAAATATAAGAGACAAAGCAATGAATTTTGCTGATTGGGGGAAAAAAAAAAAAAAGTCAGGCATGCTTTTGGATTGGACCCACACAGGCAGAACATATGGCTTAAGGCATGAAGCAGCTGGTGACTGCCTTGGGGCACAGAGGGCTCCAGAAGGAGATGGGTAAACTGGCAATCTTGCACTAACTGCATGGTCTTTTGAGTCCAGGTGAGTTGCAAGAGTGCTGATAAACTGCTCAAATTACCTTTATCTACATGATAATGGAAGATACATGTTTATGGTATCAGTAGTCTTATGTAGTTAGCAGTTAGGTATGATTTATCTGCAAACTCCAGGGCATTATCAAAACACTGAGCAGATGTGTGTGATAAGCCCAGTGTATTTTCCTACTCCAGACAAATCTATCAGTCAAGGGGTGACTCATAAGCACAGTCAGGCTTTCTATAGAAGTTGAAATTTTTTTCAGATTTTGCAAAATCTGAGAATCAGACTTTTAACTCAACATTACAAAACAAAGACTAACAGGGTGGCAGAAAACACAGGAACCTTGTCAGCTGCCACCACCAATGAAGACCTGATTATCTTGTTAACAGTCATCAGAAGCCTGGGAGGGAGAGCAGAAAACCCCCACAGACAAAATAGGAGATGCTGAGCAGATGAAGCTCTAGATGTCAAAACAGACTGCTCTGTCTGTGGAGTAAGAGGACTGTATTGTCCTGGAGGACGACAGGACTGTGAGAGCCAAGGCTTCAAGGCAAGGGGGTTTGGAAAGAATTTGAAGAAAGAAGTGTTGTGGGTAGGAAGGGGGTTTGAGGTACACTGCTCAAAGCTGTGGGATAGCAATAGTTTTGGAAAAAGGATGTGTTGAAAGCTCTGGGTTGACAAGTATCTGAATGGGTGGACAAGGCATGTGAGGGGCTCCTGGGCCAGAGGGTTATCAGGCATTTCCAATCAGGCTACAGACTTAGGTGGAAACTTATACTCAGCACAGGACTACTCCTTCCTCTTAGAAAACTCTTTCTATTCTGTTTGCAAAATTGTCAGAAATAAAACAGTCCTCATTTTGTCTCTTATCTCTGTGATTTCCAATTGTTCTCTGCCAACATAGCTCCTCCTGATGGATGCCACCTTTGGGCCTGATCCTAAGCCTGTCACAGACTGTAGGATCAGTCAGGTTAGAAAGAACCTGGTCTCTCATCTAACATCCTGCTCAAAGCATGCTCAACACTGAATGGAGAACCTCTGTCACTTTGTCACAACTGATGGAAAGATCTTCACTACCCTTAAGATATTTGGGATCAACTGCTTTGTCTTCTCATATATAGCTTGAGCTTGTTCTTACAGCAATGCCACTTTCAAATCTTTTCCCTTTCGACTAGCTAGGCAACACTGACTTTGCATAATCACTGATTTGAGAAAACAGAACAGTAAACCCTACAAATAAAAGGAAACCAACAGGATGTCTATGGTACAATAACATAATCTTGAAAATTTTTATGGTCTTCTATATTTTGTTTATTCTACTATGCAGAGCAGTCATCATAAACACTTTAAGCAAAGTATTTCAGCAACTGTACATGAAGTATATTTATGAGGCTTGTTAGATAAGTTTAATCAAATTAAGAGTAATTTCAAATTTAGGGAAAGCAATACTAAGTGACTAACTAAAAAACCAGCATATTGTAAGTGTGCTAGAAGATTTACTAAATTTAGGTTCTGTTTCACCCAGCAACTGAGCAATAAGGAACATGGGAATGGGATTATCTTGCTTTTCTCAGACAGCCCTGATTTTATTTTAATTTGAATAATAACAATGTCCTGCACAGTTTGACTTGAACATTGCAGGAAGAGTTATATAATTAATGACAGCCATGCAAAGGCAAAAGTTGATATGGTAAGGAGCTTATAGAGGTTAGCTATCTTGTGTCTCTTGAGGTGTCCCACAGAAAGCCTTAGTCTGCTCAAGGAGAAGAGAATGTTAACACTTTCTTAAAACTACACACTTTTCTGAAGGAACACCTAAATCTTTACAACAAGCAAACTAGTAAGATCACAATATGTTAAGTCCATTCATGATGTAACATCCATTACTTAAAGAACTTTCAAAATTTAACTAATAGCTTTGTAAACTAATTGATTATTGAGAAACATTATGAGCACTTAATTTTTCATTCAAGTTATTTAGCCTCTGAACAGCCATTCTGTCTTTTTAATAGAACTTTAAATACATATATGTAAATTGCATATTCTGGCAATTTATGGCCAGTCCCTGTTACTGGCCTCTTACACAGACATGCAAAGTTGCTCTTTGCTTGAGGAGAAGCCCACCTCTTGCTTGAAATGAGGTGTGCTCCACGGATGGAGACCGAGATTCCCACTACTCAATTCCTTTCTTGAATTTCAGTTTCTTGGCTCCTTCATTCCCATGATTTAATTCTGTACAGTGTGCTAGGGAGTATGTTGGTACTTCTTATTTTTGAAATAGAAATTAATTTTCTGCAGGTAATATCTGTTTTCTTCATTAAAACCTATGCCACCAAGAGTAAATAAAGTAACATGCAAACACTTACATAAGGTAAAAGGATGGTATCACTGCTAACACCACACAAACTTATGAGAAACTGCAGTGTTATCCTAAGGTTGTTACTCCATTTTTCATTGTTGGCCAAAGCATTCCAGACATTTTCCATCTCTGGGCCGGGAATTTCATCTCCATACTGTAAAGGATCATAGAGATACCTTTCTTGAAATACACAGACCTCCAGACTAAGGCATGCTCTTTTAGAGCATTTTCTCATACAATACCAACAGTAAAATACTGTAAAAAGTGACAGAACAGTAGTTTCAAAAGCTACTTGACAGACTTCAGAGCATAAATTCTATTAAAATTCTATTCAGGTTCAGATCCACAAAAAGACTTAAATCACACACACAAAGAAATCTTTCAGGAATGTAAATTCAACAGGTGATCCTAAAATCAAGCAGCTTATTTGGTTTCATCTTTACAACTGTTCAAGCAACTGCAGCAACTGAAGTTTTGTTTCTGCATGTCTGTACCTAAGTGCTTTGGCCTTCACAGTAGTGAACAATTCGCCACCTCTCTCCTGAGTAAATCCTAGCAGAATTAAGCATTAGACAGCTCTTTGCTTTCACACGGGAACCAAGCAGCTTTTGCTCTCTTTTGCAAGACACAGTTATAGAAATGACTCCCTTTTGTCCAGCCAGTTAAATGGTTAGTGATGCATCCGGGATGTGGGAGTCTAGAATTGAAGCTGCTCTGTTTCCTATGTAAAATCTTTGGCTCCCACTTCAAGAAGACTGTTTTAACCACTGCACAGACTGACATTCTGCTAGGAGAGGAGGAGCAATCTCCAGGTCATGTTATTCTACTGAAAATGATTTAATACATATTAGCTACATCTACTGTCATCTACACTGGCAATTCCAGGTGCCAGTCCCTTTATCACACATACAGTCTCAAAGCTAGGTCAAATCAGTATGGTTTGAAGGAAACATACTTGTTCACTCTGGAACAAAAACTTTGTGAGGTTTTGGAAGCAACTTACTCTGAGGACTGCTGCTGATAGGTAGAAAAGGTGAGATAGCATCACATCTGTTTTCAACACATAAAATTCCTCAGACAATATCATAGAGTCTCTGTACCATCAGATAATTCACAAGCCAGTATCATGCTCTGGATATGCAACAAGTATCTAAAAAACATTCTGGGGGGCTGAAGCATATCCCCCACTTTACTTCAGACATGCTCATATAACAAAATGCACGCAAAATAATAATGAGGTTTTATTTACAGGGCCTCAGCATGAGGCAAGATCCATAATCAACTGCTATGTAGCATGGATACAAGACATTCTGCTCCAGAGAGGATTAACCTTGAGCAGGTCAGGAAATGTCCTTTATCAGGACCTGGGATGTAAAATACCTTCCCTTTTAACAAAAGAACGCTTTAACTAGCACCTTAGAAATCTATACTAATTTTTTCCTTTTCTTTATCTTAAAGAATATTTGTTTCCTAGAAAGTATAAGAACTTCAGTAGGACAAATTCCAGGTGCTCATTATCATCCCCAGATAAACTTTCATCTGCTACCCTAAGGTCTAAAACATTAACCCGGGAGGTGACACAGGAGGGAAGCAGACTTAGTTCCTCTAAGTTATCCTTAATGCTCTCATTATCAAGGGTTTTTTAAAAAGGGTAAAACATTTTTCCTTGTTCATGTTTTGAAAGAGAAGAGTTTTAGCATTGTCCTTAAAAGAAAATGTGAATGAACTTCAAAAACAAGTTTGTGTCTGATTAGTACAGACTGCTGCAATGCAAAATTGCTGGTATCAGAGGGAAGAAACCTAAGCACCTTTTGCTTAAGAAACCTAAATTTGAGTATTTCAGAAATCATTTTATAGGTTGGTTTATTTGTTCTGCTATTTTACCTTGGCTGTCATATACATGAGATTATTAAGAACCAGCGAAGTGGCTTCAGGAGAGCCCCAGCCGTTGCCTTTTAGTCCACTTGTGACTGCTACTTCCCCATCCTTGTCCTTCAGTTCATCTTCTGGAGTGGTAGGGCTTGAACCAGGGAGGAGCAGTCTGTTGTCTACAAGTTCAATATTATGAAGCCATGGTAGCAGATAGGTAAGCATAATCTGTCTTCCATTTGGATGTGTTGTTGGAAATCGCTGGCTTACCTCTAAAATAGTAAAAGTTGAAAAGAACATGATGGTTTATGAAGGAAACCTTACATACACAGTTTAAAATCAGATTTCTGGTGTGTGTTAGACCACCTGCTGGTTTTTACCTTGCAAACTGCAAGCATAGAAAAGCATGTAGTTGGGATTCCTGAATAGAAACATTAATTTAATGTTCAATAATAGGTCTTCTGTCTAAAATAAATAACATAGAGCTTAGAAACAGAAAGTCACCACTTGTTACTGTGCCATATTACGTATTATGTGAAATGGATGTCAATAAAGAGGAAAAAGGCTAATTCAGTTACTGGCAGTTTTTTTGGAATTTCAAGAGCTTTTGGAGAATTATAATAAACATTCCAAAGTATTCTGCAGAATTACAAGTGCCACCACGTTTCTAAACTGCAGTTTAAACCTTAAGGCACTTAGTATACTATGTTTACAAAACCACCTTGCATTATGTTAGGAGTCTTCTTTCCTGTGGGGAGGCCTATAAAATTCATAGTCAGCTGCCAGTCCAGGAGTGCTTCTATACAGCACTTTATACAGTTTATAAAAAAAGAACTGGCATTGTAAAGGAAAGGGATTTGGAAATTCTGGGTTAAGAAATACAGTGTCAGGATTCCTGCCAAGGTGAACCACCTTAGCTCTCTTTACCAGAATTCTTCTGTAAAATCAGTACAGTTAACATTTCCTTTCTTTCCTTGCTGCCTGTTTTTTTAAAATCTTCAAGATATACACTGTTCCTTATGATTCCAGATGTACAGAAAGGGGCTCTGATTTGGACTGTGTATCTGAGTTCTTTGAAATGTCACAGCCACTACAGCAACATGAATAGATGGTAGCAGTAATAATGAACAATATTTACTTTTTTTTTTTTTTTTTTTTTTTTTTTTTAAGATAAATGAGCCATCAGGATTTCCCTACACCAGTTATTTATAACTCATAGTATCTTGGGCACTGAGAAATGGATGATGCATTGTTCCTTCACCCTTCCTTCAGCCCCTACAGACTGACTGAAAAAAACAGAAAGGGATTTTAAGAGCCAGTAAGAATTCTCACGATTACAGACATTGCATTCTGTTATTTAAAAACTAGAGCAACACACTAGATGGATTAAAACAAGACACATACGTCTCAAAACTTCATTGTTCCCAGGAATGGTCTCAGAGTAGGCATACTCTGCATGGCGTTCCTGCAGGTCTGATTCTTTAGCATTTTTCTTAGTAATCCTGACAAAATGTATTTCTGATAAAATTAAAATGACACTAAGACTTGCAGATGTGGCAAATAACAGAAGGTAGAGATCACACATTCAGAGTGATTTAAATCATTGGTAAAACTGGACACACAGAGTCAATCTTCCCAAAGTTAAAGTCATGTTTATATAAAATGAAAAATTCTATCCTCACAAGTATCATCTATATAAATGTATGTATAAGAATCACTGTGCTTAACATGAGAACTCATTAGAGTTTGCCAATGTCACTTTAACTTATTCAGGGCCCTTGCAATTTCAAAGTTACCCTAAGATGACACAAGCAGCACAGAGTCCCCAAACAGGGTTTTTAAATAGCTATTCTGTACTTTGTGTAAGTACCTCTAGGAAATATATATTGCATTCCTAAATCTGATTTGACCTGAACCAAAAAAACCCCAGGACAAGCTAAATTTATAAACAGAATTACTGCTCACAGGTGGAAATATCATATCAGTCTACTATGTGTATAGAAATGTAGATGATAGGTTAAATAGATATAGGTACCTGAAAAAAGTGGAAGGGTAAGTTCAGGATACATCCTTGCTAGTTCATATGAAAGAAGGGCAAGTGAGACACTGTAAAGAGGTGGCAATGGACCATGTGTACCATACAAGATACTGCCCGGTCTCTGCTCAGCTACCTTTTTTGAATAAACAAAAAGCTTTGATTCAAGGATCTATAAAAGACAAAAAAATAATGTAATGACACAATGAAAATTCATTAGTTCAGGAAATGTCAGCATTTCAAGTTTAGATATCAGAGAACTATCTATATGCTTCAGGGTATACTTTCCAAACTTTAAAGAGACCACAACTAATATTTTTCTATTAATTTTTATATAAATATTCCCATAAGTATTTATAGTCAAGACAAAATTATTTTCAACCAAAACTAAAAAGCAAACAAACAGTACTTTGTAAGACGTTCACAAAAAAAACCCCCAAAGACAGGAAGACAAAAAAAAGTAGCTGATACATGCCTGCATAAGTTGCATGGAAATTTCATAAATCTCTCTGTTGGTGTCAGATGCCTTGAACAGCACCAAGTTTAAAAGCGTCACTATATCAAAAGGATAGTTCCTAGAAGAATAAACAGTACATTTTTGTGAATGTTGGTGAGGAATGCAATTCTATTCACTCTGATTTACTCTGCAATATGGTCTAAAGAGAATGTCATCTTTCTTTTCTCTGTTCTACCACCAGAATATGGGAAAGGGACCTCTTATGAATACACGCTGCTTGATCAAAGGGCCATCTGGCGAACGGGAAAAAAGAAAGGATTATTTATAATTACCTTAGTCCAATGCTTAGGAATGCACCGAGTTGCCCACAGTGAGAAATGCAATACCTGTGTCTATAACTGTCAATTCTTTTTAATTTATAACATAAACTGTTTATGGAACAGGCCAACATCCATGACAGAAGATGAGTAGCATGAAAATTTCCAGGGATAAAGTACTTCTTAAGCCAAGCTGTAGTTAAAGCAGTCCCTTTGGAGAAAATATACTGTCTCTGACATGAACATTCCCAGATGTTACACCGTTCTATCCAAACTGTTTTCAATAAGTAAACATGAAGAATTGCTTCAGAAAGTCCACTATCTACAAAGTCAACATTAATTGAAATGCTTATATTAAAGTGTTAATGAGAAAATTGCTAGAAAAGCAATTCCTATGTCACAGTATTTGGATTTTCACTAAATAAGTTTCTGCTTTCTCATGATGATTTGTAAATGCACCAGAATTTCTCATCCTTGATGTGAGCTACTATGCTCCTGGGTGGCTGCAGAATACCCATTTGGACATTTTCGTTTCAAAAATATGGCAAACACAAGTGTGGCATGGGATATTTTGGTAATTCCAAATACTAGCTGCAATCCATCCTCTACACCTGTCTCTCTGTTCCTCCACTAAGTTTAAAAAATAATAATAAAAAAGAAATTAAGGGAAGTAGCTTCTTTGTAGAAAGATGGACATCACTGAGATGAGATACATCACTGCTCATTTTACAAGGAGTTTAAGCAGTGGCTTCTCTATACATGTTGATAGATGATACAGGAAAAACTGTTAACAGCTTTCAAATATTAATAAAAATCCCCAACTTGATAGAAATAAGACTTTCAAAGTAAATCATGCAGACCACACCCTCAGTTTTACTGTAAGTATGGGAAAGATTGATTTTTAAGGACACAGTGGCACTGGTAACACAATCTGAGGACAAAAGACTGGCTGAAAACCTGGTATGCTTATGTGGTCATTAAACAAAAAAACCCTCTTAAAATAACTGAATTTGCAAACACAAAATTCCATTCATTTTTAAAATCTCAGTATAATGTCATCTATGGTCTAGTTGTTCCTGTAAGGGCAAATCAGATAAATTCTGAAGCACTTGTTTGGATTTGATATACCCCAAGTACTTCTCTATTGAACTATGTTGATCTTGCCAAATTATTTTTTGTCAATAGTAAATTTTTCAGATTTGTTTTAATTAGATGCAAATTATTTTTTTTTAGACTACCATTGAATTTCTATATAAATTTTGTCTTGAAAAAATACCAAAAAAATAGGATAGATTTCTACGAAGGCCTGACACAAAAGCAGTATTTATATTTGTGTCTTCATGTACCTTGTGTTTGTTTAGCAGCAATGATGACACCAATCTACAGAAAAGGATCTGGTATTCAAATCAAATGAAAGCCAGTTAGAGAAAGAACAAAATAATGACTTTCAAGCTAGTAAAGTTTAAAACATTTTTCCTTTTATAAAGTAAGTGAAAAATCATGCCAAACCTTTGAAAATAGACCAACGACCTGTGTTCAAATTGAAGCGTTGTGGTTATTTTGTACCTTCCTGAGCAAAATAGCATAAAAATGCCACAGAGTTTAAATATACATATAGTAAGAACATCTTCTACCAGGCACATCTCTCTCTTTTCAGAATCATGGAAATAAAGTGATGCAGTTCCCAGGAATTGTTTGAAAGGTTATAATGTAAGTGTCTGACTAAAAATTCTTTACATCACAAGCTGAACCTCCAGTTTTTTACATTTGAAAGTGTAGATAAATAGATTAATTAATACCTGCTTCCACACACAGTTGCAATGGCTTTGAAACATCCAGAGGCAAGCTGGTATGATCCAGTATAACATCGATCTATAGCCCAGTTGAAGAGATTGATTTGATCAGGATTTAGTTCTAGTAACAGGACTACAACTTCACAGCCAAGCTGATGAACCTGAGCATGCAAATACATGTCAAAACATGATTGGTGAGATCAGATATGTTCATTCTCTAAAATTCTTAGAGTGACATAGACAAAACAAGGGGAAAATGGAGTATTCAAAGTAAGCAAGAAGAAATCAGAAAATTTATCATAAATTTATTTTAAGAGAGTTGAAATATAACTCAGTTTTCAATACTCCTCACTTGAAAGAAAATTGTATGTACAAAGACTATATAAATGAAATAAATTTTCAAAGGAGGTTTCCAAAATTAACCATGGAAAAAAGCAGAATCTTTGAAAAATCTAAGACACTTGATAGGTGTTCTTGAACAAGTTCTATTTGTATCAGTTAACTGACTTGTTAAATGTTTATTTCCTGCTTCATTTCATAAAAGAGTTTATCATAAAGTGACACACTTTCATGTTTATCCTTATGACTAACACAGAAGCAAGGCAGACAAAGAAAAACACCTTTTGAAAGCCTGGGAGTATGAAAACTTGTATCTTTGATTCAACTACAGCAAGCAATCTAACAACTTTCCCTACACACTTTGCATCACTCAATCCTGGTACCACCACTGATACAAACACATCACAACCAGAGCTTGGACTCTGCCTTTGTGGTCCTTCAGTAGAGGACAGTACTGCAATACCAAACACTAATGCCTATTAATATTCTCTCACCAAGTGTAGGTAACTACTTGCAAAGACTGCAAATGATATTTAATGTCACTGGACCTGGTATGATCCTTCTCATCTAAATCTGAAGTAGTTGTATAGGCAATGCAGTTTAGGTACAGTCCTTCATTACAATGATTAATGATGAATTATAGTGATTAATTTATGGGAAGCAAATTTCACCTATCATATCCAGATTTTGCATTTCAAATAAAAAAAAGGTAATTTTTGTCCCCAGTTACTTTATGAGTGGTATATACTAATGACCAATTAGACATGGTGTTATAACATTTGTTGATGATAATGAAAAAATATCAGGAGGAAAAATATACCTTTTCCTTCTTCTTGTTCTGTGTTTCTTTCCCACATCCATAAGTATTTCAATTATACATATCACTTACATATAATTTTATAGCTCTATCCGTACCAACTTTCCAACAGATTTTCTCTGTAGTTATACCTTCTTTCTTCTAATTTGTCTAAATGTTTTTTTTCCTAATCAATTACCATTTCTACAGCATGTATCCTCTAGCTGCTCCACAAGCCTTTAAGTTTTGCTGTCTGCATTTTTTTAGCAATCACAGTCATCTGTGATGGTGTGAGACTTTTAGGCAGAACAGCAGGTCAAAGTTCAAGATACCACAAAGTGAATTATTCTTTCTCTCCACTTGATGTAAATCACCAATCTAGTCCTCCTCAATCAAAGAGATAGTCAGAAATATGAGTGGGTAGTTACAAAGTCAAAACCCATCTTCACAGAAATGGAAGAGAAAATTGCAAGAACAATCTATTAGATGTTCTTTAAAATGAAAAAAAAAAAAATCTTTATTTCCTCTCCTGAGCCATTTATCCTCTTGACTTCTCTGGAAGACCTACCCACTCATTTTCACTCAGATTTGTTTCACTAGCGTCTATATTACCAAGCAGGAAGGGATCTTATTCCATTCTTATTCCATAGAAACTTCAAGCAGGTGGGTGGAAGTACTCCAAATAGAAATACAAGTATTTCTGAGATCATGCCATTTTTAACTTTTCTTTATCAGCAGATGAGAAGCCTAAATTTCTGATGCAAGCAACACTGAACCATAAGGTATTTTTTTTTTAGCTTATTATTTACCTACATTATATTTTCAGGAATAGTAATTCTTTTACTGTTTAAATGCTTTAAAATTAATTACACTTTTCTATTAGAACTTTGCATAAAGCTGTTGTTTCCTGCTGAAAATAGATCGCATACAGTCATAGTTCTTACAGTCACAAACTCTTCACTCAGTAAAGAGATTGAATTACTCATCAATGTTGCATTTTGCTGAGTACTTACACGTAAATCTTGACAAGCCAGAATGTTATCAAGCCATTTGTAAAGATATCCATCAGGGGAAAGACCAACGTTATCAAATACAGGTCCACAGCAGAGCACCGCCGACATGGCCTAAAAACACAAAAAATTTTAGTGTTTTTACACAAAAGAGTAACATGAATGAACCTTTCAGAACGATTTGAGCCTAGATCTAGGCTAACAGGACTGCCACTTGTTTTTCTTTTTGATGGACCTATGGTGAGAATGGCAACAGCTGATTTTGCTAGAACTCAAGAATTATGTTGCTACAGATGTTACTGGATTCAAGTTAATGCTCAGTTTAAGCACTTTGTAATGAATACTATAGTCCAATTTCCCTACTCTTCAAGATATATTTTGTCATTTTACCCAGTGTTCACAAATTAAGCTACAAAAACAAAATACACAGATGTTTCAATAGTATCTTTCTGCAAAAATCAAGTCATTTACACCAATTAATGCAGATTATATAAGTATATAAGCTATTATTTTCCCATCTTAACTTATGTGGGGGAGTTGCAACTGGTTTTGCTGCAAAAGCATTTTATTATTATTAAGCATGTCTCCAAGCAAGTGTGGGAGTCAGTCCTGAGATGTGCATGTGATACTAAATTGGTACTATATTTAAGTTCAGAGCCTAAGATCCTCTCACTGAATCTGATACCCTGTTAATGAACAGCTAAGTAAAATTTTAAAATGCATTCTGGTTTTGAAAGTAATTAGCCCTGAAAAGTGTCTATAAAGAAAAAAATGTGTAAATTCAGTGGGTCATACTGCTATATAATATATCACTGTACATATCCATGTAAGTATACAATTCTGCATCAAGTATGCCAATTCAAATTTCTGTGAAATAAAAGGAAATAAACCCCACAATTATTTTGACTGGAAAATTGCTATTACCTATTCTGACAGTGAAACTTTAATACCTTTAATGCACAATACTGGTATCTTGTAATCTGATGATTTCTATCACTGTAACGGTCCAGCGGTGTGAACATAATACTGAAAGGTCCTGCCCACTGGCTGAATAAGATGAACAGGTGATGCCTCAAGCTCTGCTGAGGGAAGAGAAATCTCCTGTGGTGAACTAAGTGAACAGAAATAGAAATAGTTGTGATTTGTTAACGTTAAATACACATTCACATGGCAGAGATGATAACATGAATTTCAAATTTCTACAATAAGGGAGTTTTTCATAACTATTCAATATACACTTACTCCAAAGTATCCAAGCTCCTTTTAAAATCTAAAGAAGTAAGATGCATCTTATTTGTAAGAACCTTCAGTTCTGAATGAACACATAGTTGTACAAACATACACATCTGACTTTATAAACAGCATGCAAGAAACTACTTACAGAATGGGGCTTTTCACTGCCTCTTGCATTCCTTTAGTGACAAGTATTTACTTGGTTTTTCCAATCCTTTGAATGCAAGCCCAAACTATACATATGTCTTATTCTAATAGAGTAATAAGTAGGGACAAGAAATAAAAGAAACTTGGTGCCTGATTGTTTATGACAAAGATGTATATTTTCATCTAAATTACCTGAGCAAATGAAAAAATCTATGAATTTTTAACCATGTGGAGAAAAATAAGAGAAATCTTCTAAGTAATAATTTTAATTCCCCTAAGCAAAACATGATAGAAGAGGCAGTACTACATTTACCAAAGAGACTGGCAAACTGCTACTGGCAAATTATTTTTCACCTAGAAACTGTGCTGGAAGCCAGCAATGTCTAACTAGACAATACTAATGGCAATTAATATGAAGAGTGGCTAAAGATGATAGATACTGACATAATAAACATTTGTTTGTTAGGAGCTAAATGTTATGGCTTGTTAGTTATTGATATATTTTAAAGCTGTCTTGTTCGCATAAAATACATCTCTGAATTATTGAAATGCATCAGTTATTGTATTATCTCAAAACATATAACATGGCTGTTTCATTGTGGAAAGTTAATACAACATGCAGTCTTGGTCATGTGCCTTGTAGAATATGAGAATGACTGCAAAGAGCAAATTTTAAAATACTCATGGCAAAGTAACTACTAGAGACATTCTGTATTGTTAATGATCAAAATTTAGAAGAGGAATAAAGGAAAGACATTCAGTATTTCATTTATCAGCAGCTAATAACTTGACACTACTCACTTAAATGGGATTTTTTTACTGTCCTAAATGAGAGTAGCAGGGTTGCCAGTTTTTCCTTATTTTGTTCAACTATTGTATGATAGTTATGTATCATAGCTGAAAGCAACTATACAACTTTGACAAAATTTGCACACTGGAAACATACATGAAAATATATGTACATTATTTACTCCCTCACATTGCTCTTGAATTCCTTTGTATTTGTTGCTACCAGTGCCACTATGTCCTGTCATAAATGATCTGGATAGTAGATTTACATAGACTTGAGTAAGCTCCAGACTGTATCCTCAAGTAATTACACAAAAGCCTTGAAAACAGACTTTAAATTTTTTTTTTTGCTAATGGAATCACATTACATTTCTGAAGTGATCTTGCAACATATAAAAAGCATGAAATCAGATGGAGTTGCTATACAACTGGCGTCAGGTAACATGGGATACAGTCTTAACACCTCAAGTTTTCCACTGCATTTAATATTGTACATTTTCTGCACCCAAATATATTCTTCAAGGCCCGAGTTTATGAAAAGTCTGGCAATAAAGTCAAAGGGATGAAAATAAGGCTTTATGTCAAAGAAATCTGGAGACCCTACAGGTTACAGACAATTTCTTTGCTGGGCTTTTAAAGAGGTGATTCTTATATATGAATATTAAAAGCTTCATCAAGGTTTACTGTTTTATATTTGACTCTTAATACACTTTTGAACACATTTTTGTCCACGTTCCCCTTTACATTCATTATATGACAATTCACAAGAAGTGAAAAAAGCACAGAAAAAAAAGAAATAAAAAATTACTTTTCCAATACATATATTAAATGAAATTCCATTGTACGTTGCAATAATTTAGTACCATACCTGGAACACATTGAATCAAGTTGGCAATCATTGCACTGAAATGTGCTCTCATATCCTTAAGGATTTCAACTTCTTTATCATTTTCAGCCTCCAGAAGCATGCGAGTCAGATCAACATATTCTAAGAACAAGGCTCCAAGGGCTAACGTATCTCTTTCTAAGGCTCCATTTGTACTAGCATAAAGGAAAGTTGTACATTAATACACAGTAAGAGTATAGTTATTCTACAGCTTTCTGAAGAAATGCATAAAAAGCTCTCCATATCTGATAGATTACACAATTCTTCAAAGAACATACTGACATAAAATCAGTGTTGTAAACACTGACAATTATTTCACTTAAAGATCAGTATTTCTGATATAGTCCTACCTGTCACTTATAACACCAGCATCAGCAAGTAGTTCAAATATTCGCAGTAACTGCAGTCTTAGTAGATCTCGGCGTTCTCGACGTTTCTTGTTCTTGGAATTAAAAAAACCCAACCATTTTTATATGCATAGGTGCATACATTAAAAACTATTCAAAAATGTCAGTATGGTAGTGAGATTTAAGAACTCCACTTAAAGCATTTTCTTCATAAAGGAACTTGATTGGTTTTGATATTTCATCATAACTGTGATTATGCACCAACACAGAACTAAATATGATCACATTTTTGTCTTTTTTGAACAAACTGTTAACAGCTACCTTAGTCTTCACTGAAAATGTGAAAATGAAATATTGAAATACTGGGTAAAAATTAATTAATATTCAAGGTTCCTGTGCCATAAAACATGCTACCTTTAGTAGCAAGGATATTCATGTTAGCTTAACACTGTCTAGTTTGGGTGCTGGAAGCATTGTAAAGGGCAGAACAGATATCCAGACCCCAGGAAAACATTTTAGTGACTAGTCATTCTTGAACTTGGCAATGTTGCAGCTCTATGATCACCCATAATGAAATTAGCTTCTAGCAGACACCGCTCTAGTACACTCTTGGATGTGTTGACTGCAGTGGTGGTACACACAGTTAACATACTCCTCCCACAGAACAGGACTGCACTGTTCACTGGTTCATTGTTTCTCATTATTTTCTAGAAAGCTGTCCTTTCTGTCTTCTATCCTGCCTTGAAAGATGTGAATGCAACAAGGCCTGTTCTTTGCTGAAGGGCTAAATTGACTTGTTTCTTTGTATCCTGCATCTCCACTAAGCAAAATATGTGAGAAGGTCAGAAATCTGCTATTGCAGTCAAATGAATTTGCTGCCAGAACAAGAAAAGCTCTGAGAAAGCACAGATTTTCCTCTTCAGAATGTAAGGACAGCGATACTGAGTCAGATCAAGGGCTTATCTCACCTAGTACTCTGGTTCTGTCAATGGTCAGTAGTAGATGTTTGGGAAAAGGAAGTGATACTTTCCCTGGTATTCTGACCCAGGACTGGCAGTCTGCAGCATCCTAGCCAAAGATTTTATTCAAATCATTATGCCATTTTATTTGTCCCATTCAGAGTCCTGTTTTCTTCCCTTTTCACCTTAAAGCTTCCAGGAAGCACATGTAGAGAAAAAAGCAGTTTTATTGTAAGATAGTATTTAACAGGCACAGCTGCCTCCTGCAATAGTATCAGAGGCAATCTGGCAAAATCTGTGCCAGCGCCCACATGGTGGATCTTGTGTAATGTCCATTTTAGTTTACTGCGGAAGTTCTTGGCTGTGTTGGTAATTCTCTTTCTAGTCATAGCATATGTCAGTTCAAGGATGTTATTTCTGATGTGTTGGATATCTGTCTGCTGACATGGGGGTCTGCCATGTTCTCTACAGCCACACGACCCATACAGTCACTCCAGGGTTAACTGGTGGTTCTGCTTGCAGGAAGGTGGCCCAGTTCTTTGTATCAGGAGCAATACAGGAATTGGCATCGCAGTCTCTTGTTCTCATATTCCTCTACTGACATATCCATGTGCTAATTTGCTTTCACAAGCATACCATAAACCTCTGCATTCTTGTGATTCCTTTCCTGAGGGTAGACTGGATACGTATGTCTTCAGAAAAGGCCTTTCAAGTCTAAGTTGTCTTCAGTGATGCATGGGCAGAAATTCAGAGCAAGTGGCTGCACTAACCTGTATTAATCCGTTTCTGCCCAGTATCAAAACAAGTGATCTTCAAATCAATGACTTCATAGAGATGGAAGGCACACAAGTGAACTGAGGTGTGAAGCAACACAGAGCGGAAATGGTAGTGAATGTTTGCCAGACACAGAATTACTAAGAATTGTCCATGTAAAACTTAATGTGAATGAAGTGTCTGCCAAGTGAATTAATTTTTGTTTATTTCCATATTGTGTGTAGCTGAGAGCCTCAGTCCACCTACTAATGATTTAACTTCTTCCTGACCACCATTCTGCACCAAAGACTATGACTTGGCAGATGGGGACAGCACACCAGGTCACCATGATGATACCACACTGAAACAGCTGTGGAGCACAGAGTAGTGAACATGCTGTTTGAAATTGCTTGGGAACTCAGTAAACAAGGCTGAGTAGAGGACAACCTTAATGCAACAACGCTGCTGTCTTTACACAGCCGCGCAGACTTCTCAGCAGAGCTGCATGGAGACAATGTCTGTGTCTACACTGGTAAACAGAGACAGAGCTGACTGTGGCCCTAAAGACAAGTAGCACAGGCTGCCTCATATTCACATTGTTCCAGAAGACCTGAAGAAGGCTGGCTATGTCCATGTTGCCTAGTGGGACTCATGCAATATTTCTCTGGCCCAAGGCATGATCACTGCCTGTTTTCTTATCACAAACTGCCTGCTCTAACCTGAGGGCTGTGTTTCAGCCAGAGCAATGGTTTTGCAACTTGGCCTGTAGGCTGCTGCACACAGGGAGGTAGAGGATGAGGGGACACATAGCAGAGCAAAAGCAGCTGGGGTAGTTTGGAAGACTGTGTCTGGTGGGCTCGGTACATTCTGGGGCTTGTTCCTAGGCTCTTCCAGAGCCATCCCAGATTTCTGTCCTGGAACCACATGGAATGGTCCAGAACTGAGCCAGGGAGGGAAAACTGAGCAGAATGGCAATTCAGGTCCAGTACTGAAGTCCTCCCCATAGCTTTCCCATTTAGCTGCATAGACACATCCCGTGACGACACTGCTTACAGAAGCTATAGAGTCTATCACCAGACGTTTTTAACAACAGTTCAAACAACTGTCAGGAATGACACAAGACTATTTCATCCTCCCTTGGACAGATCAGATGATCTGCAAGATCCCTCCTAGCACTACTTTAATTATAACAAAAGAGAGTACTATAATGAAGGTGAAAACACTGATTAACTTGTCAGTTAACCTGTTGTATTTAGAATGAAAAAAAGTGGTCATTGAAGTTGAAACTGATGACCCTCCCTACCCTGAAAATAAAAAGTGCATCTGAACACTGCTACAAAATATGCTTATAGCCCAGATGTGTTACAAGGTATTTTTTCCATTTCCTGAAAGTGGATTTCCAATACATCCGAGTCCCATATGAGATGGTTCCATATTTGACTGGAAATTTTTCCTCAGAATAGATTCTTATATTGCACATTTTGCATCACTGATAGAATTTAAATTAAATCAAGTTTTTATGGAATTATGTTCTTATACACAATTATTAAATTTCTTGTCACATACAGAACTTAACTTGTTCCTCAGTACAAAAGAATATCTTTGTATTTCAAAAAGACAGAATGACTACTTTTAATTTTGCAGTTTAAACAAACTAGTACATCTAATTTCTGCAACTAACCTCTGGTCTTCTTTCTAGGGCTTCTTTCATTAGTGGGTGAAGTTCTTCTACTAATTCCCTAAAGTAAAAGAAAATCTTTGTGAACAACACCTAGTCTCCTCTGAAAAGCATCAATATTTTATTCAATACCTAAAATCAAATGTATAAAGTGCAAATACAAATTTTAGTATACTTAAATTACAACAAAAATAATGCATTTGGATTAGAGGCAAATAATTGAGAATATGGTAAGTAGGGAAGTACCTGAAAACAAGGGAATTTGTTCTTCCAAATCCTAATACAAGTGATTCTGTTATTTCTATGCTTTCAAGTCTCATCAGAGGCACTAGCTGCTTTAGTAAGACTCCAACAGATGGAGTTCCAATAGCCTAAAATACATTAAGAAATTATTGACATTTGTCAGGATTATTAAGATTAAGTAAATATTTTTTTTAACAAAAAAATTCATTGTCCAAGAATCAATGTTTTTTTAAAATGTGCTGAAATGATTTTACAATTATGGATATCAATACAGCAGTCTAACTACATGTCTGCTACACCACAATCATCTCAATAAGGCCTATCAAGCAAACACATCTGGGAAAATTCTTTGCTTTCATTCAAATTATTGTAATTTACTTAATTTGTTGTTTCATTAAAATATTCCAGTAATTGCATTTGTAGAGCTACTGCTCCTCTCAGGTTGCTACTACTTGAAACTGTATTTCATATAATATTCCTTCATTTCTGACAGGCATACAACCTTTATTCAGAAATCTGTCTTTATTGCTTAATAATGTCATAAATTTACAAATTGGAGTGCTCTACAAGGAAAGAAAGAGGATGACAAACTTAAAGTTAACTTCAGCACATATGTCCAGAACTTCTACGTTTTGAATATACATCACTCAGAATGTGAAGAAAGTGGTATTTAAAAAAAAAACATAGCTTTTGCCAAATATTTATGGACACATCATCTTGATATAGATTATACAGATATTTTAATTGCCAAGTATCTGCCTTAAGCAGTTTGCATGTACCAAAATATTCCTCTAGCCGAAATACTTTCACTGGGATATGATTTTGCATGCAGATGCAGTTTAAAACTCTCTTAAATGAATAATTTATTTGAAACAGGATGCGTCACCTTATTATCATAGTTTACTGTTCCATCAGGAGTGGTAGCCATGATCTCTGGTGTTGAAGCACGCAAGTGTCCTGGGCTCATAATACTGGGCTTTGCTACTCCAAAACAGAGAATAAGATAGTTTCTCCACAAAGTAACATAGTTGTCTCCACTGCTTGCTGTACTTGTTTTCTTTGCATTAACAGGAATACTAGAATTTAAAAATAAATAAAAATTATTAAAGTAATTTCCTAGTCTTAATTACACAGTATCTCAAAATATTTCAAAAGAGAATAAAACATGTTACATATCCACTAGTCACAATTCAACAGGACAGGCTACATGAGAAAAATCAATGAAGGTAGAAAACTAGTTTTCCAACTTACAAGTTGCAATTATGAAACTCAGAACTGAATGTCTGGGTAGCAGCTTACAGGACTTAGGGACCGATACTGAAACATGAGACTAAAAAAGCTTGTATTAAAATCACACAACCCATAAAAATGAAATGCAGATTGCCCCTTACTTTGGATCCACAAGAGGCATTATCAGCTGTAGCCTCGTGAAAGCGTATGGCCAAGCATAGCTGAGAGCTGTAGGACAATGTTTTGGTAAATTCTCCTGCCTAAGAAAACTGAAGAGGCAGAGGACCCATGGGTCTTTAACAGACTGTGCAAATATCCACACGTGGGAAGGACTTTTCACATCATAATGGCTATTTACTAGGACAGCATTCCACTCCACCAGCCACTGCAAATCCACGCTGTGTGTTAATGGGATTGTTGTCTATGGAGAGAAAATATAAAAGATCACAGTGACAGTCATTTATTCCCTGGCATGTTCCCCCTCAGTACTTGTCTGTATTTTCAAGCTCCATGGCCAATTTCTGTTGGATTTTTTAGGCCAACACTTTCATGCTTCCCATCATATTGCCCTTTCACTCAGGAGGAACTTTTAACAAATGCTGATAAGAGTTACCTCATTATTTCCTCTCTGGTTCTTCCTTAAAGCTCCTTAAAGCACAGTAAGTCGTCATTAAACTCTAAGATAACTAACAATTATGATGACTAATATAATCTCATTGTTATTTTCTATTCTTGCTGCCTGCACCCATCCACTGTCTCTTGTATGACGTTGCAGTCTGTAATAGGTATAGACTGTCCTTGCATTCATTGTCTGAACAGCCAGACAGAGCCTTAGCCCATGATAAAGACTCGTGCATGCTATGGCAATATGCTAAATACCAATTCTATTCATAAATGTTCTTCAGAATTCATCAGGGCATTTGAGTATGTGTGTAGGGAATTAAGAGGCTGAAGCAGACACTTAAGCAGTTTTAATCCACTTTAAATCCTCCTACCTTCAGTGCCAAGTAGGGTTCTCATATCAACAAACCCTTTCTCTACTGTAATTTAAATTTTGTCTTAAGAAAACAACTTTGTGAAATGAAAACTTAAAGCACGTGTATTTGGGCATTCTTATTATTCACTTATCAGACCTCAAATAGGGTGTAACAGTTGCCTGCATCCTGCATCCACTGTTACAAAAGTAATCACTACTTTACCACTCCCTGTTGTAGTTGTCCAAAACCAGGTACACAGGCTTTGCTAGATTATTAATGCAACCCAAACCCAAGTGCTGTTATTTCAGTCAAATTTTCTAATTCCTGGGTTGCACCGTCAGAATGTCTCTTGCTTGCTTATTTTCTAATCCTTCAATTTTCCTGTTCTGAGTTGCACAGTGGCCTGTCTTCCACCATCAGTTTGATGTCCTCTTCCTACCCTAGGAAAGGGCAGTCATGTGGCAAGGTCTGACTGTTGCTTTAAACTTAATCAGGCTGAAGAGTGCCCCAAACTGAGAGTTTCTGCTCTCTGGACAAGGGCATTAATCTCTAAAACAGTATGAAAACCAAGTTGCCCTATGTATCAGTTCTGCTGAAACTTTTTCATTCAAAATGCTTACTGCATCTCTGCTTCCTCTGGTGGCATGTTAGGTACATTAAACCCATGAGAGACTGAAAGCAGGGATTCACCTCAACTGTGAATTACTCTAGAGTTTAGGCTTGTGTTTGCAGGCAGGGCCACTTCTGAGCACACAAGGAAGCTAAAGCTTATTCTCTTCTGGAACAGAAGCATGCTGAGCATTAGGTGGTGCTGGAAATAAGACTTTCTCAATGGTTCATTTGGACGCAGGTCATAGGTGCAGAATCTAGGTAGCTTTGATTTATTTTTTTTTTTTTTCTCTATGGGTAGTATCTTCTCTACCCACAGTGAGATTTTTTTCATGGAACAGATTGTCTGGGACATTGTGGAGCCTTGGAGCTCTGGTTGGATGGCTGGAGCCTTAAAGCTGTGTGATTTCTTTGATTTCTAGCAGCTTTATTTTTAGTATTTCATATCTGATATTTGTTATGCCCATGCACTAGGTAAACTTTAGCAGCAACAGTAAAGTAGAACTTACTGAATCTGAAACAGCCACATGAATAAAGCTTTCAAGAATAGAAGAACTCAACTGATCCATGACATCAATCATAGGCCTGTCATCATCCTGCATAACACAGAAAACACAAAGTTAGCTGCTCTCCTGACAAAATTATTTCCCTTCTTATTTTTCTGGTACATGAAACAGAACCTTTAAAATTATGGCATGAATATAAAATGGCTAAAAAAGTTCACTGGTAATGATAGGTGCATTTTATCTTTTTCATATTAATCTCAGAACCAACTCCAGGCTGTGGTTTGAAATGAAGTTAATTTGTGGCTATAGCTCACTGCTTACTGAACAAAAGCACATATCAGAAAATCCCAAATGACTCTGGATAGCTCATATCAAAAGACTGAAAAATTAGCTTACTGTTTATTAAAGCATTCCTTTGCCATGAACACACATATTTGTGTTCTCAGGCATTTAGATGGCTCACTGAGCTGTGACCGCCAACACACAACACGACTCTATATCCATAAAAAAGACTTAGAGGTCTTTACTATACAAGGAAAATGTATGTGAATAATCTTAATTGTGTCTTAGGCTGTGTTTTTTTATGAAATGGTATGTTTCAAATACAAATTTATATTCCTGACAATACCAAAATGATCCATGCAGTAAAAAGAGATTTTACAGTATCTTTCACATTCACATCATGCCAAGAGAAAATATTAAGTTGCTGTACATGCTACCCTTCAAATTCTTGTACAGGGCACAAGTTATTAATGTTACATCATTGACTACACTGAAAGTTTAGCAGTGCTGAGGCAAAAAGAAATGGTAAACTCAGACCAAATGTTTTTTATAAATAAAGTTCATACCTGCTACACTGCAGCAATTATGTTAAAAGCAACTGTAACAGCAGTTTTGAGCTCTATCTTCGGAAAATTTTAATTCAAAGTTCCAGAAAAGGAAAATCATACCTCTGCCTGGCCAAGGGCCAGGAATAAAGCACGGATCTCTCTGAGAATTAAAACAGCTAGTTTACGTGTCGCAACCTGGAAACTACACAACAGAACCAGTGCAAATCCTTCAACTGCATGTAGTACATTAGAATAGGGACTTCTTTCAGACTGTATCCTGTGGCTGGATCCATTCGGTATCAACTGTAGAACAGTGCAAGGGGGGAAAAATGGAATGATGCTGTTTGAAAACCAGGTCTCCAAGAAACATTCTATTTAAGCTGGACACATAAAGAAATAAAATGCAGAGGCCATGTAAATGCTGAAGTAGGAGACTGAGAATACTCCCTCAAACAACCCAGTTCTGATGCTTTAAGTTATCTTGTTCCACAAAACCAATGTATGAGCAGAGTCCTTTGGCCAAACCCCAACCTCTAATTTGCAATTCAGCTACCTGCTTTGTTCCACCCTCCACTAAAAAAAAAAGAATTGGTATGTCAGACTATGAAGACTTCACAGTTTTTCTACTCTAGACAGCAGGTCCTCAGATCCTTCTTTGATCCTGTAACAGGCAACAGCTTAGGTAGGTGGTCTCTAGAACCTGACCCCACCAGTGAAGAGTAACAATATTTAGTGAAATGTATGTGAGGATTTCTTTTCTACATTTTTTGTAATACTATTATTACCTATTAATTAATGGTCCTCTATGATAAAAAGCAGACATCATGTTAGCACAAAAGAAAACTTTTCCAATGTGATTGAGTTAGGAGAAAAGAAACCTGAAAATCATCTCTCATCATGAAAATATCTGTGGGACAGTGCAGATGGGAGGAGCAGGAGCAAAGTTGTTCAGCTCCCAGGAATGTTTGTAACACATGGAGACAGCAGGCTGTAGAAACAATTGGGTTCTTTGATGTTTTTGAATCAACAAGATGAAATGGCTACGGGAAAGGAAGATCCACTTCACTCTTCTCAGCATTCCCAGTAGCATTATCAATCAGTTTCAGTCCTGGGAAAATATCCTTCTGCCAAATGTACATACACTTACTTCACTTTATGTGCTTTTGCTGATGTGCATATTTCAGTTTGACATGCATTCTCTTATGTTGCTCAACAATAACAACATCTGCTGTATTACATAAGGACATAGCTGTCCTCAAAAGCCACCTGAACTAATTACCTTAAATAAATCTTACGCAGTGAATTCTTCTCAGGTGACTAAACCACAGCAATTCCAATGAACATACTTTCTGCCTTCAATTAGTATAAATGCTAGGACACAGATCTCTTGATTTCATACCTCTGCAGATCTGGTTTTTGCCTGTTCAGAAGCTTTCCCTGGTGTGTGTATTACAAGTTTCCATTGTGTAAGCAACTGCAGCAGCAACTTCAGGGAAGTATCAAGAAGGGTATGATGCATATCGTTCACCTCACGTAGCAGAAAATTAGTAAAACCAAAGAGTACATCCTCCCGCCAGTCCACAAAGTCAACAAGTAGACCCTGAAGAGAATTCTGTGCAATGTGTCGAAGTTCATCATCCATATGGATAGACAGCCTATAAGTAAAAGTAAATGCCAGGTAATAAAAATCTAAGGAGTGTTTATCATGGTAAAGAACATATGTTTCTCAGTAACTTGATGCTGATGGAAAATTCCCAATGATAATGTAAACTTCAACGACGCTATCCTGGTTTCATTATTACTGACCACAATTAACCCCCTTAACCTGTTTTTATACTGTAATTCTTGCTACAGCAGTGCCTGAACATACTTATGGATCCAAAAGAAGTCTTTGTTCCACTTCTAGAAGACAGTATCTTTAAAGTACATTATTTGGCAACTTTGCAGTCTCCCTGAACTAAGTATACTTCTGATTTACTCACTTAGAAAATGACTTCTATTTATTTATGGTAACAAAAAGCTTACAGATTAATACATAATTTATGTATTTATTTGCTTACTTTCAGTATAAAAGAATCACAACACCACAGCTGCCTAACAGTTAAAACGAATCTTCAGCCAAGAAGAAAATCACAATTACTGAAAGCAAATCTTCAAAATAAATACAAAGAAGCATTTGAATTAAAAAACTGCTTTACGCTTTAAACAACTTAGGATAGGGAAATGGGAAAAAACAGTGTCAGGACTTTCCATAGTTTTAAAATCACATTAGACACCCTCAAAGACTTTCTGAAGAATGGTGCAATTATTTTAGAACACATTTTAAAATTTTATTTCATTTTGTATTTGCATCAAGTTGAAGTTCTTTTTAACACAAAAATAATTTATACTTTCTTTTGACACAAAAATTATCAAACCACTTCTGTGTTGGTAGCTTGGCAGAATAAATTCAGATCAGTGTGTTCTGTAATTTTTGGTTCACTGCCTTTATGATGTACTTTGTTTTAATTACCCATGAGACTGTAATTTTCTGCAGTGTGTTAGAACTCAATTTCGAAGTATTTAATCTACATTTAATCTATGTAGTTGAAAATGAGGATGCATTATAAAGAAATGGACAGAAAGCTAGGAGAAAAAAACCCCAAAACAGCCAAATGGAGTGGAACCAAATTCCATTCAGCTGTAAGTGTATGATGAGATGCGACTCATAACAAATTTGGTTTATTATAGCACCCTAATTGGAAGGCAGGGGACATTTCATTTAAGTCAAAGGAAAGCCACTGACATGAAACATCATCCCTGGCGAATATGACTCCAAAAATAACTGTTATGCTTCAATAACCACACGACTTTCTATATAAATTTGGAAACACAGTATTTTGTTGTGCTAAGAAAGGACCATTTTTGTCTCCTCTTTGGAATGCCAAAACTAGAAAAACAAGCAAACCCCCCCGAGACTATGATTAAGTCATCCGTGAAATGACTTCCACAATGGCATGAAGAAATAACGAAAGAGGATACAAAAGACATACCTCTCTAAGACCAAGTTACTGCACAATGGCATTATCAAATGAGATGAAATTCGAATTGAGCATAAAAATGCATCAATGTATTACTACTATATGACGGGCGCTTGAGGAAGCAAGTAAATGCTAGTTTGTTTGTGTGCACATTGATTCATTTAAGACCTACTTGGAAATTTGTAGTGAATGGTTTCAGTGGGAAGTGAAAGGGCAAAAGGTACAGTATATACTTGATATCTGCTTTACAGCTTATAATTTGAATACAGCTGTCCTGGAAGAAAGTCTAGCTGCTGAGTTACAGACTCCTTCTGGAAACCGCTGAAAGACACATCTGTTATGAGGATGAACAATTCAAGCCAAACTGTGAATAAAAGAACCCACTAACCCAAAGATGTTATCTTTACTAAAACAGCTTTCTATTCCCAACAACACAGCAACACACAAATCCCTGGCAGAACAGCTTCTCAGATTCTTTTCAAAACCAGGGAGGAACTGAAACCTCACCTCTTTGAAGTTTATTACCCTTGTATTGATTTTAGTCTCTGACCCAGAAAAGACACATTGTAATGCAGTATTCTCTAGAACAGCAAAGACTTACCTCCTGGGACTACTTTTTCATAACTGGGAGAAGTAGTCAATCTGGACCCAAATAAACATAGGATAGTACAGAAAATGTAGAAGCAGCTCTGGTGCTGGAGTGGTCTGGAGACTTACATTAAGGCCAGGTATTAATTCCTTGAACAGTTTATTACTTCATTCTCTGAAGCTGTATGTTTGCAGACTGTTTTCAGCCCACGCTGTCCCAGACTAAATAGACCTAATTCTTTCAACCCATTGATCTTTCTTTCCATTGTTCTCTGGTCAGTCTCTTCCTCAACCACAATGACCCAGTATGGACATTGTTCTCAAAAGCAGGCATCCTTGATACTGATCCAATCAGAAGAACTTTTAAAAAAATCTATCAGACTTATTCCTATTTATACATGTGAATAAGATTTGCCTTTTCATAGGAAGATCACTCTTTTTGAGTGTGTTCACTTTGTGATCCTGCTGTACTATACATCTCCTGAACCATGAACTGTCTGTTAACTGCTTTCCAACCTATTATGCATCCACTTACTTTTACCTAATTTGTATTTCCCTTGCTTATACTGGAGAATCTTTTCAAAATCATATCAAAGTCTCAGAGATGCTGTAGCTTGAGTACATGTAGGAGATGAGAAGAGTTTCCCAAAGGTCCCCTTGTTGGGCAAAGGCTGAGGATGCTGTCCTCAGCAACTCTTGATGTCTCACTTCTTCTCACAGTCAGAGTCAGATAACCCAGAAGACCTACTGTTTGCATTCTCCCAGCATGGAAATTACCCAAGAAATGCTTACAAACTGATTGTGGCTAAAGAATCACAACTGACCTTTTCTGTGTGAAGTTTGATGATAGGATAAAGACAGACCAATGGTTATATCAAAAACTGTGAGACTTAAGGAGGGAAGCACTAATTTATGAAGAAATCCACATTGGTCTCCAAACTTTCTTAAGTTGGGGTCTGAGGGATCTGATCTGGACAATGATGTGTGATTGAAGAGATGTGACCAGAATGGATATGTGCTCTCTATCAGCTCAGTTAAGGCCATGACTAAGGATAGAAAGCTAATTAAAATATTGGATTAAAGGAAAATCTGTCCTTTTTCATTTCCCTTAAGCAGAATTGATGTAACTATTTAATACGGTATCTATAATTTCATAATATAATGATTTAAAACAACCCACAAGGGATTTACAGCAGAGGATGTAAACACAAGGAAATCAAGCTGGCCACGCAGCACAGCACACATACTGCTGGCTGCAGTTTTGGCTTGTTTGTCTGACTGCACTCTTTACTACCAGCAGAATTAATTGTTTCACTCTTTTAGTACGTCATTGGCAGTCAGGTGTTCACAGAGCTTGATAAACTGCTTTTGCATGTAACGCTCTAGCTGTACATCTGCTATTCCTCACAGATGTTTCAAAAGCAAGAACGGAGTGGCAAAAATTGCTTTGTCACAGTTACCTGAGAGCAATATGCTGCAAGGGCCTCGTGGCTCAATTTACTACTATTAACACGTTTACATAAATAACACATGCTGGAAACTTTGACTGGGATACTAGAACTGAAGTGTAACAGACTCTTCTGTACTGACCAGTACCTGTTATAATTATTTGCAGTAGTTCGCTGATTTGACATCCTGAAACCTAACTGGTTTAGCAGTCATGTGCTGCAGACTACCTTGTTCAGTGAAGTGTATCTAGATAAATTCAATTGATCCTAAGCAGGGAGGATATTATTTTTTTTTTTTTTAATTTATGTCTTTTAATAATAACAATAAAAAAAATTAAAGTAACTATTATAAATTTAAAAAAATTTTAGAAAGGTACCACATCTAGCACATTCTGTTTTACCAAACAGACGTATGAGAATCATAAATCAAAACTAACCAGGTATCTCCATGTTTTTCCACTACACAGAAGAGATGGCCTCTCCTGTTAATCAGAATGCTATGATGGTCAAAAAGAAGTAATAAATGGTGAATATAATGAAGAACGGTGAATAACTTGTAACCTACATACTGATGGAAAGGAGTTCTGGATGACATTATCTACTCTCATTTAAAATTAGGAGTCTATAATATAAACACAATGACTAAGGACTTCTATGTCTTATCCATTAATAAGAGATTACCTTTTATAAGGATATGGTTTTGTCCAAGAAACAGTGACACATTCTGCAGCTCAGTTTTTCATTCTGTTCCCTCTGAGCAGTCATTTAATGCTTGAACAGCTTACCTTGCCAGCAAGTCGATCAACTCAAGTTTTGACATTCCGTCAGGGAGCAAACGAGGAATAGCAGCAACACATGTTCTGAACAGATCAATTTTTGGTTTTCTTTCACCACTGAAAAATTAAAACAGAATTTTGACTGAGCTTAACAAGTAACTGTTTTAAATGATCCACCTACAGTTTTTCAGAAATGGGACAGACATAATGGAGTGCCAGAGGCCTACTAAGAACATCAGGAGAGAAAGCTAGATGTTATAAATAAAATAAGAAGAAAACATGAATAATTCTTTTCACTGAATGAATGGTTTTGATTCTGACATTTTTCATGCATTGTATGTATACAGTACTTGAAAAATCAATTATTACTGAGTCCTTTCTTTCTGAGAGGAACTGGCAGTTTTATCAAGATGGAGTTATAACAGAGGAATCATCCATCAAGATCAGTATTTGTGTTATGCAAGCTTTGGATGAGGCAATGGGGAAAAAAATGGGGTGTTCCCCATCACACTGCAGCTATATTAAACCAGTCGTATAAAGAAAACAGCAGATATATAAGAAGCCCAAACAACAAGACTGAAGATCCAAGCTGTTGCCCTCAATAGGGCACAGATCTGTGGAAATTGCCCACCACACGTTATTACACTGGAAAAGAAGCATAATATGGCCAGAGAGTTTCTGTTGACCCCCTCCCAAGATGGATCCGTTTAGCAACCATTATCAGCTAAAACATGTTTTAGTAGCATCAAGCCTGCTCTAATCTGTGGAATGGCTCGACTGCTCCCTCACAGTCTGGGAAAGTGGTTGAGTTTAAAGTTCAGCATGAACCAAAAACTAGGTTGTGAGTGCTTCAGTCTTATAAAAGTAGCTCAGGTTTCAGCTGCTGATTATTTTTACAACAGACACAATTGTTTTTTTGTAATTTTGTAAAAAATTTGTTTCCAATGTTTTTTGGAAGAATGTAGATTAAAGAAGTCTTTCAGACAGACCCTAAAATGTGGGGTTTTTTATTTGCTGATTTTTTACTATGATTTAAGCTGATTTGAGTATAGAGGAAATAACCAAACCATAACAGCATTTCAAACTGTACAATCTTTCCCACAATATTATTAATTATTAGCCTGTAATATGCTTTGGAGGAATCAGAAGAGCAAGGACCAATTTAGGGACCCTACTATATAAACATGTAAAGAAAGACTGTTGCTGCTTTAATATGCTTCTGGTTGAACCAGAGAAGAATGGGGGAAAAAAGAGAGACACTGAGAAGCATTGTAAGCTGCTTAACACCACACTGAAATTAGTGACAAAACAGAAAATGAACCTAGTTTTTCCTATACCTTGGTGCAATGCCCTGCTTACTACATTACTTTGCTTCTCCACCCAACAGAGCACATTGCACTTGGATACTGTATTGCTGTGTTCAGTCACAGAGAAAGGCTGAATGCAATACTATCTCACAAGTTTAAAGTAAGATTTTTTAAAATGATAGAATAACACTGAGCATTCACTGGAATAATTGGTACAGAAAAGGCATAAACTGACATTAGGCTTACTTAATTCAATGATTAAGGACAGTTTTGTAGTGAATACCATTCTTTCTCTTAAGACCCTATCTACTTAACTTGGATATATATTACATTAATAAAATGATATTATTTTAATCTACTGACTTAAACTGTACAGTGAGGGGAAACTATTTTCAAAAATTAATTGTCTCTGTATCTGTATCCTAAAAGATAGAACTTGAAAGAAGGTGTCAGAAACTGACTTGAAAAAGAGTATAAAATACAACATCTCATCTGAGAATTTGGTTATAAACAAATCCCTTTGAACTATTATTGCTAAAATTAATTTGATTAAGAACTAGTGCAAAATACTGTATTTTATAGTTGTAAACAGTAAAGTCCCATTGGTAATTTTATCTGCAGGCAAACCAATGAGTCTTCCTTGCTGACCTGAAATGGAAAAGGAACTTTGCAGTTTCCTTATTATCAGTCCACAGTGAGGGTAAACAGTTAGTGCATTTAAAATGGAAACATGTAAAATAATAGTCAGAGAGGAAACTCTTCTGAAGGCAAATGAGTAATTATTTATAAATATAAAATCTGTGGGTGTTCTGCGGCTTATCAGCTGCTCAGAAGACTAGCAGGAGAAGATCCAAATCTGAGGCTCAAGTTCCCAACTTATCTGAGCTATCAGGCACAGCATGTGAAATGTCTGGCAACAGGGGCCTACCAGGGTTCTGCATTTATCTCTGGCTGACTCAGGACCCAACAGGACAAACTCTGGATGAATGTACCAACAGCTGTCCTCACCTGGAAGCTTTGGTTTCCACACCATCAGTATCAGATTTTAGTTACGTATTGTCAGCAAAAATCTCTGAAGTACTTTGAAGCAAGAACAGGTTTGTATGTCAGAAAAATGTATGCCCTATTCTGAATAGATGTTGGAAAATAATTATAACCAGTATTGAAATTCATATCCCAGTGGAGGATGCAAAAGACGCTCTGTAGTCAGGATTTTAGTAAGACTCTCCAGAGTGGCATTTACGACTTCAACAATAAATACCTAAAGGATCAGTCATTAAATACAGAAGCATGTCTAACACCGCCGAAGAAAATTCTAGAATCTGTATACTTCAAAATGTTATGACTTGCTACTTCCCTCTGATTCTTATTTTATTTATTATTAAAAATATCATGATATTCAGCTTATACAGTAACATTAACTATATGTAAATATGAAAAAAGTCACAACTTTCAAATATAGATAAATGTAATGTTGGTATCTATGTACTGAAGCCCATAAGAACTCAAAATAAATACAAAACTCTAGTGAAGCATGAAGTTCTGTGAATAAAATGATAAGCAATTACATAAACCTAATATACTGGCTTTTCTGGCTATCATGCACAATGTAATTTTTAAAAGGTCCATTTTAAATGCTGATACTAACAGCTAATGATGTTTTTTGTGAGTTCACATGTTTTAGATGACTGATAATTGAGCATGCCAGACATATTTTTTTTTCCTTGGAAGAACAATTAGAAACGTGTTCTAATGTGTTTCTCCTTTCAAGTGTATATATTAAGTTACAGCTCATCTGGATATAAAGTACAACACAAATGTACAGTAACTTACATGTTACAAAATCTTTATGTCTGTGACAAAAGTTACTACCAAACCATAAGAATTCCTGAAATTTAAAACTCTTTTAAGCCTATCTGTTCACTGACTTTAAAAAGAAACAAAACTTTGGTGATGCTGAGAAACCACTTATAGCTAAGGTTAAGTACACTTATCTAAGTGCTCAATGTTTTACTGTGCAATTATCTTTTGGGAATAAAATGTGAATTTCAGAACTCACTTTCCCTCTCTCAAGAGCCTGGATAGCCAAAATGGTTATGAAAACTGGCTGTGAGTACTGAGCATTATACTGGATACTACTGTAAGAAAAATATGAAATATTATCAGATAGTAATATTAGTATTTAATATAAATAAAGACAATTCTAAAGACACAAAGAGTTTACAATCTCATCTACACTGTCACAACAAGAGCAGAGGAATGACATTAAAACTTAAAGCTTTTGTCAGCTGTAGAAGGTAGCTGAATTCGGCCAGTTGTTGCAGTCTATCTACCACTCACGGTACTTTTAGCAAGTTGTCTTTTTTTTTATTTTGACATTATATGAAAAAGACAATCTCGAAGATACCAATGTCCTTTTCATTACACCTCAAACTTTTTTCCAGGGGTTGTTTCTTTTCTAGCATAACTACCATGCCCATCCCTCTAACAGGAAAGATATGCAAGGTCTCCTTACAGTTGGCATCTCTATAATCTGCGCTCTCCATGTGCCAAATGATGTCTCTGTGCCTCTAAAGTCTACTAGACGTCCACCTCACTAGAACTTTTCCCAGGAAACTTCCCTCATTAATAATATTGGATGAGAGTAAAATGCTGCTGTTCCACACTGTTTGAGACATACTGGTTTGATTCTGTTTCAGTGGGGTAGTGCTTAAATCCAAGACTCTTATCACAAAAATACTTGCATGAATAGTAATGGACATTTTGAAACATTATTAATGGGGATTTACAGAATTTGTTGCATTCATTTTGAAGTTCAGTTGTGCAAATATGCCCTAAAACAGTGTTCTGAGAATAGGCTGAGAGATTTGGGCTTTCATCTTCTATCACCTAAATGTTCCTAAGATCCACATGTGAATTTTGCTACATCAAGAGCACCAGTTCAGTTCTAAACACTGCAACATGCAAAGAAGTACAATCAACTTGTCATACAGTTTTTCCAAGTATATACTAAGCTAAATGTTCCTGTTTCTTGCTGTTACTCTGATGACTCATGACAGACACAAATAAGAGAAAAAATTCTGAAATTACATCTCAATATTTTATGAGATTTACTGTTCTTTAGCACTCACGTAATCATGTCTTCAGGTTCTTTGTTAAGCATCTGTATGTTGGTTAGCATCATGCACCGACCCACTTCCTTGTCAAGGTGTCTGAGTATGTTGTCCACAGCTTTTCTTACTTGAGAATAATATAATGACATACCTGCAATAATATGCATTTTTGTATAATTCCGGATATTTATAGATAGATGTATTTTGAAAAAGAAAGCTGCTTACTCATACTGTGCTGCATGAATTAAGCAAAATGTTTTCCTCATGAGACAGCATATTCCACTAGTAATGATATCCTGATTCAAAGACAGAATATGTTGTTCTCTCCAAAAATAATGTTATTTTATGTAAAAATAGCCAAGTGATATATACATTCACACACATATTTTTCCTGGAGAAAAAATTTAAAAATACCTAGTCAAAATATGTCCCTACATAGTCAAATGAAGTCTCACAGTCTGCCAAGTTTTACAGTATATTTTATGACTTTTCATGACAGAATTAAAATCTTTGAAACTGAAGCAAGGTTTAAAAACTACAGGCAAAGAGAAAACAGGAATCCGACTGAGCTCTCCGAAAACTTATTTGGTATGGAAATTAATGGCATGACACTTCATGTGAAATACAATATTAGACACACAGCTTTACAGGAGCTGATGGACATCAAACACTTTAAAAATAAAACCTGAATTAACTCTTTTTCTATATTCATCAAAGTCTAAAATTTTAATTTTATTACTGAAATTTTATATATTAATACTGAACAATATATTTTAATCATCTATTCTCAGGTCAATTTTTTCCCTATTTGATAAAAACAATGCCAGTTTAGAATTTCAAAATGACATAATCTGATCTGATATGATCAAAGAAGTTCAATGGCAGAGTAGGAGGCAAAAGAAAATATAGGAATTACCTAGCTTAATCTTACGTGTTATACATGGAAACTAGAATATTGTGTCATAAAATAATGAAGTTGCTAATAAAATATAAGGATTAAATAGTGCAAGCATTTATTATCAAATGCATAAGGAGTAACCAAAATGAACTCAACTAGTGACAGCACTAAAAACTATGTCTGTTGTACATTTCAACAGCAGTGGGTCTTATACAGTTTGTTTGCTTGATATTAGTACAATGATCTAGCAACAATACAATACTGGTCTTTGCTGCTAGCGAAATATGTAGACTTTATTTCATTTAGACATACGTAGAAATATGCAGACTTTGTTTCATTCACATAACTGGGGACTTAATGGAGTGCTAAAATGAGTAGCCAACTTTCCTTTTTAGCCAGCAAAACCAGGAACCTTCAGGACATGATACAGAAGCTAGTCTACAGCACAGGATTCCTTCTCTACATTGACTACGAAGGAAGACAAAGGTAACAGTGCTTTTAATTTAGGCACTTCTGTTCAGCTTTATTTTACACTTAGAAGTTTCTGCCACTTTTAAAGTTTCACTTGGTGTGATATACTGCAATTAAAATGAAGATATCAAAGGAATCTTTGCTGGTTTTTAAAGCTGGTACATTTTCTGAACAGAGGCAGTGTTTCTAATAAGGTGAGTATCTGTGAATAAACACAGATATTCAGTAATGAAAGAAGCCAATTGTCAACTATCTGTGTACTTAAGTCCCCCCCAAAACAATGTTGCTACCACTTGTGGGGCATGACTGAGGACTTTCCTGAAATAATTTTAAAAAGTAGCATTTGTCAAACTAAACCATACATTTCATTTGAACGCACAATCATGTAAATGTTTACAATAAAGAAAGCAATAGAATACTTAACAACAGTAACTTATTCTACTGAGGTACTGCAAAATTTTTCACGTTCTTTCTCATCCAAGTTTCTATGCTGTCCATTTCTTACTGACCTATCATTTTAGCTTCCTCCTCTGTAAGAGTTTTGCTCAAGTACGTTTTCTTCACTCTGAGAGTGTTTCCAGAGGGAAGGACAGCTCCAGTCACTGGCATTGGAGGTTCACCGTCTTTTTGCTGCAAGCTGTCAGCAATTACCAAGAAAGCTCTCAGACCAATATTCATTCTCTGTGAAGTCCAGAAGATGAATGAGTATCATAATCAAATAATCATATTCTACTCATATTCTTCAATCACTCTGGAATTTTGAGTATTCACTTGCCAGCATTTTTTCTGTATCTTCATTACATTGACTAGCCTGATATATTTTATAAAAATGTCCATGAAATAAATAGTGAATTAATATCTGCACTATGAGCAGTGTTCTCCCCTCTCAAAACTTTATTTCTAATTACTTTCATTAGTACATTATCTTTTCATCTTCAGTATAAAACACATGGATAAGACCTGGAGTTTAGCAATGCATCTTAACTGGACCTTCAGCTAAACACAAATATCCTGTGTGGTCCATGATGAAAAAAGATCAGTAACTGTCCTGAAAGGCCCCAGGGTTGACCATACTGAGTGCGTAGTCTGGAATGGTGCTCAGCACTGAAACTGCAAGGTGAAAACGTCGGGAAGAGGAGGCTAAGTGACCTGAATGCCTTCTGGGAATTCAGCAGATTAAAACTTGCAGGTTTTACATTGCAATGATTAAAAGATGAGAATGCTTTCAATTTCCCAGGAAAGTATTGCGAAAACTCAGAGGGTCTCCTACTGACAGCCTCCCAGAGATGCGTTTACATAGACTATGGATGGGGTTTTTATTTTTTTAGAATGCTACAGTATGTGAGTATCAAAAAGTAGCCCTATTATTTCATTATTTTCGGACTAACGTCATTGTTGAGAAACCGTAAATCTCATATGTTGATTAATCAATAAGCTAAGGACTATGTCCATTCTCTCTATAAGCTCGGCTTCATGCAAAGTTAATAAACAATGTCCTTTGCAAGACCTTCCTCAATACACCAGGTGACTGACTCAGAACATGGTGGGGACTGTCTGCTCAAGAATTCTGTTTCATTTTTCTTTACTCTGCTCAGGAAAGATGAAAGCTGTGCTCAAAGTAAAGCTTGCCTTTCACTTCTGCTGCTTTAGACAGTAAGAAGTTTGATCTACTCTTCCAGATAATCTTTTGCATAAAATATAATTTCCATAAGGTAACTCATTTTAACATCTTAGTGAGTAGATATGACTGTTTAATACTGCAAGATTAATATGGACATATTTTATGAGATGATCACAAATGCTTTTCACTTTTCATGTTTATTCTTAATTTTAAAATTAAAATGTTTTCAAAATTTAAGCAAATAAATTATTTTAAGAGAATTTTTCATTATTTTATCACCTTTTTTGTTTGTTTTTGTTAAGTTTTTCGAATTTCTGATTGTTTTCTCTAGGGAAAGCACTAGGAAGCTGACTCATGACACTAATGTTAGTGGAGCTTTACCAGTCAGAGTGGTAAAACTTTATAGAGTTTTTTCTTTTTTGTCATCTTCAAATATTCTTGCATCATGTATTTTTTTTTTCGGTAAAACTGTTTTGAAAAACATGGCAACTGTTACAGAAAAAATATTTTTATATTAAAATACTTTAAGGCATTGCATATAAAAACACCAGAGCGATAAGGAAATCCTGTGATCAATAGTTCTATTTATCTTTTTGTTTTTTACATTTGCACTACTTCACATTTGAAAATCTTCACCAAGGAAACATGAGATAGGCATAAACAACATGACATTTAACAGATCAAAGTCCACAGATGGATTTTACCAACAAACCAAGTTCAAGATTCGGCCTGAAAACTGGACAAAAGTAAAAGCGTGCTTAGAATGTAACCAGAAAGTACATGCAGCAAAAGACAATATATACTAACTCAAAAAAGTGCAGATGCACATCATACCTCAGGGTTGAGACTGAAAGCTTTGGCTGGTTTTCCGACACAAAGGAAGTCAAAGATAATTTCTTTCATTGCAAAATCTAAACGTTCCTAAAATAGTAAGAATATTGCAAATCATTAAGCTGCTCACTTCTGATACTTATTTTAAGGCAACAGAATGTTGAAAACTAGTTTAATCAGGATTTACTTAACTGCACAGAAAAACAGATTTCCAGAAGTATGCAGAACATATTATCAGATCTAAGCTTTCAACACTGCTGTATGTTGACAAACTCAAAAATTTATAGAAAACGATCCATTTTGGAAATAAAACTTTTAATTATTTCATTTAAACTCCGGTAATTATGGTACTAACACAGTATTTTACATAAAAAGAGCTTATTCACAGATGGCACGGTTCAGGGAAGATTTTAAGCATCTGTTTAATTCATTCCTATTCAGAGACTCTAAGTATGAATGGGAACGTTTTCTGAATTTAAGTAATAAAAGAGATGAAACTTCCAGCACTGAAGGTTAGTTTATTTTATCAATTCCCATTTGAAATGATGAAAACTACATGTATCAACTACATGCTGTACTTGCTTTTCCTCTGACTTACAGCTTTAAAAGCAGTGCAACTCATTGCCCTATATAGTAGGAATGATTCAGTATCAGCACAAAATATGGCTTACTATTTTGAACTTTATTGACAGTCAGAGCCTGTCAACAAATGCATTTTCTGACTTGCTGGCAATTCCAAAAACTGACAAAAAATACATCTGAAGTGAAAATGGTTTTAGTCATTTTCAGTGGAACAAAGTTAATCAAAACCTGTTGTTCAGAAGTAGTTTGCCCCAGCTCAATCTATAATTCTATCACTGCCTAGATGAAAGATACTGACAATAGGGTTGCAAAAAACTCACACAATAGAAGTTTACTTATTTGTTAATTTGTTACTGGAAAACAAGTTATTCATTAATTGGAAAGACATATTCATGGTTCCCCCATACCTGTGCAATAAATTGTATTATCTTCACAAAGATGTTTAGAGGCATATCTCTTGGCACAACACCACGAGACCCTTTTGGGAAAAGTGTTGTGACAATAGTGATAAGTCGACTGTAAAAGAAGGAAAGAAATCATTAGATGTTTCTGAACTTTGCAGAACTTCACTTACCATGAAATGTAAGTTGGAAAGCCTACGTCATTTAGAAAGACTTGAATGTATTTCCTTTGAAACTAAAATGTAATGGGGTATCTTGTTCTGCTCCTTTGCTACAAATTCAAAATAATTATTTTATTTCATTACTACATTACAAGTAACAATAAACCAGTCAATGATAGGCCACCACAATAATATTTCTAACTTTAAGCAGGCCAAGAGTGATTTATAGTTCTTCCAAAAGCAGAAATACTTACTACAGTAATTTTAATAGGTGGGAGAGTAACTGACAGTGCCACAAAAGGCACTGCATACATTTGAGTTTTTTATTTAACAACAGCCATAGAATCACAGAATCAGAGAATCGTCTAGGTTGGAAAAGACCTTGAAGATCATCCAGTCCAAACATTAACCCAGCACTGACAGTTCCCAACTAAACCAGATCCCTCAGCGCTATGTCGACCCAACTCTTAAACATCTCCAGGGATGGGGACTCCACCACCTCCCTGGGCAGCCCATTCCAACGCCTAACAACCCCTTCTGGAAAGAAATGCTTCCTGACATCCAGTCTAAACCTTCCCTGGCACAATTTGAGGCCATTACCTCTTGTCCTATCACTTATTACTTGGTTAAAGAGACTCATCCCCAGCTCTCTGCACCCTCCTTTCAGGGAGCTGTAGTGAGCGATGAGGTCTCCCCTCAGCCTCCTCTTCTCCAGACTAAACACCCCCAGTTCCCTCAGCCGCTCCCCGTACGACCTGTGCTCCAGACCCTGCACCAGCTCCGTTGCCCTTCTCTGGACACGCTCAAGTCATTCAATGTCCTTTTTGTAGTGAGGGGCCCAACACTGAACACAGTAATTGAGATGCAGCCTCACCAGTGCCAAGTAGAGGGGTCAGATCCCTTCCCTGTCCCTGCTGGCCGTGCTACTTCTGATACAAATGTTCTGATACAAATAAGTTAAAGAAATTCAGGAGAACTATAAAACCTCCTCACTGGCAGTATCTTACCTTTGGGTAGCTGTGTTGCTTTCACATTTAATTCTGATCATGTAAACCCACAGTAGTCTGTACAGAGATTCCAGTGCAACTCGAGCCATTTTTGGGTCCTTATTCTAGAGAAATATGTAATGTAAGAATAAACTTCAGGCACAAATTAGAAAGGAAGTTCTACACTTAATGGATGTTAAAGTTCAGAGTTTTCCTAATGACACTACAAAAAGATAGAGCCTCACAGCTGCCCAGCACCCCATTCCTGTAGCTGCAGGACACTTATGCATCTGACCTACCTCTCCTGGTATTACTTAATTTGTTGAAAAGTATCAAGTTAGTTAAATTAGATACAATTTAAAACCTCTATTTGAAAACCACCTCACTTTGACTCTGAAGAGAAAACCTCATCTTCAGTCAATTCTGTCAGTTCAAAAGCTGTTGACCTATGGAGGAGACCTGGTATGAAGAACAGAGCAGATAAATAAATGTACTGCATAAATTAAAAAGTGAAAAGGACAAAAATCTGTGGATGTTTAGGCTGACCTAATTAACATGGCATTTGGGATCTGGAGTGAAGTGGATTATCTGTCTGGATTGCTGTTTATTTTTGGAAACTTTTGAACTAGTACAAGATTGGCTTTGGGTCTCTTTCGTCATATGCAGTCTTCTGTTTCTGGCAGTTTTAAGAGCTTCTGAGTAGGGTGCAAGTATATGCAGTCCAATCAGATGGTGTCCCACATGCTGGGCTATCCACTGGGTTAAACTTTGAAGGAGTCCAGTACACTTTGACCCAGGATAAGTTTTGCCTGGCCCACAGTGCAAATCTCCACGGGAAATAGCTGAATTTCTGTCTGCAAATGTTGAGTCACAGATCAAAGATGGTGGTTTAACAAAAAAACTTCCAATTAATGCCATCAGAAATTTTTGAACGTGTATTGGTCTAGGGCCTGCAAAATGGAAGGAACACGACTTGCCAAAGATAGGGGATATGGCTTCAAATTCCAGTGTGGCATCTGTCACAATCTTAGGAATAAGAACACTGTCCTTGGGTTGCAATTTCCATTTAACTCCTTGACAACAGAAGCTTTATATGGAATCGAAAATTGAAAATCCTTTTCGTTTACTATAACAGCATACAATGGTTGTAGCACATGATAGAACAATTAGTAAAAGGAATGCCAAAATATACATGGTCTATTAATCTCTGCAGGATTTTAAAATCACGACATTTGTCACATTCAATTTGTTTAATAACCTGTTTACTTTCAATCCATTTTTCATCACGTATCATCATGTCGGTCCTTGTAAATGTCAGTCCTAAGAATTTGATTTCTTCAACAGGTGATGGAGTACATTTAGCAAAGTTTGTTATTACCCCAAAGCTTTCAAGAAAACAGCACACACCGTGGCTAAATGAGTTATTAACGTAACAAGTGCTTGTGTGGCAGAGGAGGAAGTCATCTCTATAAACAAAAGTCCATATATTCTAGACACAAAATAGTTCAGCTGTGAGGGCAGATGAGAAGAGATGGGAGGAGAAAAAGGCTGAGACCGATCTGTCACTGGAGCTTTCTGAAAATATTAGACCAGTTTTCTGTCAGAAACAGCAAGCTGCATAGCAAAAGCAGGATTTAGACGAAAATGATAAAAAGCCTGAGAAACATCCAAGTAAATCATGGAGACGTCCACAGGTGAGATCTGTACAAGTGCATGGTGGCTGGGTGCCCAGTGCTTTGGACAGCACATAGTATTGGAAAACTGAGAGAAGTCTACCACCAACTGAGCCTCTTCAGTATTTTGAGGATTTTTGTCAACAAGCAAAACCCAAACAGTAATCCTATTAGGACAAGGAGTATTTAGCCTAATACATTTGACATCTTCTTCACTTTCTCAACAGGAGATACTGGCACTGGATGTGGTTCCTTTACCACTGCTGGCTGTGCCCAACTGACTCTTGGTGCTGAAAAATTTGTCAAAGTCGATGTGGGCCTTTTGAACATTCAAGCAGTTGGAAACAGAGCTCTGTCAGGACCTGCTCTGTTTCTTGACTGGTAAGTGCTTCTGGCTTTTATCTGTTGTTATTGCTCTTCTAGAAATTTCTATTTCAATGCCTCTGCCTCTTCTGTGATTGGTGAAGGAGCCACCAGACTGCCAGGAGTGAGGTTTGTTTTCTTTAATTCCTCCTTTTCTGTTTTCCAATAATACGGTGTTAGGTCTGGCTCACTCAGTCTGAAGGGATATTGTGTTGGTATCTATGGATTCATTCCTGAGATAGGCATTGTTTGACCAATTCTTTGTAAACTAAGTTCTGCACTCTCAGCTCAAATTGTACTGGAGCTTTCTCCTTGTCCCATTAGGTTTGGAGACAAGGAACTGTTGCTCCCACTGAAAAATTTGCCTCTAAATTAAACACAGTGCTTTGACTCACTCGTTTATAGAATTCCTGTCTTGAGTTTTTTGTAAATAAAGTTTCGTCAATGATAAATTTTCCATTTCAAAACAAGGACACTTATTAACTTTTATACCACTTTCAACAGGATAGTATGAAATGCCCTTTGGCCAGGATTTAGCCGGGGTCAAATATTTCCATACCCTGGCAGGAGACTCCTTTATTAATTAAAGAGAAAAGTTTGGTTCTGTAAAATCAGAGATTTGCCAGTTTATATTAAAATCAGAAATATGATTAAATATAAACCTTTTAGCTTTTCCAGTGTATGCTTGACCTTAATGGTTTTGGGAAGGAGACTGTGCTTTATGGTGTGTGAAGGCTCTTGAGAAACCTGAACCATTATGTGGTTCATGGGAGCCCACACAAGATTGTGGAGTCCCATACACTGTCCTGGTGTGCACAACTCTCCTTCTAATGGAAGTACTTCTCCTTTTTCTTGATCTAGTTCTTTCACCTGTGTGAGTTTGGTTTGGGCTTTGAGGTGCACTTGGACTGGTAAAGTGATTGCTTCAATGGTCAGGGCATTTCTTCCTCTGGACTGAAGAGTGGTCAACCATGTTCTTAATTTAGCCATGTATTCAACTACGTCAGCCCAAAACTAAAGACTGAATGTGCCACCACATCAATCTATGAGCCCTATGAATCGAAGTGTCTCTCAATGAATTATAGGTGGTGAGGTGAATTCCAATTTGATTTTCAACTGGTACGGTAGGAGCAACTTTACTTATATTTTCTTTAATGGTTTCAAATAATTTGTCAGGATTTCCCTAATTTTCAAAAACATCTATATTCCCAGATTAGTAATGATAACTGGCATATGTGTATTGAACAGCATGTGCTAGCCAGGAACCACAGCAGATTGCAGTGGACAGTTAAGTCTTAAACTTCAAAGTTTATCTAACAAATCATAAATGAAATAGTTATCTAACAAATAGTAAATTAATAAGAATGGATACATGGAGGAAACAAAACCGTTTAGGGTCTTTAAATGCAACTTAACAGAGTGAAACAGACAGTGGAATCAGTGTCCTGCAACTAGTTCCATTCTGATTAATAACACGTGCTTTGTTTGAGATTGCCTTTTGTGAAAAAAAGTGAGTTAATATTGGGTTAGTTTTCATATGCTACTCAAGCTAACAACTTTCATTAACAATCTTCCCTGTTTCACAGCTGTTTGAGTCAGACTTGGTTTGAGTTAAGAGAAACAGTAGAAATTCAAACTAGGCACAAGAATACTTTTTTGTTATTGAAAAAAATCTGTACAGCTAAAGAATTTGTACTGTCAGGAATAAAATTATGTATGGAATCAGATAATAGCAATAATCCAGTACGTTTAACTAAAATGGATTTTCAACAGATCAACAGTGCATGCTGAAGTTTTCATACAAGATTAAAACCAGGAGATACTAACCTTGAGATTGGATAGGCAGTTGTTGAGGAAAATATGCCATCTGTTTAAAAAGAACTGCTTCTGACTGACACAAAGCAGGCATGTTACCAAAGGGTACAACGCCTAAACAGGAAATGGATGTCGATACCATATTATTTGCATGTCTGCAGAGCATAAAATTAACTTAATAGAGCTATTGTAAACTTGAAGTTCTAACTCCTCCATTTCATGCAATACATGTCAGCCAACATAAACACATTGTTAAGTAGTACAATTTAAAAGGAACCTTCCTCTAAAGCTGTTACAGATATGTTTTATGAATGAACTAAAAGCAACCAAATGCCTACTTATAGCAGTACAAAAATCCAAAGATGTGCTACAATTTTACAGACTCACAGGGCTAAGTTCTGTCAGTTAACTGAGAAAGAATAGCATGGAAATAACTATCTTTATTATAATAACAGGACCCATGGAGATTGTTGGGACTTGTGAACACTCAGATGCTTATTACTCTTCAAAATCTGCAGTCACGATACATATTGAGAGACATGTCAAACACACTAGAGAATTGTGTTGAAGTACAGGTGATACCTGGATCTGATGGTCATTGCAACTTGCAAATTGAAAAAGAAGGAACACAGAGCACAGAAGTTCAAATACTAGAACTTGGTCTCTTTGTCAGCACTTACTTTGACACTCACCTTGTAAATGTTATACTAAAAAGAAAAATAGCTAAAATGCACCTATTAATTTTGAAATTGTCTTTGCTATTTCAGCAAGACGTTTTTGTTTTGGTTGTCATGCTAACATGCCCAATCAGGACCTTAAAGTTACTTGTCAAAAATAAAGTAACTTTATCTTCAATGACCAATGATTTTGAAAAAATTAACCGTAAAATTTTAACTTCAGTCACAGATCAAAGTATAAATACACCATAAACCCCAATTTCTGTTCCTGTAATATACAACATAAATTGTCTATAGCTAGGTTAGATCTAGTTTCTTGAGCAAACAGCAAATGTACATTAATTTGTATTTTTATAATCTTCATGTCCAAAATACATATGGAAGAAGATAACTCAGGTCTTCTCAAGTAAGACTTTCTTACTGTAATACATATAATAGTTGAGTACTTGACAGGATCATAGAATTTAGTAATATCCCAAGAGTGTTACAACCCATCCTAAGAAAGAGCTTTAGGGGGGAAGATACAAACCATCTCATGTAGTTTCCTAATACTTTCTGTTCACTATCAAGAGAACCTCAACAACTAGCTCATGTGAGATTCTTTTAGATAGAAAATGAAGCAAGATGAACGCCCCCATCCTGCCTGCACCGTGAGTGCACTGACTTGCAAAACACTGATTGTGGAAAAGGTCCTTGTCAGACTCTAAAGAGTGTGTTTTCTTCCTGGAAGCCTGGAAATATGCACTGAAGCTATTTCTGCCAACTGTTTGCCTTTCCCCTCCTCCTCCTCCCAATGTTTGTACTTCTAATCACACCCTCACAAGAATCTATTCTATTTTGTCACTTTTAACTATGTAGCCTCCAGTGTGGTATGTGTAGACAAGCAATCAAACGCAAAGCTCCAGCTGTGCAATGCTTTCTCAAGCACAGAGTATTGACTTTGGCAAGTACAGCAACCAGTTTGGGGAAGTTCTACTTAGTGTAAAAACTGTATAGCAAAGCTTTTAACCCTGCTGCAGTTTCAACAATGTTTCATTAACTCAGCACAGTGGAATAGAGTGACACAAACACAAGCAGAGTGAAATCAGAAATCCAGCCCAAGACTCCCACTAATTCAAACTGGATCAGGACTGCATCCCAGGGGATGCTCTGACTGGGAGTGGTGAAACTGGTGCCCTGGGACTGCTGTAACTCTGCAGACAGCTCAAGGACACTCCTGCAGTCCTCCCAGCAGATTCTCTAGCACTAGTCACCAGCATTTGCTGCGACTGCTGTGAACAGGGAAGTCTTTTTGACTTTCCCACAGAATAAGGAAGGACAAACGACAACTTTCTTTACTTAAAAGGTTCAAGACTTCAAAATGGATTAGCTAACGCTGCATTGCTGACATGCGCTGACCCAGTTGGAGAGACAGACTGCTTAAGGCAGCCAGCATCAAACTGACTCAGATCCTCATTTAATTCAGATCAACTCATGCTTCCAAAAATACACTGTAGTGCCACTGTTCATCTCACAAGAAAAAATTAAATAGGGAGCTGCACAGTAGCCAAGTTACAGATTTAAAAGAACATGTGTTATACATTTTTTCATTCCTACAATGTATTATTTAAGCCCCGTGAAAGAGTTGTTCCCACATGCCTCATTTGTTCTCGCTTGACAAGAAGTGAACTCTATTCTTTCTCCTCTCTTCCTAATGTTTACACATAACAAGTATGAGAAAACCTAACCATTTAATAATCACAGAACCAGAAGCTGAAAACATCTGTTTGATTCAGACTGATTTAGATCATATTCTGAGTAAAATAAACATGGCTATTTCTGCAAACACGAAAACCTTCCCTGCAAATAGAAATGTATTTGTTATAAAGCCAAACACAGAAAAAAGTTTTGCAATTTCCCAAGAGTCTTGCTCAGAGATATTTCTGACAAAGAAATTTAGCCTCTGCTTCTTAGGGTTACTAACCAATGAGTGCTTCTTTCGTGAGGAAAGTTCAAGTGTTGTATCATACAGGCTTTCAACAAAGTTCCTCAGACAGGGGACATTCACTTCATTTTTAACAGCCTGAAAGAAAATGTCATGTTAATAAAACAGCTTGTGAAATAGTGTTTTATCTATTTTAAAGAAATTATGCAAACAACCTGAAAAATAAACTCACAGCAGCTACGGGGACAAGAATTTCAACAAACAGTCCTGCCAGTGCATGCTTGATATCTTTGTCTTTAACTTCAAGGAAATAATGTGCACATTCCTAAAACAAAACAAAACAAAACAAGAAACTTCAATTGCATATCAGCTGGAATAAGGACCTCTAAATGTTTGCTGAACGCACATCAAGTGTCAGTGACTATTTTTATCTTGCAAATCCCACATTTCTCTATTAACTTCTAAATCTGCATTTTGCAGCAAGTACAAAGCAGGACTTAAGTCAAGATCAAGGATCTGTTTACTCTAACCATGATAATACACAAAGTCTCCACTGATTCCAGCTGAGCCTGCTGGAGTTTTGGGGATGGAAAGGGAGTTGGACTCAGGGCCTGACCTTATGCCTTCTCCTTCAGGAGCAGGAGCAACAGCCCACATTAACTGTTTTATACAATGCTCTGAGAGGCCTGAAAAGGAACATACTTCTCTGGTAGGATACCAAGGCAAGGAACAATCTTACTGTAAATATTTTGGGATAAACTTCACTTCTAGGATCCATTGCAGATTAAGTCAATATATCTGTGCTATATGAGGGAAGAGACCTATGGTGAAAACCACCAGAATTTCTAGCCTGCAACTGGGGACTGAGAGAGAAAGTAAAAATGTACTTTTGTCCTAAATATGCAGTGAACTACTATCCACACAGCTGTGCTGTTCAGGAAGTGAGGGAGGGGAGATAAGCATCCACCCACTCATGTGTTTCTGTACAACTTCTCTAAGGACAACAAATCATGTTGTTCCAGTTATTTCTTCCTTTCTGGGTCCATGGCCTGAACAGCCACTGACTTTACAAGGAAGGTCCCCACTGACATTTTTTCTTCCACATGCATGCAGAGCAGTTTACGCTTTAGACCACACATAATCTTTCCTGGCTGCAATCAGGATTCTATACGGCATGACTTCAGTCACTCCAGCCATTTCTGCTGCACAGCTGAGGCCCCTATGCAAAGGCAGTAGCCTTTCTGAGTTGCTTCTGCACTCCATGGTGGAAGACAGGCTCTTTTGGAGCTCAGTCCTGAGATCAACTCACCCTCTGAAAGTGCCTATCTCTACCAGAGCAGAGCTTATATGACAGTTTATAGCTGAAGCACTGCATGTAGATACTCAAACTAACAAATGAATCACCCCAAAAATCAAACTGTATTTCACCAAGTCAAGGAAAATTAGTTTTCCTACATACACAGTGCATCTTATGATGCACTGTAGCATATATAAGAACTAATTTCATGACGAGATACTGCAGTCAGAGAAAGTAGAGATCATTTGCATTCAAATTTTGAGTTCCACTATAAGGGAGCTTTACCACTGACTTCAATAGCAGTGAACACTGGAATGCAGCAGTGCTGTACCATAAAGCTGTGCCACAGTCATACACTTATATTAGCCATGTGCACTGAACACACACCGCTTTGATATCTTGCCAGCTCTGGATAACTTACATTAAGTAAACACATACTAAGACGTGTTCATATAATGAAGCATAAGGTAAGAAGAAAAATGAGCTGTTTCTGTGTTGCTAAATATGGTTTAAAACACTTGGCAAAACTGAAACAGAATGTGCTTCCTGTTCAGGACTTAGAGAAATGGTTCTGTGTGTCTGTACACCTGTGTATTTGTATTCCAATGTCAAATACTTACTTATGGGCATCTAACATTGATTTTTTACTCCAGTGACATCACCAATAAGCAGATCTTTACAGGGAAGTTTATAAAAAACATGTATTTAACTGGATGAGTGGCTACAAACCATGTAGCCATGAGGGTGATTCCAAGAAAAAACGGGAATGAAAAAGTTAAGCTAAATAAACCTGTTCATGGGAACAGAACCCATTGTACAGGACATGCAAGAATGTGGATGCTTAAAAGGTTTAAACATAAAGTATTTTCTTTCCTTTCAGAAAATGATGCAATTATTAATTTAAAGCATTCATGATAGTCAATCTATGCTCTGTACTAGTTGCTCTCAAACTGGTTGGGAACAGAATGTACCCTACAGGAAGGGGGGTGAAGGTGTGGTTGAAGCAAACAACACATCCAAGGAAAACTCCAACCAACTTTTGCCTCAATTCTTTGTCCCTTCCTCTGTGTTCTTCTCCATCAGAAGTTCTTCTGCTCTCTGGCAACCATGTCAATGGTTGAAGATTCACTTTGGAGGCAGTGAGCAGTTAGAGAGACAGGCAGGGACACTGGGCAAAGAACAGCTGTGGGCTGGCAGGGTGGAAGGTCTGGGGTCTACAGATCAAAAATTCTTTTTGTTGGAGGGTGAGATGTAGGGAGAGGGGTATATGGCTGATGAAAAGGGTATGGAATGATACACTTCAGAGATTGGAGACTGAAGCTCTGAGGTTCAGACAAGCAGAAAGTAGCTGCACATACATTTATGTGGGAATGTCACATGGAAAATCTCCAGGTGTATTACAGGAAAGATAAAGAGGAGCCCATTCTAAAAGGTCTGGGTACTACAGTTATATACTTAGGAATTTTACCTGCATAAACTGAAGAGAAGCTTCAAAGTCCTCCACAGGATACATCTTAATGCGGAAGAATTTCATTCCCATTATAAGACTGATAATGCTTTGAACTACATATGGGCTTTGTTCTTTATGCCGTAACTCTTTTAACTCTGCCATAAACTTCTTCTTTACAGCAGGAAATCTATGAATTCACATTGGTTCGTTACAAAAAAGTACACATTAATAACTGAAATGTATTGTGAGGCATATAAATGGGGAAAAACCTAAAGATGATTCAACTTTGGTTATAAAATCCACTTCAGTCAATATGCGAACAGATTTCTTTTTGTTTAGTTTTCCTTCATTTCTGATAAACTCAGAAAAGAAAATTAATTGTACAGCTTGATCTTAGTCCCTTTAGATAACCACATCTTTCACCTTCTTTTCTTACCATACCCCTCTTTTAGGTAACAGTTAATAATATCATTAGAATAACCCCCTCATGTTTTTCAAAAATCCAAGATGAAAGATAGTTTTCTTGCAATTACATGCAATATTTTCAAAAGAATGCTGAAATGATAACCATGAAAATATTCAGATAAGATGTTCCTCCATTCAGGTTTTTTCTAATAGCCATTATAGTAACACTTAAGCATTAACTACAACACTTGCAATGGTGGGGTCTGTGACCATTTTTAATCTCCCCCATGAATCTACTGGAGGTCTCTCTTGAGACATGCTGTCCATAAAAATAAGATACAGAAAAGACCTACAGGACCTCCTGTCTTTTTTGAGACAAAATAAAAAGAAAGTAATTTTCATGGGCAGGTGTAGCACATAACAACCGTTTGTTATTGCCTCTGACAGAGAGCAGAGGAGAGTTGGAAGAAATAAGTTGGTATCTTAGCAAGGCCCTTCAGAATTGGAGAAGGAAAGCAGTATTTATGGGGAATGGGTATGTTTTGACAGTCAGCTTGAAGCTTTGGATGCAGATGTCACTTCCTCTTTTGCCGTTAAATCAGGCAATTTAGAAGCCCAGGTAAGGCCTTGAAGTCTGTGAAAGTCTGGAGACAGAGACCACTGTGTTGAGGCAGTAGATTTCACCTTCTGCTTAGTTTGTGGTGCAAGTATATGATGGCATGTTATATTGGGTACATAAGTTTTTGACTCTGTTTGCTTCCAGATTCAGAATTTAGGACCTGATCCACAAAGTGGTTTATGTCATCTGTTTAAGTGCAGGACGAAGGATTCAGGAGCAGTTGCATTAAGTTCTGAACCGAAATAACTGCAGAGAGACTTAAAAATGTTGCTATGCTGGAGGATAGCAATGTTTAGGTTTGCCCAGGTAAAGAAAAAATAGCATACATTAAAAAAAAAAAAAGCAAAAAAAAAGCTGTCTTCAGCACTTTGGGCTTTCCACAGATATCATTGCTGAGATAAGAAAAATAATGCTCCTCTAGTCAAGTTGAATTTATTCAGTATTACCAGACTAGCTGCAGAAAGCCCATGACTCCCTAGAGTTCTGTGCTCTAGGATACTTGAATGAATACAAGGCCAATGAGCAGAAACAATTTATTCCTACACTATCTTTTAAGAAAGTGAGAAAATCAGAATATTCACATGCTAAGCAAGTATAACTCAGATTTAAAGGGTAAATATGATATTCAATTTTGCTTACTTTGCTTGAGCTAGAACACCTATTACTTCTGCATACAAATCTGCAACAATGTGCATATTTCCAGTGTTAGGACCAAGGTACCTAGCAAGAGACAACAAAGAATTATTGGCTGAGAAAGCACACTGCTTAAACTGCTACTACTAAAAAAATAAAAAAGTAATATTTTTCACAGAATTTTTCTATGAAAAGAAGTCTTACCCTTCCTTGTACTTAAAGTGCTTGAAAGCCAAGTTAATAACATCATGTACCAAACCATCTATTACAGGATGAAGTGGAATCTGAAAACACAAAATAAAACATAACGAGCACATGTATACTACACTTCAAGCTGCATACCTCAGTGCTAAGATTAGTCATGGGTATCTTCCATACAGAAATATGGTACCAGCTGAAACAGCATCTAGCTAACAAAAGAGCTGAAATGAGCCAGCCGTTTAAAGTGTATATAGTACCAAAGAGAAATACTTTAGCTCCAAAGACTTGGCAAAGTTGTGTCTGTGTATGAGCAAAGAATACTATGTATCCTACAGGTGCAAGAAAGACAGCAATGAACAAGCACGCAGGATGTATCTCATGTTTTTAAACTCTTAAAAATGGAAATAGAAAGAAGAATCCTAAAATTCATTTGTACTGGAAATTTTCATCATGTTAATTGTTAATGGGTAATTAAGAACTCCATACCTGTTTCAAAACTTCTATTAATACTAAAGAAAAAATAAAATCAATAGCCAGATCTCTTCTCTCCATTAAATAGTCCCTCTGCTGCTCATCACTGCAAAATCAAACCAGGAAACACAATTATTTACATGTGTCATATTATATGCCTTCTTTAATTACACAAATACAGATAACAGCGGATTGTATTCTATTTTTTAAACTGCAGTCCATCATTTCAGAAAGTAATGCACTGGTATGCTCTTAAAATCTGAGATAAATAGACCATATCTAACTTGTTACTTTCACTTTCTTTCAAATGTTTAAATGTTACTCTCCATTTCCTCCCTCTTTTTCCAGTTTAAGATTATCACAAAGCTTTTTCAAGAAATAACCCAAAACAAAACCAAGAAAACTTTTGGATTCTATATTCTTTCAATTTCCTTGCTGATGGTACCATTACACAGTTCTCAATTACACTTGGAGCCAAAAGTAACAGATTATTTTGTGCTATTATCTTGATATTTAGACTTGTGATTTATTTTGTAAAATGTCTTAAAAGTACCAATGGAGAACTCATAACCAAACTACATTCTCTTTTAAAAACTGTTCCAGTGTTACTTTTTTAACTTTAGCATCATTTGTCATATGTTCAAATGCATTCCTTATGCAGAACAATACAGAGGAATAATGTCTCAGGTGAGTATCTTGCAATACAAATACCAAAAATATCCCTTTTGATCACCTGATCACAGTTTCAAAATGTCCTGAAAAGATAACATGAAATATACAATACTTTTTATAAAATTATACATTAAAGGGACAGTTCTGCAATCTGTTTGAAGCAGTTACCACTGTTATCAGTGAGATTTCTGTTTGCAGAAATTCAGCACAAATCTTACAAATATTAAGAGCTTCAGTAATTTCAAACTTGCTTATAATAAAACATGCATTTAAGAGTTCTGCTTGATCAGTGATTAAATAAATTATTTGCATTTTGGCTTTCTTGGTTTCACATTAACTGGAGAAAGGATGATTATACTCTTGTTCTGTAACACTACCAATTGACGGAGTGGCCTTGGTTCACTGCTAAACTGACTTACAACTAAATTTTGGGTGGAGTTCCTGAAAACATCTATTTATGAGCAGGAGGTCCTGTAACAGGTTGAGAGAAAGAGGCACTTCAAGGCAAGGATTTATCCCATCCAAAAGCAGACATCTAATTGATGAATCATGCCTTCATATTGACAACTTCTACTGACATCGAGAGTTTGAAAGGTTCTGATTCGGGTTCATGTCTACCTTGATATCCAAAACTAACTCCTACCCCTTCATCCCAGCAACTACTGCCTTCAGTAGTTACTGGATTATAATGTAATCCTAATGTGAAGAACTGCCTATGCATTTCCAAACACCAGATCTGCCAGTGTTGATTCTCTTGCTGCTTTATTAGAGTGTGTAAAGGTACTATGAAAGTATTCAGAAAAATTGGAAGTTTGAAGACTATACCTGTACCAAACCATCAGATCTTAATATAAACCAAGTTCAGTCTGCTGTCTTATCACTGAAGAACTACTGATACCATATGAGAGATCAATATATTTGTTTTGGGGTATTTATTTTTGTTTGCTTGTTTGTTTTAAGAGCTAAGTCAATATTACTAAAGCTCTTTGATTCACGATTTTTTGGGGATTGAGGGTAGGTGTATGTGAAATTTCTATGACTAACCAGAGCACCGTATATAAAAAATCCTTTCAGGTGTCATAGAATTATTGCCTGGTCACATGAGTAAAAATGTCAGACACAGTTTATACAAACCACTACTGAAATGACAACATCCAAAGCATCAGTAAGAAACAGTGTTTGAGCTATCAGGAGCATAATTTTGAAGATACAATTACTACATCCATCTAGAAGCTGAGAGAAGAGTTCCAGAAACAAGTAAAAGAAGATGCCAACAACTTTCAAGCAACTGTAGCCTCACAAAAGCTCACGGGTGAAATGTAATATATTTTATCTTAGAATCTGTCAATAATGTATGCATGCACATTCAAAATCATACCTTTTGGATTTAGTGCTTGTTCTTGGTCTGTACTCATGAGATTCATCTTCTATGCCATTCTGTCTTTTATACCAATCAAACAAAGTGCGCAGGATGGAGGGTAGGCAATATTCTGAAAGTGAGCTCATTGAGCTTATTACCTATGGGGAAAATACAAAAAATCCGCAAAAGAACTGGTGTCCAAGCTTCTCCTCCTCCTTAAAAAACAAGTACTAATTCAATGGTTAGACATGTTATTTCTTGTTTTTATCTAATTTTTGAGATCAACGGTGCAAGCAGTGACTTTATATTCTGCATTTCCTGTTGAAACGTAAGAAGAAATACAATAATGGGCTGCATGTCAAGTGTCTTTCCACTGATGATACTAAAATGCATGAAAATTGTGTATCCCATTTTACAACACACCAGAAAACTATAGTTCTTCAAGCAGTTTAGATTTGTTTGTTATACAATGTTGATTTGAGTTTGAGCACATTATGAGGAAAGAAAAAGTGATGAATCATTAGGTACTGTCTTCATGGGCTGTATCTGACTGCTGGATGCCCCTCCTGAAACTCAGAATATATTGAGAAACCCCACAAGCTCTGCAATAATCTTAACCAACCGAACGTGCAGATTCATGCATCTTACTATTAGGTTCACACACCAGATAACTTAGACATCTCTTTATATATAGGAAAATATTTACAGTTTCCTCTGTCTTTGCACAAATAAGTGAAACAGTTTAAAATCATTCCTTAAAATTTCCTGATTAAACAGCTCTAGCACCATACTGGAAAAGAATATTACTGCTCACTCAGCATAAACTGTGCCACCAATTACAGAAATGTTACCAAACACGTTACTACCAAACTATGATTAAAACTTCTTATTATAGGAAACCATAAAGCTAAAAAATAATGAAAGGATCAAAAGCTAGAGTGAAAAAAAAATGCCATTATTATACAATACATTATTATATATGTATTGCAACTGAACGTCCACAGCTACAGCATTTATGTACATTGTAATCAAATAGAGAACAACTGCTTAAAATAAGAATAAATTACTGATCTGGAGATTTGTGACTGCCTCAAGATCATGCAGGGCTTGATCCTGCGAAGTGCTGAGTAGCAGGAGCAAAACGCTGAAGTATGTACTACATGTCAAGTACACTGATTATGTCATTAACTCTGTCAGGTTTATCCACCTGCTTAAATTTAAACCCGCACGGTTCAGTGCCTTGTGGAACAACAGTAGAGTTTCATGTCTCACATAAGAAAGACCAAACTTGTGTGCACTATGTGACTAAGACAACAGCAAAACTGGGAGACTGAGCACCTTACATACAATTCCCAAACATTACTAAAGCCTTAAATAAGAACTTTAGAGTGGATGACAGTTAGTTCAGATTAGTAACTCTGACCTCTTCTGCAATTTTTCAGCCTCAGAATTTGACTAATTCACAGTGATATTGTGGTTTAAACTTAATGAGACACTTTGAGGATAAAGTATTATTGTTCTGTTATTATTAAACCTAACCATCTAAAATTAAAGCATTAGAGCATGGAGCATTAGAAAACTATAACAACTGTCCCTGTAAAAATTAAAGTTTCTATGAAAGTTCTATTTTCAGGAAGTTTTCAATCCAGTCTTTCCAATGTATTTTATGACCTGAAATACTAAACAAGTTGCTGTGAAAGATGGCATGAAGGCACTGCTTGCAGCAGTGATAGGAAACCTTCCTGAAGAATTACTACAGCAGCCCAGGCTCAATTATACCGAAGTCTTCATGCATAAGACTTCAGATAAATACTCAGAAGGCATGGATCACCTAGTGTCAGTGCAAACTATTCACTACCAACTCAGGATGCTTAGACATTTCAATTGCTTCTCTGTTGTTGTCCTGATTCAACTAGGATAGGGTCAAGTTTCCCCAGCAGAGAGAGAGGGGGAAGGGATCTCCAGCTGGGTTATTCATACCATGCTGACATCAGGTCCAGGGGTGGAGCCTTTTTACTTTTGCTTTTGGTTTTGGGGTTGCGCACACACACGCAGCGGGCTTGTTCCCTGACATTTTGCGGTATTTCTCTGTATATCTTTTGTCTTGTTCATTGTTATTGCTTTTTATCGTTGTTATCATTGCCACTGTTGTTGTTCAGATTGTTTTATCACATTGTTGTATTAAATTTCTTCTTATTTCAGCCCGGGGTCTGTGCTTAACTTCCAGCCCGACCAGCTGAGGGTGGGGGAGGGGCAACAGCAACGTGCTCTCCGGTCCCGGCAGGGCTTAAACCAGCACAGTTGTCTTCCAAAAGCTTTTCCGAAGCTGACATTAACACTGGTTGTTAATTATGAGAGGCAGTGAAAAAGCATTTGCTGGGGAAAACTAGAATAGAATCACAAAACCACAGAATTTTTGGGTTGGAAGGGACCTTTAAAGGTCACGTAGTCCAACCTCCTGCCATGAGCAGGGACAACTAGACCAGGTTGCTCAGAGTCCTGTCCAACCTGACCTTGAACATTTCCAGGGATGGGGCATCTACTACCTCTCTAGGCAACTTGTCCCAGTGTTTTGTTGCCTTCATAAAAAACTTCCTCCTTGTATCTAGTTTGAATCTACCCTCTTTTAGTTGAAAACCATTACCCTTTGTCCAATCACAACAGGCCCTACTAAAAAGTCTGTCCCCAAACAGACCTAAATATCTTTTAAGAGATTACAATATTTAACTGTAAGTGAAAAGTTGTTTCAGTCAGGTCTTCCTGCATGTTCACCAACATATTTATCAGTGCTGTTCTCGAAATCCCACAAAAAGTCAAAGTGATTCCTGTTAAAGCTCCTCAAACCACACTTTCTCTGCTGAATTTACAGTGTGTGTCTTTAGTAAGGATAAAAGGTCAATATAGCTTTTTAAAAAATCTTTCTGTCATTGCACTTTTAAGACAGGAAGGAAGGGTGGACTGGGCAAAGACCTGGCTCTCAGGGAACAGGAAGGGAGGGAAGTCTAGCCAGCATGTTGGTTACTCAACCCTTTCATTTACTAGAAGTAAATCCAGGAGTGAGATGAATTCTAGCTCTGTGTTGCTCCTGAAAGGGAGTGCACAGATGTACAAATATATCCTTGTTGGACAGATGATCATGTTCTTCCATCATAAATGAACTACCTACTGTATAGCTTAAGGATAAGAAAGCTGCACAAGTAGGGAGCTGTTAAAACTTGTGTTCACAGAGCATTAAATATACTTTATGTAGATGCTTAATATTTATTTTGGACTAGTATGTAAGAGTAAATTTAATGAAATTCTGCACAGATAGTTTGTTACAATTTATATAATTTAAGTCTTTCTATATTGTCAAAATACAAATATAAGAAATGTTTCTGCTAACAGTAGATACATGTTAATTACTTTTTTTTTTATTTCACTAGTTTTCATTTATGGCCTTTGTTTTGTGAATGAAAAAAACAGGGGTTTTTTATACTATAATTTGGTAGATGGGTAATTTCACTTAGCTTGCTTATACATTAGGATTTTTTATAACTATTTTACTGCCAGGATACCAGTTTACATGAAAACACATTTATTTCTAGTGTGTAACAAGTTCAGTTCTGAATGTGTTACCTTTATTTTTGCCTTCAGATTTACTTCTCTACACACTGTTTGAACCCAAACCTCTCATCAGGAGCCAAGGTTTGTTCTGTGATCCCATCACCACTATTTCTTGTACTTCCTTTACCGTGTGCTGTTCTGCTGGTGAAGGACAATGCGTAAAATGCAGGGAAGGGAAAACACAGAAAGGGCCAACTGCAGTGCTACTGTAATGATGATGATACCCTTATTCACTTACTACATCTAATAAATACAATATTGAATGGGAATGATTATCTGCATGTCATTTACCACGTTTAGGCTGTTATGAAAAAGGGACACTTAAATCAACAGTATGTTGCTTAGTGTCTTATTTATATTTCTATTTTCCACATTTTTTATATTTTATTTTCCTTTTTTAGCTTGACCTACTTTTGTTTACATCTCCTAAAAGTATATAAAACTTTAAATGTTTTTGCTTTCCGATCTGTATTCTCCAACCTAGTGCACTTCTAAGAAGAGAGCAGTATAATTAAAATGAGCACAATTTTTTTGTGCAGTTTATCTGAAACTCCTGCAACAGGCACCTCATATAGACAGTTTCATATGAAAACTAAGCCTTGCTGTTAAGTTTTCACTTCCATAGCCAAAACATTACATTCATTTTATATTTTCATATGGAAACATGCCTGCAGGTTAGTCCAAGATTACATAGTGCCCTTTTTCTGCCTCCAGTCTTGTCAGTTCACAGAACATTTATATACCGTGGAAAGAACAGAATATACTTTAGTAGGCACTAAGAAAAGACTAATAAAAATGTTTCCTTGGGTGAGGATAAGCCCCTTGGATAATTATGGGGTTTTTCACCCTAGCTTTTGATCTTTTCATGTACTGCAACTTTACAGTTTCCTGTAATAGGAAGTTTGTCATAGTTCAGTAGTACAATGTTTAATAACATTTCTGTAATTGTGGATACACAGCATGCTAATGCTGCAGCAGTAATGCTCTTTGCCAATAGGCAACTAGAGTTGTCTAATCAAGAACTTCTGAAACATGATTTTAAAGACACTATAAAGATATTTAAAACCATATTAAAAACTACATAATTTCCTGTATACATTTTCTTTATATACATGCACATCTAAAGAGAAAAACACAGTCAGTGTTAAGAAATCCAGCTTGTCAGGCTAATGGTGAGACATTCTACAAGTCAGGATAAGTAAGATTACTTCATACATTGCTCAAGATACTATTATGAGTTTGAGGAAGGTGATGCAATTGGCAGCCAGACAGGGCCCACAGGATAATACTGTCTGCCTAACAGGAGGCACTGACACTACTCCATATAGAACTCCGCCTGTGCACAGTCAGGTCCCTAGACACTGGGTCCATCACCACCATCACAACGAGCATTCCTAAAATGGTGCTTGAGAATGGGCTGGAAAAAATGCTAGTTCTCAAAGAGCCAGAGGTAAAGCTGTTTAGGGGAAGTAAGCAATGTTTTCATAATCATTTTAAATGGTTTGGGGGTTTCAATGTTAAACTTGATGTTGATTATTCTGGACAGTTAAGGTTCCAGTCTGCTCATTATAAGTTACTGCAAAGGGGGCTTTTTGGCTGTTTTTTTCCCACCTCTGAAGCTGACTTGCCAAAGGCAAATTCTAAATCAGGTTATGCCTTACTTTTGCTGCATTTTAATTTACAGTTAGAAGATGCAGTTCAGATATTTTAAAGTGGTTAGTGACCTGGTCACTTCAGCATCACCTATCAATTTCACTCAAATTGAACAGAGATAATTTTGATAAAGTCCAAAAAGAAAATCAGGTTCCTTTGACAGTGTGTGACTTCTGATGCCTTAAAATTAGAACTGAAAATTATTAGACAACCCTTGAAAATTTTTGTTCATGGGGATGTTCTCTCTTTTTCTCCTCTATTTCTATAGTAAAGATGTCAGGAATGTCATGTGTGGCCTTTCCTATTTTTGCTAGAGGACTTTATGTGTTCCAGGAATAAACAGCAAAGCTTTCCAAACTTACCTGGAAGGGAAAAGCAGAGGATTATCAACCTGATCTTCCTTCATCCCATAGACTGTTAAACTATTTGAGTTAACTTAAAAAATAAAACTTAAATGGTTTGACTTAACAAACTTGACATGCCCTCTTACTTGGATTTTAGTATCATGTGGAATCATGTTTTTCAGAGTTTTCCAGGTAGACCACACCTTTATTTTTAATATCAGCAAAATTATTCCTACTTCTGTGACAACTTTGTAATGCTGACATGTTATCAGTTGAAAAACAGCTTTATAATACTTCGATGTACTAACTTAATCTACTGAGTGAAACATGACAAGAAAGACTTTTTGCTCTATCTTCCTGTCTTTATTCTAGTTGAGTCTATCAAATCTCTGCTGTGTATTACAAATTTCTAAATTAAAATTAACCGCAATTTAGCCAAACTAAAATGATTTTGGTAAGAATTAGCTATTTTATTGAAAACAGGCTCATCAGCCAGGTTCAGATCACATCTCCCAATCACAGGCATACATCTATCCCAGGAGCACTAGAACATCTCAAAAGGATAGTGCTGTTCAAGCAGAAAACAATGTGAAACCTGAAAAGAGAAACATTTCCAACAACTCAGGCTGAGGCAGACAGTCCGAAAATTTCAAGGAACTCAAATGAAGACTTTTTGACAGGATGTCTAAGGCAATCTCAGCTCTATACTTTTCTATCAACTCTACACATAAGTAGGACTCTAGATACGCAGTTAGAAATATATACAAATGTTGTGTATAACTAAATTTGCACGTGTTTTTTTGTCTGCATCTGTTGGGTTTTTTCCCCCCTCAAGCATTCAGAGTAAATTGTTACAGCAGGAAATGCACAGTTGTTTCACTCGAGAAAGCACTCACTGTTGTCAATTTATCTTGACTTAATTGTTCAATTTTCTGTCTACTTACCAATAACTAGTAGAAGCATGTGTCTTCTAATTCCTCCTTGTAAAGGGCCACAGTTTGCTTAACCATGACTATTTAATCAAATCATGGCCACCCATCATGTGTTTGTTTAATACACTGCAGGAACAGTATCACAAAGTTTGCATGTGGGTAGTTTAATTTGTTTTTCTTTCCCATTTATGTGTGACACTTCCCGCAGGAGGGAGAAAAATATATATAAAATTAATGTCAGAATACCACAAGAAATTTCATTAGACAGCTAGTGAGTACTCACAAAGCAGCTCCCTTTAGCTTACTCTGTCTGGATCCCCGGCTGGGTGTCTCTGTGGTCAGCAAGGCAGGCAGGGAGTGCAATGTAGTGGTCCCACTGTTCACCTCCTGCTCTGAACAGCCCTCTAAGCAGGCTAACTCTCCCCAAAAACAGCTACAGAACAACCTAGAGAGTGTCACTTTGTCACGTTAAAATTATGAAGCGAGCCTTTGTGAATGCCAGTGGGGTCTCACAAGGCATCTTTGCTTCTGGTGCAATGTATCTAATGTCCCAGCAAACACAGTTACCTTCATTTGAGGTTTTGAAGTCCTACTCATACTTATCTCCTCTCTCAAAGTTAAGCTAATCAATATGGTACCTTCAGCTTATGGCATTAACCACAGTTGCTGTCAAGAGTTTTTGCTGCTGCTTCTGCCATGTCTTTCTGTCCTGTATTTCTGGCACCGCTTGCAGCACAGTGGTGCGAGCAGCCATGGAATTAGCAGCAATGGTGACAGCAATGGCAGTTGAAGCAGGAATGGCAGAGAAGGAAATAACTGTTGCTTATTATACACCTTGAGTTTATCCTTCCTCTTTGTTGGGAGTGAGTTTTGTCATCCTTTATGCAACTTAAACTCTTTAGCACCTTTCTTTATTTCAAAATAGATTACTTATGCAGGAATTTTTTCTAGATGCTTCTCTTCTTTAAGAAAGACCACTGACAAAAATAATTCTTATACCATTATTAATAAGTGTGGATACTGCTGTTGGTTTTATTTTTGTACTTGTCTCATTTCCCTTACATAATAAACTTATTAATCTAATACCAGATATAAATTTAATTTTATTAATTACAATGTCATTGCTTTATTAAATGAAATCTAATTAATAATATTCTATTTTAGTTTTTAATTCTTTTTCCCTGCCAATCATTTTTCTCTAATTATTATTTACCTTGTCATATATAGGCATTTATCCTGACAACTGAACTGATGCTTAACAGGTTGGCTCAGCCTATGTGAAGTGCAGCGTACATGTAAGCCATGCTGGATCACGACTACAGAGACAGACTGATGAGACTGATGGCAATGACAATGATTCTAAAGGCAATGGCAATTAATCTAACCTAAGAGAAACCCCATAAAAGAAAGACTGGGGGCCATGCACCTGTTTCAAAAACCAGATAGTCTGGAAAGATACAAAGTTTGCTTTGAAAACTCCATCAGAGGAAACAGTCAGGAAATAATACATGTGCCTAATACACCGTGAAAAGCAAGAGGTTCTATGGCAAAAAAATATTGATCTTGTAAACAGTGGAAAAATACTCCTAATTTAAACTCAAGAATGGTTAGGCAAAGCACTCATCACAGTACAAAAGCACATTGAGAGATATCACTTTTGCAGTATGCAATAATAGCATAAGAACACTAGACTGACTTCCAAGTATTTACAGCTTGATGAAGGGAAATAATACCATCTCAAGTGTCTTACTTGATCAAACTGGGGGTCTTCTCCTCGTTGCAGAGATTTGGTCAGTGGCTTCTCCTAAAAGAAAATATATTAAATATGTTTTACTTAATATCAATACTATGATATATTCTATCAACTCTACTAATATTTTTCTGTTAGATTTTTACTCATGTAATTTTCCTCCTGATTAGTTTCATCTGGAGATACTGTTTTTTTCATATGCAAGAGACGTCTCTGCATACATATGACCTGACAGAGTGCCTTTAGTGTCTTTCCGAGAAAGAAAAGAATTTACCATTTATTATACCTGAGTTACTTGGTGCTCAAACTGATAAATTCTTTCAAAATCCTAAAAAGCACATGGTATTTCCTCTAATACATAATGAAGGAGCTCTATTTAGCTACATGATATACCTTCTCCTTATAATACTAGTAGGCAATACAAACATGTCCATAGATACAGTGCATCACTCAGTGCATACTGAAAGGAAGGTGATTTTAGAAGAATCAAATAACATAGAGTTCATTTTTAAGTAAAATAATTGTGGAAAAAATGGCTGTATTACTCAAAAAATAAAAAAGGCAGTTTTGGAATGGAAGCAGATTTTCAGGACAAGTTCTCAGAGTACCTAGGAAGGCCAAGGACAACTGTCCAGGTCAGAAAGAGTCCCCACGTGTGAACATCTATCCACCTTTATGGCCTTCTTGCCAAACATGCTCAATTACTGAAGCATGTAGAAGTACATAGTCCAGTATTGTATATATATATATGCAACAGTATAGAAAACATTACTCTCCTAAAACACAATGAAAATGAACAATACATGAAGGCAGATGACAGTCTGAAAAACATGTCAGTCACATCACAATTCTGCAATGAATTGTACTACTGTTGCTGGTGCCTGAAATATGCCAGCACCTTATTCTTCTGTAGATCACGCATCTTCTACAACTGCAAAATCGGGGCTCTCCCACCAGCTCAGCATGAGATTTTCAGTTTAGCTTTCAGCAAACTATTACACTCATCAGCATCCGTTAATGTATCAGACAAAAAACCATCACTGCTAGGGGATGTGAGATGCAAAACAAAGAAATCTGCAAAGCTGCTGAGATAATGGAATGGAGAGACTTGAGGTGGGCCAAAGATTTATATTATTTAATGCTTCTCTCTGGAGAAAATGTTGTCCAGTATAATCCGCTGACTGATTCTGAAATTAATTATGCAGATCCACTTGTAATACCAGCTGGCAAGAAGGCTGGCTGCAGGGTGACCACAGTATCCCCTGACTACCTACCAAATAGAAAAATCAACAAAATCTTTTCTACTGAGTCACTGATTTATGCAGGACAGTTATCAATATTTTGCACTGTTATCTCTAATGTCTAAAGTGATTCCTCCAGGTTACATTAAGGACACAAAAACTATTAATTAGAAATTTATGACAGATTATCGGTAATCAACAGACACAATAAAACCTTGTAGCTCAGAAACAGACACACGATACTACCCTACCCGCAGTCCTCCTCCTCAATCAGTAAATTGGTGCTACCCTGCCTAGTTGTGTCTTATGGGAGGACAATACTTATTTTGACTGCGGCCACACATTGAAAATGACAGCAGATGATCTTTCAGAAGTTCTGTTCAACTTATTTAAAAGAAGAAGATTTTTAAGTTTTTATGGATCCGGACAAATCATTATACTAAGAATTAATGCAGTTTAGAAAATAACACACAACCCTTTTCTTTTTAATTAAACTTCTGATTCTGTTTCAGAAGACTTGCATTACCACAGAGAAATTTCTTAAGGTCTGTTTCAATACAAAGAGCTTTGGCATGCGGAAGCTTTGTGTTCCTGTGCCCAGCACTGCAATGCTTGGCTTTCAGAGTAGTATCTAAAACCTTGCAGAAATGCATTCAGTGTTTCAGACAGAAATGAAGTGTGGAATTCCTTGTCACAAGCTTATCTGTAAGGTAGACACAATTAAATGAGACAAATCATGCTCTGGGAACCCAGGTCTGGAAATACAATCCTGAAAATGTCTTTATTACCTGTTGCCTATCTCTGGAAGCACTTACACCTACTTTAGTTACTCATGATGACCTTTCACAGGGGCTGTGCTTCTACGTTGGTGAAGATCCCTCCATTCTGAGAAGGCAATATAACTCAACTCATGCCCTCTTACAGGCAACTAGACCAGGGCTTCCCAAAACATGGTACATTCACCTAAAGAAACCATTCACAGGCTGTGTCACAGACTTGGTTGCAGTAGAAGGCAGCCCTGAGATGGAGACCAGCCAAGGACACCCACCAAAAGTCAGGAAGGGTTGTGCTGCCATAACTTCTCATTGTGTCCAGTCTATCGCTTTAACTGCGGCCTTTTTCTTCCCTTCATACCATCCTGCACCTACTGCTGTCCTGCCACTCCCCCTTTCCTTGTGCTCTTGCCAGGCAGCAACTGCTGCTGCAGCTGTCTCTGCCTCTTCTTCGTCCCCCTGTTCAGGCTGCTGCTGTTGCTTTTTCCTCAAACTCTCTCCAAGTACGGTGCTGCCACTGACTCTGCCTGAAGTGACTGAAGCAATGGCTCAGCCTGGCTGGACCCAAGCTGACCCCGTGAAGTCTTTGCTCATACCCCCCTGTTCTGGGAGTGTGGTGCCCATGTCAGAGCTACTCATTGTCTCCCTGCAGTGAACGGCAATAACCACAGAAAGTTACATTTGGGGCTTGGAGATTTGAGAAAATTTGAAGTAGAAGTTTTTACTATTTAATTTATTACTAATGATGAGTACTGAATACATAATGTACTGAATAAAGGTGAAGGGCCAGATACAAATATGTTTTTCGGTGCCTAAGCATTCCTAAAATATGAAAGGGTGATAACTTGCCTGATGAGGGTAACAAGTGACCATGTCAGGAAGACACTGATACATAAATTCAAAGACAGCTCAACTGCATGCAGGTGCTTCAAGTATCCTTTGAAACCAGCCTCTTTTCTTTATGCAATAGATTTCTTCTCATCTACTGCAAACAACTTGCCTATTCTGTACCACCTAGTTCTAATATCCTTACAAATCTTAAGATTTCATTTTATGCAGTATTTTCGACATGGTTGCTCTGTCAGCTACTATGTATTTATACTCATGTTAGGCATTTTCATTACATACCAAAGGTTTGGGACTGGCAAAGGAAAGGTTAAAACGTATAGTAAAGTGAAATAGCCTCTCAGTAATAGATTCCATAGCAGTCTATTTACCCTGGAGATTCACTTACTCAGAAGTTTTTAAAAAAAATCTTTAAAATGTTTTCCAGCCTCAAGGCACTATTTTATTTTTATTTATTTTCTTGCCCACCCAATTCAGAAATGGCAAAGAGGCCCTTTTATGTTTGAGTCTCTGTAGCTGTAATACATTCTACAGAAATGTCTTTCAAATCTTGGATGAATAGGTAGGCTGAATTTGGAGCCAAAGCCAACAACCACAAAATATGAATAAAGAAAGTTTTGATTAATCTGAAAAAGCCTATAGCTTTCTGGGCTATAAAAAACATGACAAAGTTTCAGAAGAATGGACGCTCAATAATAATACTTCCATTTTTAATCACTAAGTTAAACATCTGTATTTCTTCTTTGAAGTGCTGCCTTCAACTGTATACTCTGTTCATGCTGGAGACTCCCATGATATGAATACACATTGGAGAAAAGCAGTAAAGATCAGCAAAGACAATTTTGCATTTAATATGTGAAACTATTGTTTTTCAATGAAACTATCTAAACTTCTTGCAACACTAATGCTTACAAAACAAAATGCTCACCTAAAAATTAATTTCCTTCTTCTGCCTCATTACTGTTGTGAAAACATTAGTAGAATATAATAATAGAATATGTTGAATATGCAAATATATCTTATCACATTTGCATGCATCACCTAAATATAATATTTATAATTTATCGTTAAAATAACATATCAGTCAAACCCTCTATTCACACAGGCACACTAAAACATTTCTCCAAAGACTCAGACACTTCTGTTGGTTGATATATTAATGCTTTTCCAGGGCTTCTACACAAAAATAATTGGGTAAATTTACAAAGGGATAGATTTTTTTTCGACCGTTTGACACAGAACGAGAGTTCAGAGAAACATGAAAACAAAAGGATGTTGTAGTGCCTATTAAGCTTCACTATGTCAGTGTGTTCTAAGGATATATAACGCCCCTCAAAGTTATTTCTAACCTCACTGACCATTAGGCATGTTATTCCTACTGACAGGGCACTGCTTTACTGACAGAGATAAAACTGACTTAAGAGCATGGATGATGAAAGGATATTTTGATACAAAATATAACTTTTGCACTGCATGCTAAAAAGCAGCCACACATACTCTACTGAGTAGTCTGCTGGGACAGAAGAGCAGAAGGGACCTTTTCAGATAAAATGGAGTAGACATAGACCACATTCAACTCCTACAGCTACAAAATATATATAATGCATGTAAGCTCAGTCTTAAGAAACAAGAATCCCCAAGTGTAATTCTTTTCTGCTTATGATGAATCATCATGTAATTGCCCCCCCCAAATTGAACATCTTTGTCTTACATTCTTTTCAGCAGGAAAGTGGTGTTTTGTAGGAAAAGGTCTGCTCCAAAAAATAGCTGGATCAAACATGCTAAATTTTTTATTTTGCCATTAGCTATTTTTTATATATAAAGATCGGAAAACTTATCCCTGTAAATCTTGCGCTCATGGTGTGTAAACCTTTCTATATCATCTAAGAGAAAATGCCATGATGGCAATTTGCTTCTGAAGGCTGGGTGTGTGAAACTATTCCACAGAGGAGCCCCTACCCTTTAGATGGAGCTGACCTACCAGCCAGTTGCCTCTGAAAGAGACAGTTTGTCTGTCTAGTTCCTGCCTCCACTTTGGCTGTGTGCTCCTGCCTCCCAGAATGGATCTATGCTGATCCTGCATTGAGCCGGTTCATGCAGCTGAACTTGCAAGTATTTACTTCTGTTTTGCCCTCTAAAAAATGGATAGAACAGTCTATGGACCCATAAAAAAGTTAATGTACTAAAAATAATTCTGAAATTCTTGCGAAGTAATTTTCATCTCCTATGTACCTTCTTACTATTTGGAATTCCCCAGGAAACCTAGTTAATTTATACCTAAGCAAGTAAGATAGTCAAGCTTTTTGACTCAAAAGAACAATCTGTTTACTCTGATAGTCTCCCAAATGTCTCCCACTTGAAACTTCCATGAAACAGGCAATTAGTGTCCTGTTTTCACAGCCATGCTTTGCAAGTCAGCAGGTCCTCATGCATAAAAATATAAATTGCCAGTTCGGTAGATGACAACAGAATCTTTGATTTCTCTTACTGCTCTGCTCAACATCATTAGCTGCTAGATACCTCTTTTAAAAGACTGTGTCAGTGACCATGGTACATAGATAGTAAAATAAACAGAAAAGGGGATTTCCTATATTAACCTTTGAAATTCTAAGCATACACCAAAAGAAAATTCTAAATGCAAATTAACAAAAAAGATAGGATAATACAGCTTCAAGAAAACACAACAACTCTGCGTAAGACAAAATTATAGACTCCAAAAATGTTAAAGAAAACTCTAATGAACTTCATGTAACTTTTGAAGATTAAATAAAAAAGCAGTGCTAATTGTACATGGTATTTCATATGGAGAAAAAAGCATATTTCAAGTGGCAATGAAATATATGTAAAAATAATTTACATATCCCATAAATTTTTATTTTTAGCAAACTCAGGTCAAAAACCTACTTGTTGTTACAGGTATTGCACAAAAATAATGAAAAGTGCATGTTTAGAAGACAGGCTCAGCATTACTCAGCCCATTCTTTCTTCATGCAATTGCTCTTTCTTTGTAACAGCTCTTCTCTTTCATTCATGTGGAAAAGGATGTGCCCAGTGCCACTGTACTGCTGAATACAAAATTGTATGAGAAAACATCAGTTCAGCTTCAAATACAGGTTTTCACTTACTGGCTCTGACTCTTGCCTCCCTAACATCCACGTCATGTACTGTTCTGACTTGGTGATAGCTTAATGTCATCACATCAGTTATTACAGGCTAATTTTTGTGTGATGATCACATTCTCTGCAAAAGGCATCTTTTACCTATGCTGTCTACTAACAAAACTAAAATGTGGACACTCAGAAAATCTGGTCATGAGACTATTTAATCTGAAGTAATTGATGTATCAGAAAAAATGGCCCAACAAACCAAAGAAATAGCAAATTAATTAGTAGAGTAAATTCCAAGCAGACTAAAGAGAGAAGAAAACCCACTGAATTAAGAGTTTGCTTTCCAAGTGTTTCCAAGATGCACAGTGCAAAAATTAGCAGTGCAACTTTCTCAAAATAACACAGAACTTAAGAAAAAAAACCCCTCACATAAAACAAATATGGAAGTTTTCTTTCTTTCACTTACCCTGAGCAAACAACTCAAGAACTCTGACATTCTTATTTGATCAGTAAAAAAATTCCCAGACATGCCCTCAACTTGGTGTTGATAATAAACAGTCACAGACTTTAAACAAAGGTTAAATGCTGTTACAGATATATGAATAACTGCAAGAAAATCCAACCAACGAAACAAAAACCTACTGCTCTCAGCATCTGCATCTTCTTTATTATCTTTACATTGTGAAGGTGTTTTTTTGTTAGTAAGATGAAAAAAAATTCCTTTAAGTACAGAATTTTAAGCCCAAATAAGCTGATGTCTACCACTTCAAAAAGAAGTATTTTAAGAACATGCTTTTGTAAAATCTGCAAAATTGACAGCAGTATTAAGGTTGACTTCACTGAAACTTGAGATAGACTAGCACAAGCGAGGCAGGAAATTCTATTGGCTGTTTATTTTCAGAATTGTGTATTAATGGGAATGCCTTTTTAAAATTGTAACTTAAAAAACACATCAAAAGCATCTGTCTGAATACATGCAAGCTGAATACTTTCCTTGGTCCTCCTTGATTTTAGTTACCCCACTACTACAGTGTACAGGAAAAGAGGTGAAGTTTACAACCTCTAAGTCTGATAAGTTTAAAAAGAGCATCTAGAAACAAAGTGTGGACACTTAATGCTGACATCATAATTCCATCACAGGCCTTTGTTAGTAGACTGATTCTGACTTAAAAACTTCTAATGTAATAAGATAAAATTTTGCTAATTGGAACATAATCTGCTGAGGCAGAGAAAATATGAAGTTTCAGTGGCCCCTTATGATGAAAACTCACGAAGGACCATGATGTACAGCTTGGTGAAGGACTATAAAGTTAATATACTGGATTAACTAAGACAGTGCTAATTGAATTTTAGGTACAGGATTTAGTTTATTAGTATTCCCAAATCCAACTAATGATTTACATGTATTAAATTTGATGCTATCAATATTCCCAGTTTCTATACCTAGAATCAATTACTACAGATTCAGTGATTTACACTCCTCAAAGCTATCAACTAAATATATATATATTTGACTGTAAATCTGAATCCTCAAGAAACCCCTAAACCATTTAAAATCATTTATTGCTAAACTAAACTAGTATTAACGAAATGAGAAAGGCCTGTTACAGGATGCAGCAATAAACTGTTGCAGGGTTGGAAAACAGCATGGCTATTACATTGCAAAGCCTCACTGCAGCAAGCCACAAAAAAAAAGACAGTTCTTGCTTTTATGATGCATTTTCTTCAAGGTGAGCAAGATATATCGGAATTACTTCCCAGAAAAAAGTGAAGTAAATACAGAGATTTCTTCTTCTTTTGTTTGTGCTGTGATCCATTACAACGCATTTTCATAAAAATGTTTCTCCATAATAGGAACAAGAACATGCTCAAAATGCAGACACCGAGAGAAAGCTATGTGCAAGGCCTGGCAGGGCAGTGGGGGGCTGGAGACTGGCCCTGTTGCAGTGTTACTGTGGCAGGGACTGACCACCCTGGGGGCTGTAATAGGGCTCTGGGCTGTGGACAGAGGTGGGCAAACCCCAGAGAAGGCTATTAAGGCTTATTAGGGCCCTCAGGGCCCTGACCACTGGTTACCTATTCAGAGTAATGTGACCTAATTTAATCAAAGCTATAGGAAGCCCTTATCAGTTGATTTGAATAAAAGTAGAGTTGTAATTGCAGGGCTGCTCCAGGCACAGTTGATTGCTCTGTAAACAGGAACGACATTTCTCTTAAGCCTCAGACAGCTGGGGTTAATAAACAACAGTTACTGACCCCAGTAGTGGTCTGCTGTCTTCCAGCCACTGCTGCTTTAATATCAGGTAGCTTACTTACCATCACCAACTATGCACCTGTTTTCACAGAATAGACCAATAGAGGAGGCAAGGTATATTTTTAAAGTGAACTTGAGAAATTCCGGTGACACTCTAGTTTTCTTAAAACTTCCTTCATTTTGGGCTTTCTTGGGTATGTGTTTATCTCAAAGGCTGTAGCTGTACCGTAACAGATATGTCCCCAGGTGACTCCTTTTCCTCCCAGTTACTGGTATTGATGTGACAGACTTTCAAGGAGGATTACGGTGTGCCCTTGCAGAGCTAACATCAGCCTTCACTGTTCTTTTGCTACAAGTATGATGGCCATAAAAACCATAGCTTCCATCCATACTACATGCCCAGCTAAGGAAACAAGACTTTATTGGGTGAATTTCTAAAGTGGGAAGGCAGTATTGTGAGGTATTTAAGTTTTTCTCATATTTGTAGTGCCACCAGATATGCAGGGTCAAATATAGCATAATTGAAGCTGTCTGATGTGTAAACTATACCACACCAGAATCAGGCCCAGATAAGAGCACATAAATGTAAAAACATACAGCAAACTTGATGAAGCAGTACCTCACTGACTTCAAACAGGACACTGAAAGCATGCAAAGGATGAAGTTGTTGTGAAAATATGTAAAGGTATCTAATTAATTGCCACTTATCTGGCAAGAATGCTACCGAAGTATAAGCTTGATTTTCTTTCTGTCCTTCATGATGACAGACCAGTGATAAGACTGGCCTGAGATGACTGTAGTACAACTTTCATTTTCTTGATAGCGGTAATAACCAGTATTTTTAAATGACACAAAGATATGATTAGGGGCATGTGGTAGGTTCTCTGCTATATTTGCAAGCATTGCCAACGCTCAATGATATAGTATGACAGCCCCAGTGACCTTGGATTGAATCTGCCTTCCAATGTTAAATCCTCTTAGCGATTTGAACCATATGTGCCATTGACTATCCTCTAACTGTATCCATGGAATAGTGAGGTCCAGGGACAGCAAGCATCCTTGAGAGTTTTGCCATCAGAATGAGATCTGAAGCCTCAAAGAACATTCTGCCCACATGTTCGGCTATGGAAACCCTGAGGTCACTGAGAAAGCTCCTGTTGACATTGCCTAGCTCTTGAAATGTGTTTTTTTATAGAGCTGTATCTAGTTGCAAATGTCTATGCCAGTGGCTAAGCAAAAATGTGTTCTTTTCCTTCCTGGTTGCTAAAATGGCATGAATTTTGTCCCTCCATCTCATATGGATGCTGGAGTCTGACCCACGCTGCATCCTGTCTCCATCCTCCTACATTCCCACAATTACTTCTGAAACCCTACATTTGCCTCTCCCTCCAACTCTTTTTCCAACTCTTCATCATATTCTTTCCCTCAACTCCCATGTTTCAATTCTATGATACATAGAATTGACCTAGGATCCAGGAAGCTCTGCTGAACTGACACCTGCTGGGAGCACCAGGAGAGGAGCTGTCTCCTGAGGAGAATGACTGTCCTTGGTCCTCCAGACTGTCCTATGACTGACAGACACATTCTGCCCATTCAACAAGACATTTAATTCATCCACTGTACTGGATCTGTAGGGCTCCATACAATAAAAGGATAGTATATTCAGGTTACATATCAACTAGTTAAAGTAAGATGGTGCATAGATGCTTTCACTTTCTTATGAACAGGTGACAGTCCTCAGTACAATATAATAAAATGAGGCAGAATTTTATAAAGCATCTTAAGTACTTCTGAGACAATTATTGAAACAATAGATAATTATTCTTAATGTCTTACACATTATTTGTCACAACTGGATCTAAAAGAATCTAATCTTCGAATATTTATTTATATAATTGAAATACTAAATAAAGAATACAGTAGAAATAAAGAATTAAGATATGTGAGATACAGCGCTATGATATTATGAACCTCTCAGAGTTGGGATGGACTGCCCACATGCTTTACATAATTTTGATTACCACAAACACTAGTGGAATAAAAGAATTATATTAATGATGAGTGACATAATCCTTGAGTAACACAGAGGTGGATAGGAACAGACAGCAATGGGAACCTGGCACATTTGTAGCATTTATAGAGGAAGGTCCTAGGGAAGATATTTTTTGTATGAGAAAAAAGAGCAACATTTTCAATAAATACTTGCATGAAGTTATTCAAATAAAGTTGTCTTCAGTTTATCTGGCCATACACTAACTGAGTGGATAGTTAAAACAGAGCAAGACAGTTTGCCCTTCCTCTTTTCCATGAAATTACTTGTAACTGCTGTCTGTGCACTGTGAATATCAGGGGTCCAAAGTCTCTGTGTATGCCAAACTATTCATGAGGACTTGAAATGAAAAAAATGTGTCATGCTAATGTGTTTCATTATAGGTGAGAACAAAGGAGTCATTCCTCATGTGATGCAGCTGGAATTTTAGTCCATGTAAACCAGAAAATTCTACATTATAGCTATGGGATAAAACTGCTTTCTATTATTATTACCTACATAAATCTTACTAGTTATCACAGCCCAGACCTCAGAAAGCAAAAAACCTTCTACCTCCTTTTCTTCCAAGTCTGTCCTTAGCATATTTCTTCTCTCACCTAAAGAAACTGAAGCCTAGATTACAGTTAATTGAACAGCAGTGCCACTATACATGTTGGTTGGTCAGTCTTTGCAAAAACAAACATGCATCATTCTTGCTCTTTCAGAGTCTTCCTAACCACCTGCTTGACCTATCACCAGCCCTGTTTTGAAATAGGTCTGTACTTTAATGTCGTTAAGCTTCTAATGAAATGGAAGTAGTAAATACACTAGTATGAACCACATCACTGCTTTCAGGTTTTTTTTCAATGGCAAGATAAAACCTACTCAATAAATGGAGAAAGATACAAGCAGAATACATGAATATGCTTATAGTCCTGATCCTATAATAAGTAAATTCTGTTCTAGAGTTCAGTATTCAGAGAGATCCTGAATTTAGACAAGCTCAGTAAAAGAAGATGCTTGAAGGAGAAAAGCGTAATGAAAGTTTACCAACAGCTAAATTAACCATTAACCACTGTCAATGCCTGTAGCTCACTATGTTTTATCAATGTCTACAGCTGTGTGTAAGTACTGCTGAAAGCCGTATTTGAAGATTAGCCTGATCAGTATGCACAGGATGAATTATTACCCTAAGTGATAATCAACAGTCCTAAAAAGGAAACTATTTTCTGTGTTTTTTCCTTACAGTGTTAAGATACATAAACACATTTTATCATCTGAACTGCAAAAATGTTTCCCTGGCTTCACCATTCTAGCTACATTTTAAGGTTAGTTAAAAAAAAAAAAAAAAAGAAAAATCAGTAAAAATAAAATATCAAATTGTGTTAAGCAATACAGAATATTTACAATATAAATTTATAAAAACTAAATATAAATGCAATCAGCCATGAAAAAGGTCTGCAGAAAAATTCTTAATATTCATTAAAAAGGGAACAATTATTTACAGAAAAGAAGCAGGAAATTATTAAAGGTTACCAGGAAGAAATTATTTACATTTCATTTATGTAAATTTAATTTTATAAACTGGTAAAACCCTTTAAATTAATTCTGTTATCAAATACCTTTAATCTGGATTAATATAATTTGATAATCTAGGTAGAGTTGTTTAATCATTAAAAATTAGTCACATAATCGTGAACATAATGTAGTTACTGCAATGTTTGTTGTATTTTAGAGACCCTGAAAAGGTGAACAAATTGGCATGAAATTCCAAATAAAATATTCTCCAGGCAAAGTAAGAAAACCCATCTGGAAACAAAAGGTTTCCATTCTAAATTGTTAAAGATTTAGCAGTGGATAGACAACATTAGATTAATGCCTAGAAAACGTATTAACTGGGGAGTGCATTTTTTATGATGTTTGCTGCCAGATCCAGTAACCAAAATGTCAAATCATACTTGGTTGACAGCCAAGGCAGAAGGAGGAGTAGGTGACATTGCCCTTTGATTTCTCTGCTGCTGGAAACTTGCTATCCCTGCTGAGATTTCATGGGGCTGCAGGAGCGGGTGGGTGGTGTGCCCTTCATTGCTGCCCTAGAGAACACCAAAAATTTTTTGTGCCTTGCTAGCATCTGCAATGCATGGTGGAACACAAACCTGGTTTTCCACCATAGTTGTCAGAACACTGTAATTTACAGGTGGGCTCTGTGTACATCACAAAAGAAAGAGATAAATATCTCAAACAGGCATATGGAACCCAAAGAAACTGAGAGAAAAATTCATAAAAACAACGGTAATGATAATCAGGAAGGATAAGCGGGCAAAATGTGTGCATGAAAAGAAATATCCAAGTAAAAAAAATATATCAGTAAATCTTTAATTTAATCCCATATTAACATCAGAGCTTGAATGTGAGCTAGACTGTGATAAAAGAGAGGAAAAAGCAATTATATTATAAACAGATCATTTTAGCTTCTCTAAAAGAAACCTTAAGTATTCATCAGTCATTATAAAATTAAACTGTCATATCTTGTAATGACTTAGAGAATTCAAAGTAGAAATATCTCAGTGTTAGAGCACTTTGCAAGTCTGATTTTCTTTGAAGTACATTTGAGTTTAATTAGAACAGAATCTTCAAAGAGTTCACCATCTGACTACCTATTGTGAAAAAAGGCCAAAGGGTGGCTCTGCATCATCAATTTATAATCTTTGTCTTGCAAATCCCTGGGACTTCCTGGTCACAATTCTAGTTAGGAGAGTAGAAATGTAGGAACAAAGCTGCTAAACATCCAACAGCTACCCCACAAAAAGTGTAGACTTAAATTCTTAGTCATTATTCCAGAATATTTTTTTTCATTTTCCCTTGTCACTTCTTTTTGTTACAACCTAATTATTTCAAGATCATTTTGACTGAATGTCTACAAAATCCTGCTTATACATTTGTCACAGTCACCCTCAAATAGAAGCATGCCATGACTTGTAAATCCTATTAGTATTAATAAGATGTGAGTATGTCATTGAATTATTGTTAGCGTCTCACGGTTAGACCCCTGTAAGAAATACATTCTGAAAATGCTGACAAGAAGGTAACATTCCAGCCTCTTGTCATATTTTCACATTCTATGTTGAATTTACCAGATAAAATTTCACTGAACAACTTCTGGAATAAGGAAAGATCAACATTCAGATACCCATAGTTTCACAAAGTGACAAAACGAATGTATCAACACACAGAAACTCGAAATCATCTTAATACAAGGTGAAATCAGAATAGATCAGGGTCACTGGTTTGTATATATGTCTGAAATATTACATGAAAATGCAGAGATTAATGTTTAAGAATAACAGAGGTGCTGCAAGGAAATTAGATTCTCAGTTCTGGTCTTCTTGTTTCCCTGACCTTGTCAAGTAATTTTGTAACACATTTTGTCTTAACATTTTAAAGATGTTCACTGTGCGTCACACGAACACTGCATGGTAATAAATAGCTGCTGGCATTTTTTTAAAGGACCTGCACTATGACTGTCAGTTTATTCTACTTGTGATTTAGAGCGGACCCATGAAAGAAGAAAAAAAAATGGCTCTTTGTAAAAATATTCCTTCCTGTTAGCTTTTTTTTGGTGTTATTTCCAAATTAAGTAAGATACTTCTGTCATCTTGCATCTACCTGATGTTTCTGAGAAAAGTTTGGAAAAACCTTCCAAGCATCAAATGCTTCTGAATCTAAATCATGACACAAAGCTAAACAGATGCCCGAATCAAGACAACCTTAATTTCACTGTTCAGAATAAACAGACCTGAAAATGTGGAACTGAACTAAGTATTCTATGCAGTGCTTTACAAAAAAAGTTCCAAAATTTTATAAAAATTCCATTTACAGCTCAGGAATGCGGGTTCCTGGTTGTTTGTGGTTGTTGGTTTTTTTTTTTTTACCTTGTCAAAACTAAAATATAGGTTACAGAACTATTCTTTCCTGATCAAAATAACAAGGATGTATATAAAATGTAGTCTCAAGTTAAAACAGCAGACTGCCAGTTCAGTTACGTAAGGCAATTTGCAACAGACATACTTGCATATTAAATTTGCCTAAAACACAAATAAGGATGGCTCTCTCACTGACTGTGCAAGACCTTGTAATGTAGTTCCTTTTTCAAATGCTGCATGCTTTTTCATATCTGGAAAATAGGTGCTATAGCACTTTGTTAGATTACGAAATCTACTACTGTCAGAAATAAACCAGGAATTAGCAGTACTATTAATTTTAATGTTTTAGCTGAAAAACAACAATGTTCAGAAATACTGTTTTTATTATATTTCATAATTTTCTGATCTATTTTGACTCAAGTGACTGCTCTGCCTGCTGCAAAATCTATGCTGGCTGACACCCTTTCTGCCTCTCAATCACATTAACATGTGCCCATATTGCAAACAGAGATAAAAATATTCATTCCTTTTCATGTCACCCCTTTGGCATATCTTGCATACCTCTGTTCTCTCCCACAACCTTCCAATTGCCATAGTAGTGTATCTTATAGTTTGGGAAACACTATCAAACTCCACTGCAGACTACAAGCAAAATATTCTTCATTGTACTGCAAGCAAGCCTGATTTAAAAATAACTTCAAAGCAAAGTACATATACACTTAGAGATTCTTTTTACTCACAAGAGGTTCTGCCATGATGATGCGAATCTTGCGTTCAGCCTGAGTAGTAAAGTTAACAAACAAGCTCTTCAGGACATATTCGCCTGGTTTACTGTCTGGGTCAACACTGATAGGCAACATGGCTGGAGGTCCTTTTTCCCTTTGTGTACCAGAAACAGGTGGGACAGGTGGCTTGATATATCCGTTACCCACTGGAGAAGCTGAAATGTAGAAAAAACACATTTACTTTTGGGTAATCGAACATGTCTTAATTCTGCAGAACATCTCAAATGGCCCGCTATACTGTCAAAGCAATACTGGAGACTAGATGATAATCAAAGAAGTATACAACACATGAACACAATTTCCATTGTATAGTTGTAGGTAAAATGTACATAATATTGACTGGATTAAAAAAATCAAAGATTAAATCTTATGTATTAAAATTGACTAGTGTTTACTTTGCAGTGCACCCTCAATCCTCTTGTTCTACATGGCAAGACTTGCAGGTACATTACTCTTTGAATAACATGCTCATTTCTTATCTTTTGTTTGCAGGTCAGATCTGTAACAACTCAGTTGTAAGTAACAAACAAAAGTCAGGAGTCTGGTCTCTTGACTGAGATGTAAAGGGCCTGATTTTCCTCTCATTTATACTGAGGTTAATCAGGAATGACTCCTTTAAAAACAGTGACATTTCACTAGTGTAAGTCTTACATGAAGAGTCAGACATGAAATGTTTTCCATGGACAAAAAATATCCGTTATGTATTAGTTTTCTTGAATGTACCAAACACTACAGTCCCATCCGGCACTTGAGAGATCACATATGTGGTACTGTATCCAGTTTGGGGCTCCCTCATACAAGAATGACTTTACTGTTGTGGACCAAGGGCAAGGGAGGACCACAAAGATGGTCAAGGGCTTACATACTTCCTACATGAGTACAGGCTGAGAGTGTTGGAGCAGATCAACCTTAAGAAGAGAAGGTTAAGGGGAGATCTTATTTCAGTCTTCAGATACCTAATGTCAAAAGCAAAGATGCATCCAGACTCTTTGAGCGCAGTAACAGGATGAGAGACAACAGACCCTAGTCGGAATGTGGTAAATTCCAATTATATCTATGGAAAGAACTTCCACAGCGATGGAGCAATCAACTGGTACAGGTTGTCCACAAATACAGCACAAATCCCACTCTTGGAGATGACTTGACAAGGCCTTGAGAGACCTTCTCTAGTTGGGGAGCAGAGGTTGGACTAGTCAGCCTTCAGAGATGTCTCCCAGTTTAAATTATTCTGTGAATTCCCCATAACCAATAAATATTAAGATATTACGTACCAGGCTTAGCTCTACTTACTGTTTTTCTGGGAAACAAGGAAAAATATACTGAAGTACTACGAAACAAACATTAATTGAAACGTTACCATTCTACACATAAAATTTCCTTAGCTCTTATTGGTAATAAAGTCATGTCTGATTTAAGGCAGGTACTGGTAGCACCCTCTGTTAGCTTTGCCAGAGGCTTTAAAAGCAGCAAATAAAGTAACACAGGGAAGACCAGCCATTAAACACTCTGAATGCAATGTAAATGTTGTAACACCTGTGAGCACTGCTGGTGATTGGGACAGAGGTGTTGTAAAGCAATACAAACTGTGGAAAATGTTGTGAACTGATACCATTACAGCATTCTTCCACAGCACTGTATTCCAGTGTTACATTGTATGTTGCATCCAAGTTGCAGAGAAAGACAGAAGGAAAAAGAAAGAAGAATGAATTAGTGATAGATGACACACATCTTTAGCCTTTCTTTTTGAGGAACAGAACTTCAGCTGAAAGTAACTGTCAACTATTAATTACAGGAGATTGTTTTAAGAATGAAATTTTAGATGTTTCCTAAATTCATTGGTGCCAAAGCATGAAAAAACGAAATCCCAAAGACTACATTATTGTTCGAGAGCATTCAAGACGTGGCAGAATCAGAACTCAAATTCATGCCTTGAAAAATAAAAGAGATGCACTGGAGAAAAGAGAACACGCTTTCCTTCAGAAAAATCAAAGTTTACAAGTCCCCTCTATGACTATAATGCAAGATAGAAATGCTTTTGTTCGTGTTAGCTATTATTCTGCAACTGTAACACATCTATACTTCACTTTGAAAATAACTCCCCTGACTGACAAGGTATGCCATCACTCTTCAGAACAGCAGCATCATTTCTACCCCTCCAGTAGATGTTTCCTGCTAGATTTCTTTCCTGTTGTTATGAAGGCTCTCAAATAAACCACCAAAAATAAAAATTTACTATTACCACAATTAACTAGTTCTCCGTAAATTACAGGTTCGAATGTCTTGTGAGAGGGGAACAGAACGACTTCCTAGGGTTTAACCACAACCCTAAATACATAACAATGCACAATTCCCTAGGGTTTAATGACAACCCAAACCCCTTTAACACTCACCTGACAAGTGGGGGCTCTCAACCTCGAGGACGTGCTCAGGGCAGTGTCCCGACCCAAGGCACCTCAAGGAGTTTCCTTGGGCAGTGTACTGACCCAAGGGGAGAGTCCTGGACCGCAGCTGCTGCTCCAGGGGACGAGCTCAGAATGGCTCCCAGGGGACTCCATTTATACCCAGGCCCAATCTGGTCTGTAGTCAATAGCAGCTCCCACTGGCCAAAGGCCCCATTTACCATGGAACCCTGAGAACAAAGACAGCCCCAAGATGCTACACTGCAGCAGCCAAGAACCTCTGCTCCCACTGGGTGGATGCACCTGCCACAATTCACCCCGTGACTACTCATGATTGGACTGGTTTCCTCGAAGTGGTGGTACAGTCACCTCTTGCCTCCAAGGTTAAAAGGGAGTGCAGTCCTGGTGAGTCTCCATACTCGTTGTGGATTGTCATCCCTAGATGATTATACAATCATATCTTTAAAAAAAACAACCCTCCAACCATACAATGTGTTACAATGAAAACTGAAGGAAGTTGATTAACCATTCTAACAAGGAAGCTTCAAATATATCCAATTAATGCTTAATATAGCAACAAATGCCTCAAGTCTCTTGCCACTTACTTTATTTTTTTGACCTGAAGTGACATTAACACAATAGCACCAAGTTCAATCACATTCTTCTGAATGATGCCAATTTCACAAGATTTATTCACCACCACATTGTCATCTGAGTCGTGATTGTCCATATGGGTCACCATTGCCAATCAGGGTGTCAAAGTCCGCACTGCCCCGCTCTCATACATCGCCTGAATGCCGCCGCCTTTTGCACTCCCTCTGCCAGCTCTGACAGTCCGCTTATTTTAATGGTAACAGGTTTTCCATTCTTATTAGGGTCAACACCCCTCAGCCTAGTAAGCCACTCGAGATGTTATTGACTTATTACCCGCTGGTCCATCACTTAAAAACACTCTGGGATCCCAGAAACCTCCCACCTCATCATCACTCAACAGAATTCGATCCCCCCATTAAAGAAACCCTCCACAAATACTCAGTTTCACCCGGTTTATGCGAATATTTAACCTGAAGTTCACTAAGCTCGGGTCCCGTCCAGGGGGTTGTACAGACTGTGATTCGGGGGTTCCCACCTTGTGGACCTGTGTGCCTTTCTGTTTTAATGAGAGGTCACACATTTCTTCCCTCAAATTCATCTATTTCCTCCAAGCCACTTTCATCAGACTCTCCCCAAGTATTTCCATCCCATTCCTCAAAGATCTATGCTGGTAATTAACTTTCAAATCTGAGCAACACTAGGGGGCTTTTTTGCTCGTGCCAGCATAACTTCATTTTTTTTCCTAATAACCGCCTTCTCTTTCTTTCTCGTAAGAGTGCTGTCTTCAAATAATTAATTTCCAACTGCTCCTCTAAGTTCTCTTTCTCCACTACTACAAAGTAATCCTGTGCCTGAATCAAGCAGGCACCTAAAATGGCACACATTTTTCCTTCACTTCTGCTTATCCACCAACTTCCCCGGCTTTGTTCCAACTTTCTCGCAACTTCCACCAGATCAAACCACCTTTGCTTTGCCCATTGTACATCTGGGGGAGAAGGGGCACAACTATATTTCTGTAATATCTCCTCTATCGACATCCTGCTGACTACACCAATTGTTACAAAGGCTCTCAAATAAACCACAAAAAAAAAAAAAAAATTATTAACACAATTAACTACCTCTCCATAAACGACAGGTTCAAATGTCTGTGAGGAGAACAGAACGACTTTCTAGGGTTTAAGGCAACCCAAACCACATAACAAAGAACTCTATAGGGTTTAACAGCAACCCAAAATGCTTTACAAAGCGCAACTCCCTAGGGTTTAATGACAACCCAAATCCCTTTATCACTCACCTGACAAGTGAGGGCTCTCAACCTCGAGGATCTGCTCAAAGCAGTGCTCCAACCCAAGGCCCCTCAAGGAGTTTCCTTGGGCAGCGTCCTGACCCAAGTGGAGAGTCCTTGATCCATGCATGCTCCCCCAGGGGACGAGCTCAGAATGGCTCCCAGGCGACTCCATTTATACCCAGGCCCAATCTGGCCTGTGGTCAACAGCAGCTCCCACTGGCCAAAGGCCCCATTTACCATGGAGCCCTGAGAACAAAGGCAGCCCCAAGATGCTACACTGCAGCAGCCAAGAAGCCCTGTTTTCACTGGGCGGGTGCATCTGCCACACCCGCAAAGTTTCACTTGATTTTTGAGGGCAAAAGCATAATCATGGAGTCTTGCTGGCTTTATGACTCTTGTCATAAAACACAGTGTATAGGATAGTTCTACATTTATATTGCACAAAACTGCTTCCAAAAATACACTGTTGTTCTGAATAATAATATACTTCAAAGTAATGAAACAAAAGAACCACCAGAGAAGAGTGTAAGCGTCACTCCTCTCCTGTCATCACCTAGGCTCTCCTAAAGCTTAAGCATGAAGACAGTGGGATGCAAAGGATCAGATGCAAATTTATATGGACTATCAAATATACTAGGTAATGGAAATTTCTTCACAAATAGCTTTAGGAAGGAGTCAGACAATATTTTCACAATCACTAATATATTTGCCAAATGTGTGGTTTTGACTGGCTCACATCTATCCATGAAATCAATCTCATCATCAAGTGCTCAGTTAGGAAAAATGGTTTTTTTGTGAGCAGTAAAACTGATTTTCTTAAGGATTTGTGTCCTTTGTGCAGTAAAAGCCCTATCCTTCTCCCCCCATCCCAAGCTCCCCCCAGTCGTTCCCAAGCTCCCTCCCAAGCTCTGTGCCTGGGGCTGGGCAGGCAGACTGCCTGCCAGCCAGCCTCTGCCAAGCAAAATACACCCGGACTAGGCTGCCTGCCTCTCTCTGGCTAGCACAACCATCCTGGGCTCCCTCATGAAGGATTCTGTAGGAATCTAACCAAATGCAAACTTGCCTTCTGTTTCTTGAGCAATTTTGGTTTAAACTGGCTACTAAGTTTAAAATTTACTATGAATGGACACACAGGAGGAATGGAGGGAAGGAAGGCAGTGTGTGAGATCATGCACGCCTCACATCCTTACAAAATTAGGTTTAAGAAACCCTAGTCACACTACCTGGGAGCTGCCACCCTGATCTTCAATCATCATGGCATTCAGCCAGGACTTTGAGACTGGAATTTAAATCCACATAGTCACTGTTAGTAGGAAGCCTTTTAACAACGATGCTGGTAGGTTTGTGACACAGGCTGATCTCATTTTTTTCCAGACATCTAACTAAAAAATCAATTATCTACACAATGTAACAGAGAAATGCAATTATTTGTGAGATTTGTCACTGCACCAAAAATTTTTATTCTAGCTCTTCTCTGAAATATAGAATTGTACAGCCTTTCCCCCAAAGGAGAGAAAAAGGATATCCTGGGGGTTAACGTCTATCATTACTACAGCAATTACAGCAGTTATAGAAATGACTGACATATGACATTGATTTAGTTCAAATTTTGAAAAGATCACTTTGTAGCTGCTAACTCCATTTAAGCATCTTCAGCGTGGAAGACTGAAGACTAACACTGCCAACAGTGTGAGGGTTCTGAGTTGATCATGAGCTGGTCATGAAGTATTATATAAAGGTTTGTCTTTCTAATGAATCTTTTCAGTCTTAAGTATCTGCATATGCTTAATATCTGCATTGCAAAAATCTGGCCCAGTGACCAGGCCATCACCGACATCTATACAGATGATGCATGAGCTGTAACAGAATAGAGTTCTTTTTCCTAGACTGAGAGCCCTAAAAAGCCCATTAAATAAAGTTGTCTCTGAGACATAAAACTGGATATCAAGGCCTCAAAATTTAAGAAACAGCTGCATTAAAGTCATCCATGATTGGTCCCGTTATGTTGACACATTATAATGTGGGCCTTAAAAATAGGGGTGTGTCCATTTTTGCCATCTATGCCAATGAAACACTGCCCCATTAAATAAAAGGCATAATTATTACATGAGAAATCACGACATATACTTTGTATGGGTTTACACAGAAAATATCTGGTGGGGCTGGGGTAGGAGGAAGGGGTTATACTCAATTCTAAGTATTTATTTCATGGACACATTAAGTTTTTACTATCTGATTCAAAGGTAACAGCATTCTACAAAGAGAAGTACCAGAATGGACCACTGAAACATTTAGTTTGAACTCCTAACATATTGTAGGGTACCAGTCACCACACAAGTACTGCATTGAACTAAACCCTTCACCTAGAGAAAAGCAGCTTGTTCCCAAGGAGAATGAATGGTGATGCACATGCAGGAGACTATGGTAGCCCTAATGCCCAAGGGCCCTGCAATAGCAGAGAATCTACAGGTCAATGTTATTTATTAAGTTCTATGCATATTTCAAACTCCTAGGAAAATCTGTAAAAAAGATTAACTATGCTTGATTAACTCTAAGATGTCTGTACCATTTTGGGGTGAAATTCCATCTGAGGGCTACTTCCCTCAAACAACCCATTTTCTTTTTTCCAAGATAGGTTCCCTATTTTTCTGCTATATCTGTCATAAACTGTATTTCAAATGATACTGTTTTCCTACAGAATACTTTCGTTTAGTTCAGGCTATAACCATAAGATTTTCTCAATGTTATGTATTCTTAAAAAAATTAAAACAAGGAGTAAATATGGAAGTAGCAATGCAGTATCACATAGGGTTGTCACTACAACTATATACTATTGGAACAGGAAGGATTACTGAATGAAAATGACTGCTAATTTTTTTTCCTGTGTTGATCATTTCCCTAATCACAGAAATAGTTGTAAAAAAGCACAGTAGTTTTAACACACTCACAGTCACTAAGCTGATAATGGGAATGAGTACAAAATTAAATTATCATATGAGAGTCTCTGCCACAATTTAATACCACAAGCGTTTTTCTTAAAGCTCTAAGGTGAAGCAAATCAACAGAATAATCAGAATGCAAAAGCCAAGAGTCTGTGCTACAGTGGATACAACTTCAGCCAAACACACTTACTGAATTTTCAGTATCTTTAAGAAGAAACAGATTGAAATTTTTAGTTAACTGTGTCAAATTTACACTTCAGCAACAACAAACAAACTAATAACACAAACCCAAACATGTATTTGCAGTATTTCCATACCTACCGAGCCCCTTTATAAAGCCGATCACACTGGATTTTCTCCAACATGCTACTGTAATATCCATGAGCCTGTGAATACCTGAAATGTTCCACTCCTTCAGATAGAAAAGTTAGAATACTTTTCTAAGTAAAATCGAAAAGGAAATTAGTTGTTTCATAATCCTGTTTCATACTTCACTATAAATTTTTCAGCATTGAGGCAGACATTTATTTTAAGTTTTTTGGTTTTGTTTTTTAATACGTTAAGTGCTGAAGACCTACAATGTGTGAGCTAGAGCAGGCCTCCGGATCAGATCAGCCTTTCCATAACCAAAGGAGTAATTTTTAGCTTCAGCATATGATGATGACCACTCACGGAGTGGCTGCATGTCTATATTTATCCACAAGTACATACTATGCTGACAGATTAGCGAAACTACTTCAGGCACTCCAAGAACATGAGACAGGATAATGGAGTTCGACATAAACAAACCATGCATATCAAACACATGTATTATCATACAATCCAAGCTGAAAGCAATTAGTATAGAAATGCAAGGCACAGAGACAACACAGGATGGGTTTTGTTTTGTAACTAAGGTCTTTTGGCCAAATTTACAGTTTAAATTCCTTGCGATAAAACCAATACAGTATCTTGTCTTTTCCCATGCCAAGAGTCAGCAAGAAACTACATATCCTTAAGGATAATTATATATCTGCTGAAATAACTCTTAAGAAAATTTGCTTTGTTTTAAAACTGCAATATTAAAAAGAAAACACTTTATTAAATAAAGCGTGAATTTACAAGGATATGATACATGTGCCAAGGTTACCAAAAGGTGGCTTTTTCACCCTTTGAAGGAGAACATTCCCAATCAGTTTGAGTTTATAGACAGAAAAAAATTCAAGGGCAACTTTTGCTGAAAGAAACAAACTAAAACTCCAGCAGATCCACTTTTATCTTGAAAGAAACTCTAAGATTCCAAGGAAAATGTTATTCTGGCACATTAGTAAGATACAGTAGTAGCACAACTTTAATGTAAACATAATTTTAGTAATTCATTTGTATGTTTCAACAAAAAATAATCATAAAGGCATAAAGTTAACCAATAAAACATAATGTTAATGACTTGCAATATATATGATAGGAAATAAATATATTTAAAATACAGAACTTTATGATGAGCAATTGATGGTACTAATGTTTGATCTTTTTGTGTTTCTGATTCTCTCTTAGGAGGATTTACAGTGAAAAATGTAGTCAAACAAGACCAGGAAGAATTAAGTGCATATCTGAGTCCCACATCTTGACTATATGGAAAGTAAAAGTGGTGGTACCGGTGTTGGCCTTGCTCTTCACAGGGAATCAATTTCATGCAAAATGAAAATCTGCCTACCTGTTTTGTCTACTGTTTACTTTTCATATTTTATTAAAAGAGTTGATAAACCAGGGAGTAAATATACCTTTTTTTTAAGATACTTCTCCCCTCTTCTCAACTGCATGCTTCTCTAAATATAAATTAAACTTTATTATTAAAATAAATGTAAGAATTGTATGATTGCATGGCCTTTAGCAATTTTTAAGGTCCATATAAAAGCTGCTGGATTAATCTGCCCTAAGCAACGGCATTGCAGACATAGTGCTGGAAACCATTTACACTTCTAACTGTAGTGAGGCTGGCATACATTCTCCAAGGGATGGAAAGATCTGTAATAACCTTTTGCATATGTATGTCCCTGGCAGAGACTATCAACTGTGGAGCTTTGATACTACACTTAACTGAACATACTGTTGCAAAGTTCCTCTATATTAATAAAAAAATTAAAATAAACAGTAACCAAAACATGTAGATAAATACTCATGTTGCATGAAATTTATTCCCTGTGAAGGCTCATTTGCAGGTGAGGGAATTCTTTGCAGTGAAAAATTCACTCACTGACAGCAGTATGTAGACACAGACAGTAGATACAGGCACATACAGATGGTAAGAATGTATGAAAGTCTACATGGCAAAAAGCTCAAGATTTTTCCCTCTTAGGAGAACAAAGTTGTCTCCAACACTACACATATTAGAAATCTCAGTGAACCTGTATTTTAAAATTCCAGACTCTGAAGACTCTGTCTAAAACTGTTGTTCAAGCAGCTACTGGGAGAAAACACTAGGTCATTCTGTGTAACTGTCTTGACACAAGAACAGGACATAAAACTATCCCAACTCTGTCTTTCAAAAGCCTGTTTAATCCAAACACAGGATTCTTCAGGAATACTTACTTTGGTTGAACAATTAGATAGTCTGCAATGCAACAAAGATAAAACCCAACAATTCCATGCAAAACAAAAGCCTGGGCATAGCATGTAAATCCCTATGCCAGAGGAAATACTATCTATTCTAGAAGATAAAATGGAAGGGGCTGAGAGGCAGCTGGAAAAAGTATAAAAGAAGTTCAAGATTCTGGAGCAAAACAGCTCATTCTGAAAACAGGTCTGAAGGGAGTAACAGATTTGGGAGGATTTCCAAAAAGGTGGTGAGAGATGACCTAAACTCTTACAAACAGAAATTCTCAAATTACTTGATTACGCTGAAACTATAAGGGAGAAGAGGCTAATAAATTTCATATTCCCTCATTTCTTTAAAAAGATATGCCCTGGGAGAGTAATATGTGTAAAATGGCATGGGGAAGAGAAAGGGAGGAGATATCTTTAGTGATAAAGGCATTACAGGACTTGGTCACAGATTTAACTGAGATAAAATCAACATTTCAAATTATTTCTGCCTGAAGACAGTGAAAAAATGCTCTTGCCAGCTTTAGGTATATATTCCACTCTTCAGAATACGTGTTGAACTACAGAAGACAGTTCCATCCCCTGTAGACTTGGTTGGGCAATCCTTCTCCAAACTTTCTATTCCTTTTACCACAAGAGAGTGTAAATTCTATGTGAGCACAAGGAACAGCAAAGCCAGAAAACAGGAGACTGATTAGTGCATCCCCTAAGAAGTGGCAGAGTTGCCAATAAAGTGTAAGCTTTGGCCAACTGACCTACTGTAGTCAAGAAAAAGGAGACTTGAACTTCATGTATGTGTTTTGTGCATGTGCACATGCATGCTATTATTCAATTTATTTTCAGTATCTTCAGGGATGTTATAAAAGAGCAGGCCTAAACCAGACTGTATGGTATTCTCATTAAGATTGAACACTTCAGGACATCAGGCTTTAACTCCTTGGAATAATCTCATTCTGCCCTCCCCTGAATCCAGGGGTGGACAACCATTTGCAGAATGGAGCCTCAGAACAAGTCCCACATGTGGTAATTTCTTAACAATCAGATCCAGTCCTCTGCAGGATAGATACAAAATGCAGCATTCATGAAAATAAGTATATGACCACTCAGTAGGCCTGATGGATGCTAAAATACCACTTGTGGGGGGTGCTCTTCTCTGCACATCTATGAAGAGCTCAAATGCTCATTTCACTCAGAGATGCTTAGGAAGCAGCCATCTTCTGAGATGAATCCCATTAGGAAATAACCAGTTTAATACAGGTATCTTTGCCCAAGTTCAGGGAAACATTAGAACAGTCCTTACACACACTGACAGATCTTATTTGAGATGGATGTGGTGAAGTGGCTGTTAGCTTTGAAGCTAAGGATCTTGTTCAGCCTAGCACCTTCGAATGGTTAAAACTGTTGGTTTGGCTTTATTCGCCACTAGCAAACTTCCATCCCTCACATCCCAGCTGCTGGCAGGTAGGTGTTAAGTTCTGTAATCCTCAGATGTGCACTGCAATTCTGTGCAAGAGAGGGGTAATTGATATGAGACCTTGTAGAGGAAAGCAGTCAGTGGAACACATTTTCTCATCTTGCGAGAGACTGTGTCTCCATATGCAGGGGATTCAAGAATGATTGCTAAAACAAACAAACAAACAAACAGGAAATCCTGTCACATACATCCCTCTGCTTTCAAAAGTCATTTTCACCAACTTAGCAAAGCTCCTAGCAAATATGATCCCTGAAGATGTAGACTTTCCCTGTCTCTTTCCCTAAACTGCAGGTCAGGGTTTGAGCAGCTTAATATTTCCTAGGTTCTTATCTCAGATCCTTGCAAGACATCTGAGTGACGCAGGAATGCAATTCTCCTTCCTGCCCATTCTCTTTGCTCACTATTTATTTTTCTGCTCCTTTTCCTCGAGATCATTATTTCCTTGTTTACATATACCACCACGCTGAAGATACATGACAATCTAGGCATGTAATATAAAGATCTTTAGCTACGCTGATTTTAGAATTTGCTTGGGTTTTTTGATGAGATTAAAGACTGCAAAAGCTAAACGACATGGGAAATCTTGTGGACAATCTCAAAACAATTTTCAGTTGCCATCTGAGTGTTCCATTTTGTGGAAACTTCTCACTAAAGAAAGTTTTTGTGTTGCTTTTGATGGGATCCAAATCAAAGATAAATACTTCTCAGTTTCTTTGTTTTATATGGTAATGACATGCCTGCCACTTTGAAGGCTGATTTGACATTATCAATATACTTTTGAAATCTTGGTATTTTTTCTAGATTAGTTCAAAAGTTTTGTCAGGTTTCCCAGTTATTCCAAAAGTAAAAACTCCAAATAAGGATGGAAAGATATATTCAGATCATGATTTTCAGATGAGTAGATGAACTGATTTTTAAAAAATTAAAATAATGAAAAAGTTTATTTCTGAAACTATGTCAGAATTTCTTTGGGCTCAAATACAGCTTCAAAAGCATTTTTTTTTTAAATAAAGATGTTCATACCTTCTTTCATACTTTTTTATGTACTAGGGGAAAAAGCTAGCCCTCACCTTGGTTTTGTTTTATCAGAAAACAGCTTTCTGTAAGGTTTTTAGACAGACGTTTTGTTGGGTTTGCTTTCCTTTTCAGGGACAGGAAGATGAAGATACTCCCATCGTTTTGTGGTTGATGGGTGTTTGTGGAAGAATTATTTTTAGGGAACTTGGAAAAGTGCCAAGGAAGCACAAGGCTAAAAGAGTCCAAAAGAGAAGGAACAGTTACTTTCAAAAGAGGGACCAGCAAACAGGGAGGATGTGACCTGCATCTTCCTTCCCTACACATTTTCTCTTGAAGAGAGTATACTTTTCCTTTTCTCCTTAAATGTTTTACAGTAAACCAGACTCTGGATAAGATGGAATTTTAAAAAGAGAGTTAAACTGTTTTATTTTTTACCACAGGACATTAAATGCTTGCATCTGAGTCTTACTCCAATTTCAATAGGTACCCCAGATTTTAGAACTGGAAACATCCCTGAATTTTTGTTGTCTGTCCACACTTGCTCTTCCAAACCACTGACAATGTTGGTTCATGTTGTTTAAAACTCATGTGTTTCACTGGAATGAAAATGGCATATCACTTATGGATGATGTGGCTTCTCTGCAATGTACACATGTGAATGAAAACCCCAATGTGTTGTAACACACTTGTGCAAACATTTATTGCTGATGCACAATAAGAAAGAGACTATAGCTCATATCCCTCTGAAATTGCATGGTCTGAACACTCCTACTGATCTAACACTGTTTAATGTCTAAAAGTTGATTTCCTAAAGAGTTTTGCTTAGTTCATGCCATAATAAATACAACGACATGTTTAGTTACGCTTCAAAGTGAGTACTAGATTGAAGAAAAGTCTTTAAAACTGTAGTTGCTTCCTTGACCTCTTCTTCTGATGCACCTGATCTACTCTACGGCTGCCTTTTAGGGAAAGATTAAAATTTAGCCACCTACTGGCTAAATATTGAATTTAATCTAGCCATCTAGGCTCCGAGTAGAATAAATTAAGACCGACTGACATTTCTAGGTGATTCATCATATCCTTTTTAGTTTCTTAGCTTAAAACAGAATAAATCACTTTCTAGAGGTGCCTATCACTTGTCAGTGATTACTGAAGGAGAACTGACAACAAAGATATGCATCCAAGGTTATAAGAGATGACTGTCACTCTTAAATCTGTAGCCTCTTCAAGAGCATCTTGTACAGACTGAACTGCATCGTGGTGCATTTCAGCTACTGCTGGCTAGGATTCATACCCTTGCTCGTGTGGGTGGAAAATGGCACAACACCAGGAGTAAACCAAGCCACAAGCTGGCACTGTGAACTGGCAAGCTAAACCTTCACAAACTAAGAAGACTTTTACAAAATTCTGTAAAGCTTTCTGTGATGAAACCACAGGAGAGATTTCTGTGAATAAAGACTACCATGAGAACAAGTCAGATATCCATTCATGTTTCCCTCTGCAGTAGAGCATACAAAGTAACATCTATACAAAGAAAAATGAGAGAAAAAATTTTGCAGCCAAAATCTAGATTAATAATTATCATTACCAATCCTCTACTCTATGTCTGATTGAACCATTATTGCTGGCTATGGCAGCACACTCACAACATTGTCTATCTTCTATATTAAATTAAACGCTATTTGGCCTCTTTGCTTACAGACAACCCAACATACGATGTGTCATCCTTTATTAGCTACAGACCATTGTGATGGTGTAGTATCTAATCACCCTTTATTAACATTACATTAACAACTCTTTCTTTGAAAGTGGTGTTCACTGGTTTCTTAGCCACAAACCTAAATGCAAATGTAAATATTTGCTGCTTTGCTAGACCCAGAATCCAGGATATAAATATTTCTCATGATGACTCCGAAATATAAAACCAGCAGGTACAAGATAATGACTTTTACCATCCACATGAGGTCAGTGAGGGTTTTTGAAAGTTTGGCTTGAGGATAGCTGCCTACTGAAAAACTTTCACTTGAAGAGATGAGTGAAGCGCATGGAATTTAGCTGCTGTTCAAGGGACCTTCTGCATGACCAGACAATTGCAAGTACCAAACACAACATAGACAGGACATTGCTCTCATGCTGGTCAGTGGGCCGTGACAGAAAAAATAACAAAAATGTCCTTATATTTTGAATAGCATTTTGAAAACTAAATGCAAGCAAAGAATATATGAAATATAAATTCTAACCTATGGAGATTTGCATAGCCAGAGACAAAAAATGCAGGGCACATGGACAGAATAAGGCTTTCTATTCCTGGGAAGCACTGATTAGGAAAAAAGGCCTGAGACCAGGATGACTAATGTGTTGAAAACAAGCTGCTATTCTTGTGACCTGAAGAGCTATGGAGAGCCTTTTCAAGCAGGATAAACAAAAGGAAAAGCAGGAAAGCTCTACTGCTTCACTGCCTGTGTCTCTGCAACCACTGCTGGATGCTCGGTCCTGTTCTGGTGTCTGCAACTTGAGAAAGATGCTGATGAACTAGAGGACATTCAGGAAAGGCAATGAATATGGATATAAATAGGCTATAAATAATGACTGGAAAACTTGCTTTAAAGCTTAGTTTAGTTTGACCATGAGAAACTTACACAGTCATTTAATCATATCCTCTAACGGCAGGAATCTGCATCTGTTCGCAAAACATATTTACATGGAGCCACTCAACCCAAAATGCCTTTTTAGACAAAACAAGTACTCAGGCACTTCCAAGGTGTGATGATTCATTACCTCCTAATAAACACATCTAAAGCAGTTCATCTGAACTGTAAACTGAAAGTGCATATTTCTCTCCACTGGCTATCAGGAAAGCCAGGCTTGACTATGTCAGATGTAATATAAACAAAAAGGATGCCTGAAAGTTAGGTGAGATGACTTCCCTGCCTGTGAAGCATGAATATGAGGAACAGAAATTTGCTAACAGTGATTCGTTCAGTAACACTCAATGTCTGGAATTTTAAACTAGACAAATGCATTAAAGAAGTTAAACACAAATGGAAGGAAATTAACTGCCAGAATGCTATTAAGGCTGGTGCTGATTCTTCCATTAGTGGAAATTTTAAATTAAAATTTTTTTTCAAGATGGCTTTAGCTCAAACAGAAATTAATTCAGAGAAGTCAGAAAGCCTGCTCTATGAGGAGAACAGATTGGATGACACAATGGTTTTTCTGGTTGTATAATTTATGACTCGTTGAATACATTAGTAGAAAACATATTGCTGAGAACAATCTTTCATTAGTAGAAGTACGACACAGATGTTCTAAGAAGAATTCTTCTATCTCTAATCTTGATGATATCAAGAAGCAGAGGCCTGAATGCCTATCAGTACTTGATTTCTCTTGGCACATCCAAGTACAAATGTAACTTGTGTGAATAGGCTATCTTTGTGATATATGTAATAATTTCCTATCATGATGGTTTGCTTGTCAAACGCGCTTTGCCAAAACATAAGCTGATTTTAAGGGTTTTGTAGAATACACCTTGGGAGAACATGAAAGTGGAGGCAACTTACTGGGATGATTCAATTTTCAGGGAATATTTTAAAGAAAAAGTACATTGCCAGAATAATTTATAAATATACCTTATAAGTAAAAGTAATAACCATATAAAACCCAGGTTTGCCTTAAGAGAAGTCTTGGACAGAAAAGTGAAGCTCTCTGAAGACACAGCGATACACTCCTGGGAAGTCATATTCCACTGTCTGAGTGAATGTCTGAGGAGCACATAAGAACCATGGCTTGAAATGCTATTACTGAAAGTATGTTCACAAGCACATCAAGGGTTACAGTCCACCAACAAATGCCTGGTCATCTGCTACAGAACAAAGCTGAATCAGTACAAAAATTCAAGGTCTGTTCCTTATATAGTAACACAGTCTGAAATAAAATTCAGTTTCATACTGCGATGTATAAGAAAGGTTGTGATAATGCTGTATGCATTACAGAATTATGTATTCCAACTATTGGACATAATTTTCTTCATTCTTGTGGTGCCTAAGAAGTTCAGCAAATCCAGTAAATTGTCCTGCCTCTGTTCCAAAAGGAACTTTATAACACAAAATTGAAGCTCCAAGGGGGCAGGAGAGCTCAGAAGTAAAACATGTTTCAAGCATTAAGCAAACAGGCCAGAACTGTTCTATTAAAAACCCCTGGTTCTCAATGTAGAAAGAAATTAAAAACAAACCAATGCTGATCTAAAAATGCCTCAGTGATTTTGTAAATAGATATGGAATAAAAAAGATAATTCAAAGAAAAGAGGGTAGGTAATGTTTGGCAACACTGTTCCATAAACTGTGATCTTACCATAAATTATATTAGTTACAAGCATCAGCTGTTGTTATGGGACATCACTTCGCATCAAACACAATGACAAGCTATATTAGCATAATGGGTTATTATTCCCAGATCCGTGTGATCAGTACTCCATGGCAACCCAATGATAATGGACGGCTTTGTCAGTAAGAAAGCATGTACAAAAATATATGAACCATGAACCTCAAGTACCTGAAATGGTACATAAGGCTGTTAATAAATAAATAATCTAAACACCAGCATTGACATTTCTTTCCATATATACATGGAAAGAGGCACTGAAATTTTCAGTATGTTCTCAGCCAACCACCACCACTGTGGGGACTTGACGTTTCCAAGACACTTTCACACTGGGCTCAAGCCAGTTAGAAAGTTGAGTGCTTAGATCCAATCTGTGGAACAGAAACCAGAAAACTGACCCAAAGGATCGGGTGAGTCAGGCAGCAGCTCAGAACAGAATCCACAACAGCCAACCTGGGCTCGACACTGCTTTAGATATATCACATTGTTGGGACACTTCAGATGTACAAAGCAGAGCAGAGAAGCAGCTCCTCTCCTTTCCAATTTGGCTGCAACTGCTTTTCATGTAACAGCGTAACGGCTAAAGAATTCACCCAGAATGTGGTAGCTTTGGGTTAAATGCTTAATTAAACATCAGGGTTCTGAACTCTCATCTCCCACCTTCTTGGAGAGTACTCTTATTTTCTGGCTATCAGTAAGGCAACAGTAAGGACTACCCATGTCCTGCTTGTTCGAGGTTTGACAAATTTGAAGAATTAATTCAGTGTGCTTTGAATTAGAGATGCAATATAAAAACAAGCATGGCTCTAGCTCAGTACTTGCCACTAAGTTAATCAATGAGTAACAATTACTAAAAATTATGATGAAATTATAATAAAAAGTAACATTAAACAATAAAGGTATTTGGGCAAGGAAATGCCTACATTGGTAAATTAACTCTTGTTCTTTTCACTGTGTGTCAGATATGCTTCGTGAATCAGAAGCTTCATATACCTACCTGTTTTCTGCCTGAGTCTGAGCCATGCTAAATAATTTCTGTAATACTTGTCTTTAGGCTTCTTTTTTTAATCCCAGTTTCTTGTCCCACAAAGCAGAGCAACATGTAGAGCAAGAATCAGCCTCCAAAGCAAGAATTGTTCCAAATGCCCCTCTCTTCCTAGTAAAGGCATCTCTTGTTTGTTGGCACAGTGTATCCTTGTGGTATTAAATGTCACTAAGTAATAGCTGCACTAAACCCATATAGGAACTTTTAAATGCTATAAAATGGACATTATGCTTTTTATGTACCAGTCCAGACTAACAAGGACCAGGCTACTAATTTAAAATAAATTACTTCCACGTGAGATAAAAAGATGCCAGGATAATGATCAACAGAATGAATGCCTACTTATACCAATTTATTTCCTTCTACTTCATTCTAACAGTAAAAGCTTGATTTGTAACAGTAGTATTTGTTGCATATAATTCTCTTAACATCTTTAAGTAAGATAAACAAAAATGTGAAAGGATTACAGCTAATCAGATTATTTTAAAGACCCTGGGTATGTTAAATATGACCCTCACATATACTAGGCACTTAACCAAAACCACAGGGATGGGCGGTCCCTCCTGCAGCTAGACCCAGACTAACTGGCCCCCACTCTCTCTTTAGGTGGAGTGAAAATCCCAGGACTCTGCACTTTGTACACAGTCCCACTTCAGTAGATTTTAGCTCCTGGGCACATGAGCACTTGAGCATCAGATCTGACACATAACAGAGAATGAAACACTCCTGAGGAACTGGAAGGCCAGATGAGAAAAGTCACTGTTTAAAGAAACACGATTACCTGGTTCATATGTTTAGACACATCTCAGATATGTCTGTGAGGTACACACACTGGCTCATAATGTTTGATTTATGTACTAAAATCAGTATGCTCTTTGCCACCTTAGCTATGCAGCAGACACAAGCTATTCTGAGTTACTGTGAGTTGACTGACAGCACAGATAGAAGCAACCAAATGAGCTATTTCGTGGCAGCTGTCTAACTTTACCATAAAGGCAACATAATTAATGAATTACTGGAAGGTAAAGCTGGATAAGCATACTGAAATGCTGAAATCTATAGGGTCATCTTTTATGCAATATTTCACAAAAGATTATGTCATAGAGGTGAGTTACAGTAGATGAAATTGCAAACATCAGGCATTAGCACTGATAAAAATTGTATTAGTGCTTTTTTTTAAAAAAAAAACGTTGTGTTTTATGATTACGTAAAAAGAAATCAAATATAATTTTCCTGAAAAAAAGTATAGTCTAAAACTTTATGTGGAATATCTTAATACAGTAATTTTAAAATATAGTTTGTGGGTTTTTAAAAAACAATCAGTCTAACTCCAATTTCACTGATGTAGACAGTTAAATACTCCCTTGTCTTCAGTGAAAAAGCCTTAGGACAATGCTCATCTTTCTGAAAACGCTGCTCAGTGTATCTTACTTAGTTAAATTATCAACACAGGTATTTATCAGAATTTCATGACACCGTGCCAGTTCTTGTACAGTTTATGGAAAACCATAGCTATAATTTGAATCCACAATGCATATAATGCTTCTGATTCAAAACATAAAAAAGATTGAAAAAGGTTGTCATTGATCATACTGATCATTTGTGTCATAAGAAGTTTAATGACTAAAGATAATTATCTGTATTAATTTGCAAGATATAATTTGTTACATTTACCGACACATATATAACAATAATGTAAGGATTCAAACTTTCCAGCCAAACATTTCAAACTCTGATCTATAAAGTAGGTAAACATGTCCAAAATAATAAATGTAAACTATGCCAACTCAAAATGTAATTTCTGGATTTAATATTATAAAAATGAAAACTTTATAAGAAAAGTAATGCCCTGAGGATATCATCACAATATAAATGTAATCTTTAAAATACATGACATCAGAGTCAGGCAGGCTTTAGGAGAATTTACCAAGAAGGTTGTAATTTGCTATGTAAATGTTTAGGATATGTGCTAGCTATGTAAAAGGATCTGACTAGTGTTTTACACTCCTTTGTGCTTAATCAAGAAAAATGCTTGATTAAAGTCAGTGGCACTAACTTTGTAGAAACTATCTCATTACTCTGCAGAAACAGATTCCTTTTTGTAGCAAGAAAATGACTGCAAAAAGTAATAATAGCCTTTATGGTGAACTAGAAAGAATGGTAGTAAGCAGAAAGCCATTCTAAGTACCTATTAATATCATAAGCACATAATAAATTTTTAAAAATATCTAACTTGTAGGTAGTGTGATGCTTCCATTTTATTGGTTTGAAGGACTACTGTTTCTCCTCAAAGAAATTAAAAAATCCTTATTTGTAATTGCCATTCTCAGCAGCTCCGGTTTCCCACTTTTGGCAAAACAGTGCTGGGAATTGGCCCAGGTGCAGCTATGTATGTGCAGGGACCCTCTCTCACTGCAGCTGCACAAGAGAGCCTATGCCCCTTCTTCCAGTGAAGAGCTGGCCCTTACACTACAGTTTAAAAATGTAGCCAGTCTTGCTTTTCATGTTTCAAAAATGAATTGTCTTGAAAGTAATTTACAGATTCCCGTGCTAAGTACATTTTCGTATTTTTACTCAAAATAACACCCCATTTGATTATTGGTTTTTTTCCTCCTTTTACTTTGCTGAGACTTATATACTCTAACGCAAGGATTATCACAAATGTCATTAACATGTTATTTACCTTCTTCCAAATCCCTAACAAGGTTATAAAATAAGCCTAGAGTCCATCCCTGCAGTACCCAACGGCTTAGCTCAATCCAATGTGACAACAAACCACCAGCAAGGGGTACTTTATTACAGTGCCTCATGCCAGTTTTTAACACATTGCTCATAAAACTATCATGCTCGAAAGTATGCTGAATGACACTCAAATACTCACTAATACCCAAACACACGGTCTGTTTCTTCATTCACCAGAGAACTCTGTCAAAATCTGGGATCTATCTGACATCCTCCACTAGGAGATCCTAGGAGAGTCTAGCTTTCATTGTTAGCTTACACACTACCTGCTGTACTGGAGAAGAAATGCGTTTGGAAGTTATTTGCTACTGCACTACAAGTAATAATGAATACAGGAATAACTTGGTAAGAGTATCTGTACATCCACGTGCTTTCCACTGTGTGCAGCATTACCTCATTGGACTCAGGCTTTCAGAAGTGAAAATGATAAGCAAGGTAAGATAGTGGACATATGATTAATCTGATGCCAAATGAACCAACTCTTGACCCAGTTACCTTAACGGTCACACAAGCCACTTGCTGCTCTCCTCACCTGATAAAAGCAAACACTTTCTGTCACCTAACCCAAGCACTAAGGCAAAGCAAGGCATATCATTTGCTGGAGGGATTTGCTATAAAGCAAGGATGCAGGAAGGAAATTAGGACTCCTGCACTGTATTATGTGCTTGGAAGGGGATTTCTCTGTCTCTCACCTCCCCCATCTCCCCAGCTGCTCTCTTCTTACTTCAGCTCTACAATCTGGTGTCTCCTCATGGCTATGTATTCTACTCTTCAGGTTCCCCATTTCAGTCCCAGACTCCCATGCACTGTTCCCCTTGCCCAGCCAAATACTGTTCATCTTGTCCATCCACTCCTCTCACTCTCATACCATCACCCCTCCCGTCCCTACCCCTTCACCCAACCCTTTCCAGTTCTCCCTTGGCCCTATCTCCTACCAGTCACTCTTCATTTCTACTCCCACTGTCCAGGAAGTATCAATTCCCCTATTTCTGATTCCTCCCCCACAGTAACTCCCCTGCCTCTTCTCCCTTCACTGCTGCTGGCTCTTTGCTGGGCTTTTATTTCAAATCCACTCTCTCCTCTGCTCTCACTTTGTGCAGTCACTATATAGAGGCAGTTGGCTGTAAGGTGTCTCTTCCCCACCCACCCCCAAGATACTCTTCAAGAGAATTCTTAACATGAACAAACAACAGTGGTTTTGCATTTTCTCATCCTTAAGAGAGAGCAGAACCATTTCTGCTGAAAATTACAAAATTCACCTTTAGGGACATTAAGTTTAGAAATGCTTCAGCCCAAACTACAGAGCTCAGGGAAGATTACTGGCAATAGAAAGAGGGCTTTTAAATAAATAAGGCACAGCAATATACACACATAATCATAAATAAATATTCTCTTTCTTTCCTACCTTTTTATAAATTTCCAACCTGTCTATATTAACAATTTAGTTTTAAAAGTTCATTAAAATAATAATTCCAATGGTTCCAGTAATCTTTCTTGATGTAGATTTCTGCAGCTCCCTATAACATCCACTTCTACTTGCCCTGTGCCCTCCTGCTTAAATACATGACAGACAAATGAGTAAAAATAATCAAAATTTAAAATTCCACTTTCCCTTTGAAAATATTTCCATCTTCTATTTTATGACATACATGTTAAAGATTCACTATGGACAAGCTGAGACTGTGCTTAAGCCCAGTGACTTCTGCATTACAAAAGCAATGATTTCCAACTTTTGATTCCCAGAGAGCTACTGCTCTTGATCAAGCACGCATCCCGGTAAAGAATACATACATTGCTCTGCCACATTTTCCTGCCTATGAGTAATAGAACAAAAATCAAAATAACCACCTAGCTTTGGTTCAGACGGCACACAGGTAAAGGGTGTGGTGAGGTTATTTGTTTCAAACATCTGCCTTCAAAGAAAAAGAATTATAGCTAAGTAATTTTCTCCTCATTTAAGGCATCAGTAGCAACAAATATGCACCCTGTGGAATTTAAAATAATCCAAGAACGTTTCCATTTTAAAATTACTACTTACCGCCAATTAAAAATCTCATTAGAAATAATAACTAGTTGAGTTATGATTCACCATGTGTCATTTGGCTACCAAGAATCTGAAGGAAGAAAGCTTCTTCCAGTAAAGGAATAGAAGACACGGTTTCATTTCCAGCTCTAACACATGTGTAATCTTGTGTTTCTCAGTTAATTTACCTGTTTCAATTTGCCCAGTAGTAGCAATAAAGGAATAATACTTCTATCTTTCATATTCATGTAATAATGCTAAAAGAATTTAAGTCTGTAAAGGTTCCAGATGGGAAGCACTGTATGAATACTATTATAATGTAGGCCACTGCAAGGTATTTGCAGCAGTTTCCCTGCATCTGAACTAATGAATGTCAATTTGCATCTTGTGAATGTATTTCAAAATAAGCAACACTGAGCTTTCCTCTCAAAGGTGTGACTGAAGCTTGTCTCACAGCTGGGGTATTTACAAAGGCTGTCACAGCAAGGATTTTCTTATGTCTCAGACAATGGGAAGCATATGCTGTCATTTTTTATCAGGTGGACTTTCCTCTTCACTACCTAACAGCCTTATTTTACAAATTCTGTAGAAACTTAGGTATTGTTAAGAACTCCGCCCTTCTCTGAATTGTTTTGAAATTGGTCAACATGTTTAAAAAAGGCAGGCAGACCGAATAAGCTTTGCTTCCACTGGAAAGCAGGCTAAAAATAGCTCCAATTACAAGGGAACAAATTGCAAAACCTGATGCCAGGTATCTTAGACTGTCCGTAATACACACAGAATAAACCTGATTCTGAAAATATATAATAATATATTACTGTGAGCATATGCAGAAACCTACTATACAAACTTCTTGAGGAAGAACTTTGTCTAGAACTCTATATAGGTATCCTTCTGACTAAAAAAAGCAAATTGATTGAGACATTTAAGACATTCATAAATAACAATCAGAAATGCAGTAAAAAGGGTAATTGTTCTGTTCAACAAAAGTTGTTCAAGGGAATCAATACCAAAACAAACAAGTTGATAAACAGACTTCCTTTAAAGTTTTATTTACTCCACATCTAAGTAAAGAGTCTTCAAAGTTACACAGACAGAGCATAGATAGATAGATAGATACATAGACAGATAGATAATAGGAATAAATATTAGTATAATGATTGCTTAATTATAAAATTCCTGCAAAACAACACCTTTGGCAGGCTACTGTGCTGAGCCAGGTACTATGTATGGGTTACTTAAGAACCCAAGGCAATATAAATGAATCTTTCAAAGTCAAGCTTTTCAAAATAAAACCATCTGCAACTTCACAATTATAAATAAAAACATGAACAAAAATAATCAAGATCTGTTACATTCTTTTGATCAGTCTTTGTCTAATGCCAATCCATCTAACATTTCTGCCGTATACAAATCAAGACTTCTGACCCCCTCACTGACTAGTGAAAACAACAGCTGCCTCTCTACTGGTATGCATTAGTGCTACATTTGATGACAGCAAATTTCTGAAAGCACAGAAAGTATTCAGGATAAAGACTGTATAGTATGTCTCTCAAAAGGGTCTCTTTTTCTGTGTGTGTGAAACTTCTCTGATAATGGTCCAACCACCTAATTAAGCTCTTTATCAGCAACACATTCCCCTGGAGAGACACGATGAAGCGTCACTACAGCGATCCCACAGTATTTACAAAACAACACTCAGATTTCTCTTCAAACCAGTGGCCTGAAAAGCACCCCAAAATGTCCCTTCTGGTACATGACAGAGCTGAATCTCTCAGGCAGCTCTGTAATACCAGTTGCATTAGTGACCTTGATACTATGCATGAACACCATTACTGCTGGTGGCCTGCCTTTATTGTTCGTCTCTGTATTTCATGCAGAGGAGGAAGCAAGCAGCATTTGACAAGTCTGTGAAACCACTGCTTCTTGGCTGAGAGCAAACTAGGAAGTCAGTGTTCCCAGATGTGTTTCATTCAGGCACTTGTTTTAGCAAGCTTTGCTGTCTGCTGTGAATAGAAAACCTTTGCTGTCCCTCAGTTTTGAATGTGACTATAATTTGCAATATACAAGACCATAAATATATATGGAATTGCCAGGCTTCTCAGTAGTTCCTGTGAAGAAAAGAGTCTGTGCTCCCCCACTCTGGACTTGCAAAAGTTCTGCCTTTCCCCCCTTTCAGAAGTGCCATATCAATGGGCACTCCAGTACCTGGGCAGACAGACTGGGGAGACCTTGCTGGAGAAGACTGAGGCAAAGGCAGCATTCAGTACCTCAGTCCACTAAATACCCTGCCCCATTCAGTGACAGGTCCACATTTTCCTTGTTCAGCCTTTTACCACTACTGGAGCAAGAGAAACTCTTATTTTTGCCTTTGATTTCCCTTGCAATTCCCATCTCCAGTTGAGCTTTGGATTTCCAAGCACCATTCCTGCATGCCCGGGCAATGTTTATAAATTTCTCCTCTGGAGCCAACCAATATTGCCTCCAATATACTGTCTTTTTTGCATTGGAGCTCAGCCATGAGGTCCCTGATAACCCACACTGGTCTCCTCATATGTCTGCTTGTTCCCCTGGGTATTGGGGTGTCCCACTCTCATGCTTGGAAGATGCTGGCCTCAAAGACCTGACAGCTTTTCTGAGTTACTTTGCCTTTCAGAGCTGCCCCCCATGAGATCCCACCTAACAGTTTCTGAAATTTGAAAAACTGAAATCTGCTCTCCTAAAGTCTGCCACCCTCGTTACTCACTCTTCTCAAGATCTTGAGCTCCAACCAGTTCTTCCTTGTTAATGGACAGCAGACCCAGCTGCACTTTACCCCTGGTTGGTCCATCATGGATCAAGAAGCTACTTCCAACACCCTCAAGAAATCCTGATTGCTTGTGTCCTACTATGCTGCACTTCCAGCACACATTAGGAGGTTCAAGTCCCTCATGTGAAGCAACCTCAGTAATGCATCACCTTCCTCAAGTTGCTTAATGAAGGCTTTGTTCACTTCCTCACCCTGATTGGATGGCCCGTATCAGATTCCCACTATCACCCTGAAACCCTTGAAGTACTCTGTCCTGATCCTGACCCAGAGACTCACAAGCACATGTTCACCCATCCATCCCATAGAAGGGCTCCACAGACGTGAGTAGCTCCTTCAAAAGACAGCTCCTCACCTTCCTGCAGGTCCTTCCTGAAGATCTTGTATCCATCCATCACAGCACTCCAACTGTGTGAGCTGCCAAGCCTGCTACTTCTGCAGTCTTGTGACCACATGCAGCACATGACTTCCTTCTTTATGTTTTCCAGAGTCCATGTATTTGTATACATACACTTAAGGTGGGTGTCTCTTCATCCTGTTTTACAGTCCTTGAGGTCTCTCTTGTTCCCTTTGCCCTGCACCCTTTGCTTTCCACCCCAGTTTACTTCTACCTAAGTGGGTCATAATCTCCCTCCATTGTCATTCCCAGTTTCAAGCTCTCAGCAGACTGATGAGCCAGTTGGCAGATGTCTTGCCCTGCTCTGTCATACTATTGAACATCTTTACATTGACATTCTTGAAAAATATAAATAGTACAAGAACTTAAAATATCTGGCTGAAAGAGCTGTTGCAAAGTTTGAACACTATGTTTAGTATTCCTTTCAGCTGATGGAACAGACAAAGGATTTTATGATTCAGAAAAAAGTACACTACAGGGGAAGAGATTTTCTTTCTATGGACAACTGATTCAAATCTAGGTAACTACAGTGAATGAAAAATTAACAACTCACAAATAACTCAGCTATCTACCTCTGTTAAGTTATTCTGCAGTCCAAATTTATCATGGAAACAACAACAGCAACAGCAACTTCCCTGTTGATGCTCTGAAGCACAGAAGCAAGGAATGCAATATCTACCTTGGCCTGGAGAAGGAACTAGCTCTGATATTTAAATGCAGACACAGGTACAGGAGTCACTATTAAGAAAGTATGATTTACCATACAGCTCCACCAGTCTAACAGCAGAAATCAGCCAAATCTGCCTCTCACTCATAGTTGTGTATCCTTGTCCCCTTCTTTATGCTGACACCAGCATCTACACCATTTTAGAAAGTTTAACTGGAAGGATATTAACTCTATGGGTAATTAGGGTGGGAGAGAAGGGGTAGGAGCATGAGGACAGGGACAAGGGGCTGCTGTGGGACTGTCCCTCCCAGGCACAGCTACTGCAATGCTACATGTACCCAACCCACAGCAAGTGTCAGAGAACTTACTGATTGCTTAGAAACTCAGGAATTGAATACAGAAAATAAAGCTGGACAAACACATGAAATCATAAATCTGGAGGTGCAGAGCCTGTTGCCCGCTGTTCACAAGTCAATACAGAGAAGAAAGTTTAAACTATTAATGAAATGAGTGCATAAAAAGTGAATCACAGAACCAACTAGGTTGGAAAGGACCTTCAAGATCATCCAGTCCAACCATTAACGTTGCACTGACAGTTCTCAACTACACCATATCCTTAAACGCTAAAGTCAATCCTACTCTTAAACCCCTCCAGGGATGGGGACTCCACCACCTCCCTGGGCAGCCCATTCCAATGCCTAAAACCCCTTCTGGAAAGAAATGCTTCCTGACATCCAGTCTAAGAATAAAATACAAAAGGAATGTTAAGTAGCAATTCGGCTTATATCCTCCATTACTAAACTTTGACCATTTTTGTACATTTTATACACCTAAGGTAACCTGCATATTAACACTTCTTTTATATACATTCCCCTCTATATTTTTATAATTTTATACATATAAAAATAAAAGATACTACAGCTTATTCAATGGTATTCTATGTGCATAGAGGAAACCACAAGGACTGTTAGACCTTTTCCTGATCCTTTTGAATAGTAACTAGCTATACTGAAAAAAACCAAACTGCTGGCAATTTGATAAAACCAAGGATATCCCAAATTAATCACTCAAAGTGGATACTAATAGTATAACAGAATAGTTTTGTTTTTACCACAAGTAAAGTTATTGGAACCTTTGTGGAATACCTACCAGTGATCATTTGTGCCCTGTTTATGCCTAGTTTCCAGACTATCTTACATTTTGAGATTATGACTGAAGTTTTACCACAAAAATTCATGTACTAAGATTGCACTCAAACTATCTGTAGATTTTTACTACAGTAATTCAAACTTCTTAATGACAACCAAACTCATTCTGTAAATAAACTGAATTTTGCAATAGAGCATTTCTGATTCTTTCATCCTTTTTTCCTCCTAATATGGTAGGAATTATTCTGGAAGGTCCTGAACAGAGTGGCAAACATCAAACCAAACAAAAATTCTTTTTTGAGAGCTCTCAGGTCCCCAAAGTCATAAAACTTCCACTTTCCCTTACTGCTAAGAAGAGTCATGTCAAAATGCAAGTTCTAAAATGAGTACCACTAGAACACAAAGAGTTCAAACACTGGTTTAATGCCTTTCCTTACAGCTCTGTGGAGAAGAGGATCAGAGCTACAAATATGAAGAAAGTTGTCCTGGGAGATTAGTCACGACTATCAAGAAAGTCACTTTTCTGCTGACAATCACAGACTACTTAGAGATGAAAAATACACTAAGCACCCTAATTTCAGGATCAGTGGATAGAGCAATCAATTCCCTTCACGTAGCAAGACAGCTCGAATTAACAGCATCCTTTGTCCAAGGCAGTGTCACCATGCCAAGGCCTGAGCAGATGCTAACCTTTGTCCCCAGGGCTCCCTAAAGCAAGAGGCTGTGGAAGTGGCCAGCCTTCTGTAGGTGTATTAAGGTGAGACCTCAGTAGCAAGCAAGAGGTGCAGGTCCAAGTGTGGCCCCAGCCAGGGCTGCCCTTTCTCTGGCAGTGTCAGCCTGCTCTCCTGCTTACAGTAGCCACATGCCTCTGTCCCTTCCCCATTTGCAGGCCACCCATTGCTTCAGGCAAGAACTGATCCTTTCCCTGCAGGCTGTTTGCCACACATCAGCTTCTTGAATCAGCTCATTTTGGGTCTGCAAGAGTAGAATGCTAGTGCAAAAGAGATGTCAGGTAAGGATAGGTCCTTCTTGTTTAGTGGTTGTGTTTAAGTGGGCACTGAGAAACAGGAAGGAGCCTCTTCCGTTCACTGGTATCTTGCTACAATGACTAAGTCTGATAGCATAGTGTGCATAGCGTATTCAACTTTAAAACAGGTGCATACTTGCCTGCAGATTAAGTGACACCCTGCAAAATGGCTGTTATCATCTTCCTGCACCCTAAATTACTAGAATATCGAACTACTGTACCACAGAATTTTACCTAAGAAACTGCCTACAGCCTTCTCTTTCTCTTGCTCATGGCCACAGGACTTCACAAATATTCCCTGTAAAAAGGTTCAGTTTTCCTGCTAAATGTATTACATTCATTTAATGAAGGACTAAATGTATTTTGTTAATTTCTGTTCCTGACATGGTAGAAACACATCCTGAAGAGCAGAACAGAATATGGTGAACCACTTGGCAGCCAACAATCCCTCAGGCTTCCTACTGGCCATTGCAAAGTTTCTGGAATACCCGATGCTCTTCTGACAACATGACTTGTTTCGATGCCAGCACTGCGTTAAACTCAGTATGTGACCAGCAAGCCGTGGAGGAGCCAGAGGTTCTCCTGGGACCGTTGAGGGATGTTGCTGAGTTTGAGCAATGCAGGCAATAGCTGATGTGGGTGCCTGTGTGCCACCAGGATTAAGCTGCCTCTGAAGTTACCACTACTAGTAAACATGGAGTGGCTTTTGCCAGCCACTGCTACAGTGACTGGGCACAGAGGAGCACAGATGAAGAGACCTGTGTAGTAGTAGAAGGATTACTTAATAGGCTTTGTACAGCACAAAGGTGAAGAGGATGATGGTATGAGGATTTTGATGTGGGTGGTCGCTACTGTGGAAGAAGACAGGGAAGTATGAGCCATGGGAAAGAGACGTGAAGTCCTAATATTGAAAAAATCCTGATTCCGAGTCTGAATGAAATGCAAGTCTGCACAAAAAAAAATATCTTGCCATTCAAAGGTAGATTAAAAAAGTTTTGTAATCCTTAAAATAAGGCCTTGAAGATAACTATGAGAAGTAGCAAATAAAATGTTCACTATGAAAAAATGTGCATTCTCATATCATTACACAAAAAAGACACCTTAGAATTTATTTCTAGTAACTGGGAGACATTGAAATAGCTTCTGCTAGCCCACCTAAGAGCTGACTTGTGAGAGCACAAGTGAGCCATCCACCTGTGCCTTTTGGATTCTTCTACAGAATCCTTTCTCCAATAAACTTAATTGCTGATCTGATCCAGAAACTGCAAAAAATTGAATTTATTATAGAATTTCCTGCGGTTTATAATGATGCCCCTCCAGCTTCTTGTAGCTTGATTTTTAAACTTTTATTCAGATTTTTTTTTTTGAAACTATGAATTTGAAAAATGCATTTGGAAATAAAATTCAGAATACATCTAATTGATTGATTCAAAAAGTAAAAGCAGTCTAAGGAAAGAGCAGATTCAAATTCTTAACATTTGGATTCATGTTATTCTTCAAATAAACTGCAAATATTTATTTATTAAAAGTATTTTGCAATATTTCCATAACAAATCTGAGGAAAAGACTCTTAATCATCTTATTGTTGGTGAGCCCTATCTTATTCTTGTCATCTTACTGACCTAAGTGGGGCAAGTGAGCACTACTCACCTTGAGTAAGCATGACCATTTTAGCAGTAAGTTTAGAAAGAAGTAATGCAAATGACTAATGCAGTTGTTGACTAATGCAGCATTGATCAAAAATACTTGAATATTTAAGAAAACATCAGAACACAAAAAGATGATTATTCTTATTTCCCAAACAGTGAACCCCTATTCTGATCCCATCTCTAGCACATTACAGGAGTACTTTCCAGAACTGGATGACATGCACAGTATCTTATTGACATGTGCAGAGCAAAAGTCTGTTTTGAGAGCTGCACAAAGGAGCACTTTGAGGTCTCCCATTTTGGTGGGATGATTCAAAGGCCAGACTGTGACTTGGCTTTTTTTGTCCCCTAGGAATAAGAGTGCACGCTCACTAAGAACACATCACTGACCATATCATCCTGACCACAGTATTTAACAGATACCTAAAATGAACTGACTCCAGAGCCCATAAATTACCTGCCTCTTTAGCTGGCTGACAAATGTGAAAATCCAAGCAGTATGCTACATGAACACCTCTGCAAGTTCCGTGTGACACTGAACTGAAATTCCGCCCGGCATGTCAAGAATGCTAGTATGTTAAACATCTTAGCAAAATTAGAGAAAATTGTCATTCTAGGTAGAATAACAGTGTATTTCATGGTATGGTGTGGGCAAGGGGTGCAGTTGGCAATCTATTAGAAAATGTTAATGCTCTGTGTAAGCCAAAACACAAAAATCAACAGAAAGGGCTGAGTTTGGTGGGACTATAAAGACTGGGAAGGGCTTTACTTACTTACAGGCACTGTTTTAAAGTACCCATTTAGAGAAACATACATGGACAGAACCTCTACACTATTACCATTTGAACAAAATATCTACTGTAGGACCCAAAGTTGGTTTTTTTTATAAAACCGTATGTTAGTCCTCTTTCTACTAGGTAAATGCCCCAGCATAATTTATAGCTTACTTCTGCTCTTGGGTATGCAGACACAGCACCTAGTCTCTTAAAAACATGTTCCTGTGCATGCATGTACAGGCTTCCCAGCAGTTTCTCAAGCAAGGGAAGTGTTTTCCTCTGCTCCACCCATCACATAGCAGAGCTGAAGAAAGCCCTAGGTCTTTTGAACTCCCTACTGTCTTCTTATCAAATTGTTTTTCAGCTGGAAAGGATATGTACGGATTTATGAACATAACCTTCCAGACTGAAAGCAAAAATTGTAATTGGTAACAAGTTTAAGTCAACCTGAATTAATTTATTGTATTTCCTTTTTATTCACATGCAATAGAAAGTGTGTTTATCATCTAAAAGAGTGTCAGAAATACCAATTATTCATATACTATTTCAATTTTCCTAAAACCGAATTTCATTTAAGGACTTCTAATTTCAGACCAGAAACATCTTCATTGTTTGGAATTACTTTCAATATACTTCAATGTAGAGGACAAAGAAAAAATATTAAAATGTTATATTTAATTCCATAATGTAGATATTTTTATATTCTTAAGTGCTAGTTTTACTAGGTCTTAAAGTTACAGTAGTCTATTACAAAAATAATGCCAGAAGTTATTTGATTTCTGCACCATAAAGTGATTTGGCTTTATTCTGTCATAAACTGTGACTAGCTTGTTATAAAATATGTGTTGTCACAATACACACGTTCTCAGTATTTGATTAACATTAGTTCAAAAAGGTAACTAAACCATAAAATTCTCTTCCAGTCCTTTCGGGATCACTGATTTGAATGAATATGCACTAAATATTTTCAAAGGAGGGCAGATAAGCAATACTGTTTAGGTAATACTATTATTCCCTGGTGGCTTCACACTTGTGGTAGAAAAATAGATTCAAACAAACACTACAGTGTTGCTGAGGTTACAAATGACCTGGAAAAATACAGTTTCTGTGGATATCATTTAATGAAGACAAGTCTTGCATGTCACACATCTAATATAGTGTTATTTCTATTTCTTTGCAAGTATCCAGATGCATGTCTTGTATTAAGCAGCTTTTGCAGGTTTTTATACCACAGAATTTTAAAATACTAGTCTTCTATGCAGAAGTTATTAAAGATAGTGGGATGATCAGAACCTTACTGCATATGTAACCAAGTTGGATGTTTCCAGAGATGTTGTGTTTTATCTTTTAAAAACAGTTAATTATGGAGATTTAGCACTGTTAAAACAGCTTCTATAGAAAAGGAATATACTGTTCATGCATTTTAAATCAAAAAGCAAATTTCTGCCAGAGTTATCCCATGGCCTTACCTAATCTCAATGTATTTGCAAGCACTAAATTTTATTCAGAAATCTTCATTACATAATATTGCTAAAAATCTGAAGAGTGACTGATTTAAACAGCAATGGAAATCAGGAACAGCAATACTGAAAAGACCAAGGAAGCCTAAAATGCTATTTGTTTACATTCTGCAAAACGCAGCCTGGATTAGATAAACAGATGGATTCTTTCTGGATGGAATTATTGCATAAGATTCTGAAGTTAAGCATAGAGGGTGGGAAGTGCAGCTATAAGCAACTGATGTTTTCTTTTTATGATATTAAAATAATGACTTTCAGACCTGAAGTATAATCATTATACTTTTGTCCTCAGTGCACAATTAATAAAAACCCACTTCTGAGCAATGCCACACCCTTGTGATTAAACAGCATTTCCAAAAATATTAAGACAAACCCTGAACAAATCAAATAAACATGTAGGCAGGAAACACTGTTTGGAATGCACTCCCTGCAATGTACTATTAGAGACAGCCAGAAAGCAGCCTAACTTCAGAATTCAATCAAGCAAAATCTAGTATAATCTCATTACAGCTTTTGCAGTTAATGAAACCTATTTAAATCTCTGACATTCTGATTTTTAGAGCTGACAAAAGCAAAAATTATTTGGTTTCTATAACATAAAACGTATAGAAATATAAGATTTTATCCTTTAGGTTATCCTAGCTATTTACCAAGCAATGCGTAATACGAAAAGATTACTCTTCTGCTACTCACTATTGCTCCAGGATTTCAGTAAATATTTGATACTGATTTCAAAGAAGCCTGAATCCTGCTGGCTAGCCATGTCTGCTGCATACAAAGAGGCTTCTATAATTCTGAGCAGCTGAAGTGGCAGGTACTATGTATGTAGATGTGACTGTCACCAGTTAGTGATGTAAACGAGGGGTCAGAGGAGGAAATGAAGTCTCCGCAGATCCACTTCTTCCGTTCATGGTAGGTAAGCTCATTAAAAAAAAAAAAAAAAAAAAAAGCAAAAAAAAAAAAAAAGCTCAACAACAACAAAAACACACCATGAGATTTTTGTCCTTTGCTCTTCCTCCAGGGCTCGTACTTAATTCAATCTGCAGAGTATTTTATTCCCCCACCCCCTCAGTATGTATTTTCATTTATTCCATTCCACAGCTGGGCAAATTTCTTCCGGTTGGTTAAGGCATATGCAGTACCACAGCACTTGTTCCATAAGCACAGTTAGAGTATCTTCCCGAAGGGTGTCTGAGCTGTGCTTTTAATAACGTGCAGTCTGCTTGTCTGAAGCTTTTTTTCCATCAGAGGCTGACAGCCGGAGCGTATGCACCTCCTCTTGCGAACTGAGTATCAACTTGAAGCCCCGCTGAAACAGTCTCTTCTGCAGCTGGAGGAATTTCACAAGTACTGTTTAGCTTTAGGAAAAAACCCACCCTCTAATGAATATCCTCTGCATGCTCTGGTCAGCTGCTCTCCTTCCGCCTGTTTCCAAGAAGAGCACGCTGAACTATACACAACTGCATCATGCTGCGGTAAAGCAGAGCTGCACCCATATATCTGATTGCAGTGACGCTGGGAAAAAAAAAAGGCTCTCCCTTAGCCCAGTTGCACAAGAGAAACCCTTCCAAAGCACTAAAACCACAGCATTCAGACTGGCTGCTTCTGCTTTTCTTTCACCACTACAGAAAAATGTGTTGTCATTTTTTTCTTGAGGTTTTTGTTTTTTTTTTTTCCCCCTTAACAAAGATGAGAGACGGCAAGCTGAATTCATAACGGCAAATAAACCAGAGAGCTCAGTGCTTGGTATTCACCTCCGAATGAACCACAGAAAATTCTCACTTTGATGTAATTTTAATCTTAAATAATGTTTTTTAAAAAGAAACTGAATTCACATAAGTCATTCACATAAGAAAATGAGGCAGAAGCAATTCACTGGTTGCTAATCTCTCTGTATTTTCTGCAAAATACTTAATTGCTAGCTACGATTTCCACACTCCTAAATTCAAATAATCACAGTACATCACTATGCATATTTTAACGGTAATGAAGAAAAATAAGCTTCCCAAATATTTTTAGTTCCATATATTCATGGTATCATCCTTCCAGATATTATTTCCTGGGAATAACAGTACTTCTTTTCACACTTAGTGGAATAAATTTCCTGCAGCTTCTCATAATTACAGTATCTGAGCCAAAACAGAGCTTGTCTGCTGCTGATTCTTCTAAAAACTTTGTCAGCAATTATATTTGCACATTATTTTTAGTTTCAGTATGCAGAATATTTGATGTTTGGTTTGGAAACTGAAGAACACAAGCGTCACTGAGGCCAAATTCCCATGGTTCTCACTGAAAATATGCTAAATGTCTTCTATAAACATACCTCATCTAGAGATAAGGTTTTGTGTCTTCACTAAGGGAAAGCTGTTGTAGAAACTGATTTTATAAACCTTTCAGCTCTTAAATGAAGTTTCCTCAAAACCAGTTTACACCATTTAGTGAACATGGAGTATGAGAAATGTTGAGTATCTCATGTTTGGTCTCACCAGCTATCAAAGAAATCTCATCAGCTCTTTCTCCCTGTACTGTTAAATATTATCCTACTGCTGTCACTTTGGGCCCTCAACTTAGCTCTCCCGAGACACTCCCACCCCCCTCCCC